>NC_056747.1:789857476-790157476 GCF_019279795.1 Protopterus annectens
GTACCAGAAAAATTACTGAGTAGAATCCTTGTCCCCATTCTTCTTCTGGGACAGATTGAATAGCCCTGATGCTTAAGAGAGAGGGAACTTGCTTTTGAGCCTCTGCCCACTGATTTGGGGGTAGATCTGGCCAACCGTTTGGGGTTGGTAAAGAGTGGAAGTGGAATCCGTATCCTTTGGAAACTATATTTAAAACCCATTTGTCTTGAGTAATGAATTCCCAGTGTTTTGTCTGCAGGGCAATCTTTCTCCCTAAAGGAACAGTCAGTTGTGCAGGGCTTGGAAGGTTTAAAGTTACGTCATTGAGACAGTTTACCACGGGGGGGGGGTGTCTTACTACTTCCTGCTTTGGGAGTGGGAGTTCCCCACTGCTTAGTCCTGTGAGTACCTTGGGACTGAAGCCTGGGTGCCCTGCTGGTTCTGGGTTTGGACTGAGAAGGCCTGGAAGGGGCAGGAAAGGACCAATTCTTAGAGGGCCAATGCTTACTGAATCTGGGTGGCTGTACTTGCAGAAAACCTAACAGTTTGCATAGATTTAGCTTTTTCCTCCATCTTTTTAAGTACTACTACTGCTTTGTTGCCAAACAGGTGGTCTTGGTTTAAGGGAGCATCCAGCAATTGCTCCTTAAGCCAAGCATGCCTTCCAAGTACAGACCCAGTGACAGCAGCCCTGCATATGCCTCTAATCAATCAAAACCACATTGCAAAGTATGTTTTCCAACTTGGTCAGCAGAATGCATTAAATCCTGTAAATCCTGATTTTCAGCACAGTCAGGAATCAACATCATTTTCTGTTTAAGCAGTCCAATAATATACTGTTGATACTTCAACATATGAAACTGGCAGTTTAAGGCCCTAATGGCCAAGGTTGCAGAAGTGTATACCTTCTTACCCAATCTATCCAGCGCCCTGGAATCTCTATCAGAGGGGGTAGTATTTTTGGCAGTAGTAGCCTTTATACCCTTGGGTCCCTGTGAAATAGGATCCAGAGTAGGATTTTTATAGAGGAACTTGTGAGAGTCAGGAACCCTGTAATACCCATCAGGTATTCTGGGAGCAGGAGATAGAGAGTCAGGGGCCAGGCTAGATTCTGAGACGGCATCATCTATGTCCAGTACAGGAGCGATGGCCAAAGGCCTGTGTTTGGGCAGGATTAAGAAATCCCTAAGCCTCTTTTTTGAGTCAGAGTAATCCTGGCTCTCCCACCGAAAATGCTCCCTAAGAGTATGCAAGGTTTCACCAAAAGAGAAATCCTCTGGAGGGGAAGCGGAGGGAATGGAGTCCTCTGCATCAGAATCCTCATAGGTAGTTAAGAGTATATCCTGGTCATCAGAGGAAACAGAAATTGCAGAGTCCTGATCAGAAGGAAAATCAGTCCTAGGTCTCTTAGAGGGGAAGGGTGGCTTCCCCTGATTAGAGTAATAAGATCTTCAGCCATTCTTATCAGTTGCTTTTTTTTAGGCATAGGGCTTGACCATGCGGTCTGGGCGTCGGTTTTCTAGGCATGGATCAAGTCTTAGGCCTTGAAGAAAAAGATAGCATCGGTTTAATATGCAAGTCAGTAGGCCTGAATACACCCTCAGATGTCGGTGCCTGCACAGCAGCTCTGGACCCATCCAAGGTAGAGACATCCGCAGGTTCCACAGTCAAAGAAGATTCTTGCGGCATACTGGACTCTGAATGGATCTCAGTAGAGGCCTCCGAATCTGAAGTAGCGATTATCAGGGGCTGCGAAAGCAACTCACTGAGTACTGGCGAACTGGCGACTAGCTTAGGAGAAGCTTCGGCAGCTTTGGACCTATGCGGTCTGTCTCTGTCTTTATCTTTGCATTTTTTCGGAATGTCGGTAGTCGGGTGGCTTACCGAAGCCATTTCTGGATAACTGAACCAAGTACCAAAATATTTAGAAGCGTAAATAAACCAACAACGAATACTTCGAGGTTTGAATAAGGCACAAAACTGATAGTGAGGTATGTCGGGATCTGGGCCTAAGCAAGGAATGCAGTACAAATGAAAATCTTTGAGGTATTTGCTTTCCACAAGAAATACAATTGTTAACTTTTACTGACATCGGTTTAGAGCAAGAAAAAGGTTCCCCAACAGGGTACTTAGCTTAGTTGAAGACTTCGGTTCTGAAACTCGAAAATGAAAATTTCAGGAGTCGGCCGACCGGCACTTGTGAACTACTTCTGCTTCGGGCACCGCACAGCAAGAAAGACTGATGTAATGGCATCGGCTGCATGCTTTATACCCCTGACGACCTGACGTCATGGAAGATGAGACACCACCCGAAGCAGGACCCAAGACTTTGATAATCAGGCCGACTGATGGCTACTGCAAGCAGATAACCCAAATGTGATGACTGCAACAGTGAAACATGAAGAACATCTACTGGGAACAGATCTCTTTCTTTTGGAGGGGGTAGCTTGGCTTCCCCTGATGAGCATAAGGCCTTCCGCCATTTTAAGCATTTGAGACTGAGGCAAGGAAGCAGGTGCCTGAAAATGGGTCGTCTGTTTCTTGGGTGTCGTTCATACCCGGGGCCTTAGAAACTCAGTCATTTTCGAAAGAGCTGTAGATGTGAAAGTCATCAGTTTGTGTCTAGAATCGGTAGTGCGAAGTAGCTCCTCAGACGTCGGTGCCTGCTCAGCGGGTCCAGACCCATCCAAGGGAGAGACAACCACAGGATCCTTAGTCGAAGAAGAGTTTTGTGGCATACCGGCCTCCGAAAGGGTCTCGGTAGCAGCCTGCAAGTTCACAGAAGCGGGCATCAGGGGCTACGAAGCACCTCAATGAGGACCGGAGAACTATTAGCTTAACGGAATTGTCGGTAGGCTTGGACCTGTGCAGTCTGTCTCTGTCTTTATCCTTATGCTTTTTCAGAAGATCTGCTGTCGAATGGCTTACTGAAGCAATATTGGAATTCGAAGACTGTAAGCAAAAATATCTAGCTACAACAAGGGCCCGACGTATAGCTCTGGTGCTGAACTAAGCACAAAAGCGACAGCAGGGGACGTCGTGGTCTGGGCCTAAGCAAGTATCACAGTAAGAATGAAAGTGTCTGTGTGGTATTTGTTTTCTACAGGACAGACAATTAATTCACTTTTTCTGACATCGGTTAGTGCAAGAAAAAAGGATCCCCAATGGGGCACTTAGCTTTAGAAGACTTCAGCTTCAATTCAGAAGACAAAACGCAGGTAGCGGCCGACCTGCATGCGTGCGAACTGCTTCTGCTTCAAGCTCCGTGGCAAGAAAAACTGATGTAGTGGCGATGGCTGCCTTACTTTATACCACTGACAACCTGATGTCAGTCCTGAAGCGACAGCAGCCGACGTAGAAATACTAAGCCTCTGGTATTTGGGCCAGCCGAGGGCTACCCTGGCAGGGATAACCCAAATGTGATGAATGCAACAGTGAAACATGAACATCATCTGGTGAAATGAGCCTATGGGTCGAAGAAAGTAGCAATTCTGTCTTTCTTGATAAACAAAAGAAATGCACTGTAACAACCAGCATGAGAGGGTAACTTTGGACATTGTCTTTCCCAATTTAGCAGTAGAGAAAGACAGAAATAACTGATCATTATTTCCTGAAAGGTTTTGTCCAATGTGAATAAAAACTTAACTAATAATGAACATCTAGCAAATGCAAAGCATATTCACCCTTGTTTAAAAAAGTTGGGACCACCACAGGAAGATTTACGGGCACTTTAATGGATGATTCAGAAGTCACCTTAGGAAGAAAGGAGTGGTTGGTTTTCAGAGACGCACTGTCCTTGTAAAAAATAAACTAGGGAGATTTTGCGGATAGACTGTATAGCTCAGAAATATTCCTGGTAGAAATGATAGCCACCAGCAATAAAGTCTTCAATAATAAAACCGTCAAATCAACCCTTGCAGCTGGTTCAAATAGGGGCTCAGTCAAAGCCTGTAGCACAATAGTAATATCCCAAGGAGAAACTGGATTTCTAAGTGGAGGATGGAGTAAAAAGGTACCTTGGAGGAAAGCCTTCGATAACCTGAGAGATGCGATAGGCATATGATTTTCACAGATATTTAAAGAGAATATTTCTGCTGAATGTACTCAGATAGTGGAACAGCTGGCTCCACATTGAAAAAGCTGTGTGAAAAAGTCCAAAATTTCTAGAACAGGGGCTAACAAAGGATCAATAATTTTTCCAAATGCCCAACTAGAAAAGTTGTTTCCATTTGCTCTTATAAACCTTCCTAGTTATGGGTTTTTGGGAAGACAAAATAAGGACAACTATAGAAGAAAACCTGGACTGTCGAACGATCACTAGAATTTGAGAAACCATGCAGTCAGTTTGAGGGACTGAAATGTTTGGGGTGAGGCAACCCCAACAGTTGAGACAGAAGATCTGGGTCTGAGCCAAGCACCCAGGGAGGGTGGACTAAATGAGGCCAAAGGAATGGAAACAGACATGTAGAGGGGAATAAGGGGGCTATGAGGATGACTGTGACCTTCACTGCAGATGCTTTTTGAAGAAACTGTGGAACTAGGGACAAAAGAAGAAAAAAGTACAGTTTTGTACCTACTATAAATGTAGATGTCCGAACAGGATAGCATCTGCAGTCATAACAAATGGGTTGTCCTGTCGTCAGGCAGCCCTTCGGTCGGCCGGATTCCAAAGTCTGGGTCCGGCTTCGGCTGATGTCGCACTTCACCCCACGTCATCTCTGCTGGTCTTCGGGTATAAAGGCATCGGCATTTTCCTCAGTGTTTCTTGCCCCAGATGCCAGTTGCCCTCTTGGTAAGCTAAATTTTGGATAAATGCCAATGTTTCCAAAACACTAGAAGGCAAACACAAAAAATAACAATGTATGTACATATATACAAACAAATACACCATAAGAGACTCCCCACCAGCTAGCTATTAGGAGGGTAAATACCCTAGGAGTACCACAGAGGGGAAGGAGGGTGGGTAATCCTGACTGCAGATGCTATCCTGTTCGGACATCTACATTTATGGTAGGTACAAAACTGTACTATGTCCTTCAAGGATGCATCTGCAGTCATAACAAATGGGTAGAATACCATAGCCAAACTAGGGGAGGAGGAAGAAGAATTATGGTGTAATTAGGATCCCTTGCAGTACAGCAGTGGCAAACCCTGCTCGGGATCTAGAGTATAGAGGTAAATTATAATGCTTGGCAAATGTATGCACGGAGGTCCAAGTAGCCGCCGCAATAATGTCCTTGGTTGCCACTCCTCGTAAGGAAGCTGTGGTAGTGGCTGTAGCCCTTGTAGAATGAGGTCTTATGTTCTGTGGAATTGGTTTTCCATGGTAGGAGTAACAGAATCTTATGCAATTTCCTATCCATTTGGAGATCGTCTGTTTGGAAATTGCTTTTCCTTCCCTTCCTGTTGCATAGGCTACTAAAAGCTGGTCAGTTTTTCTGTGACCTTTGGTTCTGTCCAGGTAGTAGCGTAACTGTCTATGTACATCCAAGGCATGCAGCAGTCTTTCCCCCCTGTTCTGTGGATTGGGAAAGAAGGTAGGTAGGTGGATTGCCTGGTTTAAAGACACTCTGGATACCACCTTAGGCATAAATGTAGGATTAGTTCTCATGGACACCCTATCTTGATGGAAGATTAGGAAGGGTTGTACTGCCATTAAGGCCTGTAGTTCAAACCCTCCTTGCTGAAGTAATTGCCAGTAGGAAAGCAGTTTTCCATGATAGGTGTTGAAGATCTGCTGTTGCTGCTGGTTCAAATGGAGGGAGTGTCAATTTTTCTAGCACAAAGTTCAAGTCCCATGCTGGTAATGGTGGTTTCCTAGGAGGTTTTACATTCTTGATCCCTCTGAGGAACTGCCTGAGTAGAGGATGCGAAAAGACAGGTGGATCAAGCTGTATTCTGCTGAAATAGCTGATGCATGTATCTTGATGGAGGAATAGGACAGGCCTGTATGTAGAAGCTCTGCCAAGTACTCCAGGATGTTAGCAATATCTATGTTCGACACATCTTTTCCTCTTTCAGTACTCCAAATGACAAATCTTTTCCATTTTCCTGCATAGTTCCTTCTTGTTGAAGGTCTGCGGGCTTCAAGGATAATGTCTTTAACCCTTTGGGATAGGTCTGGGTTAGTTGCTGCTATGTGATGTTCCAGGCAGTCAGTTGCAAGGTTTTTAGGTTTGGGTGCATGATGTTGTAGTTGTTCTGAGTTAACATCAAAGGCATCAGGGGTATTGACCACATTCTCCCGAGACATGCTCCTCAGCAATGGATACCAGTGTTGTCTTGGCCAATTGAGCTATCAGGATTATCCTTGGGCGTTCCTCTTTGATTTTCAGTAGTACCTTGTGCATCAAAGGAAGAGGTGGAAATGCATATGCTGTCAGGCCTTTCCAACTGAAGGATAGAGAGTCCACCTTCCATGCAAGTGGGTGGTATGTCCGTGTGCAGAATTTTTCAGCTGGTGATTGAGTGGGGATGCGAATAGGTCTATTTGTGGCATTCCCCATTTCTTTGTGATGGCCTTGAAGATGTCCGGGTGTAGCATCCATTCGTGAGCATCTGAGGTGGTTCTGCTTAACATGTCTGCTAGGGTGTTTTCTTTTCCCGGCACAAATATTGCCTGTAACTGGATGTTGTAGCTCAGAGCCATATTCCAAAGGTCCAGAGTCATTCTGCATAGGGGGTATGAATGAGAGCCTCCCTGTTTGTTGATGTACCACATGACTGTGGTGTTGTCTGTCCTTATCATTAAATGGCCTTCTTTGAGGAATGGTCTGAATTTCTGGATTGCTAGTTTTACTGCCAGCATTTCTTTTTGGTTTATGTGCAGGTGCAGCTGGTCTGGAGTCCACAATCCTTGTATGTATTTGTCCAACATGTGCCCCAGCCTAGGTCTGAGGCGTCCGTTGTGATGGTTTGGCTTGCTTGAAAGTTGTGGAAGGGCAAGCCTGGGTTTGACTGGCATGCTTGAGCCCACCATAGGAACTCCTGTTTCAGGCATGGGATTAGTGGGATTTCGGTTTCTAAGCTGTGCCTGTGTTGAGACCATAAATTCTTTAGGTACCACTGTAGCTTTCTCATATGCAGTCTGGCATGTGGGACCAAGATTATGCATGATGCCATGAAGCCCAAGGCCTGCAGTACTTTTCTTGCTGTTAGTTTGTTCTGCTTTGTTAATGCCAAGAAGTAAAGAGGGAGTTGTTTTGTTTTTCTGCAGTTAGGAATGCCATTTGTTTTGCTGTGTCCAATTCCGCACCCAAGAATGTTCTTGTTTGGGATGGTATCAGTCTTGACTTTTGTAAATTGACTGTGTATCCCAGGGCTTGTAGTAAGCAAATGACTCTTTGTAAATCTGTTGTCAGCTTGCTTTTGTTGTCCGCTTGTAACAGGCAGTCGTCCAGGTATGGATAAATTTGGATTCCCTGTAGCCTGCAGTGGCGATTACTGATGCCAGGCATTTTGTGAATACTCTGGGCGCAGTAGATAAGCCAAAGGGCAATGCTGAGAATTGATAATGCTCTGATCCTGCAAGAAATCTGAGGTATCTTCTGCAATTTGGTCATATGGGGACGTGCAGGTATGCCTCCTTGAGATCTAGAGTTACCAGCCAACACTCCTTGCCCAGCATGGGAAGAAGTTGCTGTAGGGTCAGCATTTTGAATTTTGGGACAATGATGTATGTGTTTAGGACGGACAGGTCGAGAATAGGTCTCCAACTTTTCTCTTTTCTTGGTACTAGGAAGAGTCTGGAGTAGAATCCTTTGCCCTGTTCTGTTATTGGTACTCTTTCCACAGCTCTTATCTTTGTTAATTGCGCTATCTAGGAAGAGTCTGGAGTAGAATCCTTTGCCCTGTTCTGTTATTGGTACTCTTTCCACAGCTCTTATCTTTGTTAATTGCGCTATCTGCTTTAGAGCTTCTGTTTTTTGATTTGGAGGTAGGTTTGGCATTCCTCTTTTTACTGGTAAGGTGTGGAAGTGGAACCTGTAGCCTTGGTCTATGGTTTGCAAAATCCACTTGTCTTTTGTGATATAGTGCCAATTTTTCGAAAATAAGGCTAACCTTCCGCCTAAAGGTGCTGTTATTTGCTCCCTGGTAGGCGGTGTCAGAGCCAAGTCACTGTGATTGTCCTGTTGCAGTGGCAGTGGTTGTGTCTGTGCCTCGGTTATTGCCTTGCCACTGTCAGTCCTCTGTAGGCACCTCCTCTGGATTGATTTCTGCCTCTAGAGCGTCTATTCCTGCCTCTTTGAGATTTTGAGGAGTCTGGAAAGGACCAATTTTTGGCAGGCCAGTTCCTGCTAAACCTTGGGGCTGAACCTGTAAGAAATCCTTAACTGTTTGTACAGATTTTGCCTTCTCTTCCATTTTCTTCATTACTTGCTGAGCAGGTGTACCAAATAGACTGGCCTTATCCATAGGAGCATCTAACAGCTTTGCTTTAACATGATCCGCAAGACCTGTTCTTTCAACCATGCATGCCTTCTTATCACTGTGCCAGTCATGGCTGATCTAAATGAAGCCTCCAGTGCATCATAGCCACATTTTAAAGAATGGTTACTAACCTGCTGAATGTTATTCACCATTTCTAAAACATATTTCTTATCTAAGGAGTCATCAGTGGACAGCTTCTTAGTTAACTGATCAAGCATAAACTCTTGGTATTGGATCATATGAAACTGACAGTTTAAAGCTCTAGCTGAGAGAGTAGCAGAGGTGTAAACTTTTTCCCCATCTCTCTAAGGACCTGGATTCCCTTTCAGAAGGAATAGGGTTTTTGCTGAGGTCGAGGCTACTGCCTTAGGCCCCTGGGATATAGTCTCAGGATCTGCAAGTGGGGCCTTGTATAGGTGGTGATGAGTGTCTGGCACCCTGTAAAATCTATCTGGTTTGGCAGGGCTGGAGGTAAAGTATCAGGAGCAGTGCAAACATCATTAAATGCATCATCCACAACAGGCAGTACTGGAGGTATAGCTAAGGGCCTATGTTGTGGTAAGTGCAGAAATGTCCTAAGCCTTTTCTTGAATCTGAGAAATCTTGTCCCTGCCATTGGAATTGTTCTCTCATGGCATGTAAGGTTTCCCCAAAGGAAAATTCCTCTGGTGGAGAGGCAGATGGAATGGATTCTTCAGCATCGGAATCTTCATAAGTAGAAAAAGGAGCCTCTGGCTGGTCTGTAATGTCTGAGTCATCCGAAGAATCATCAGAGGACACTGGCTCGGGGCTCTGCTCTAGGTCTCTTTTCTGGGGGCTGAGCGGCCCTGACTGGGTGAGATTGGGATCCCTAATTAAGGATATTAAATCCTCTGCCAGAGTAAGCATTTGTGAACTACAAGTGGGACTGTGTGAGGGGCTTAACAGGCACTGATTTAACAGTTTTGGCTGCTTTAGCCCTGGCAAAGGCCTTAATAGACATGGCTGCAGGAGGCCTAGCAGCACCACGTGCTGGGGTAGAGACATCCAAAGGAATGGTGTCTGATAAATCACTAGGAACCACAGTAGTAGGAAAAACTTCTGAGGCCGATTAAATTAAGGTAGCGGAGCCTCAGTAGTAGTCATGGATTCGCTGAAGATTGACCGTTTTCTCGGTTTCGGCGAAACCGAGACACTCGCTGCTTGCTTAACCGTGGTTTCGCCGAAACCGCGGACCGCGAGTGTCTGTCTTTTCTTTGCGTTTTTAACAATTTGGGTAGTCGGAGGATCCGGCGGCATAATGTACGCAAAATCTGAGCCGAAAACTGTTCAGCAAACTCCGACCGACGCCTAAGCGTTCGTCGGTTGAAGGAAGCACAGGCCGAACAGGCTGCTACGTCGTGGTCTGGGCCTAAGCAAGGCAGGCAGTAAGAGTGGAAATCTTTATGAGGTATTTGTTTCCCACAAGTTAAACAGTTATTGACTTTTTCTGACATCGGCTGAGGCAAGAAAGAGTCCCCAACGGGGTACTTAGCTTTTTAGAAGTCTTCGAAGTAGTATTCGGTAGTAGTAATCTCTGGATCTGACCGACCGGCACTTGCGAACAGCTTCTGCTTCTGGCGCCGCGCGGCAAGAAAGACTGAGGAAAATGGCGTCGGCTGATGCCTTTATACCCGAAGACCAGCAGAGATGACGTCGGGTGAAGTGCGACATCAGCCGAAGCCGGACCCAGACTTTGGAATCCGGCCGACCGAAGGGCTGCCTGACGACAGGACAACCCATTTGTTATGACTGCAGATGCATCCTTGAAGGACATCAAAGGAGTCCTGGGGGCCAGGAGTGCATTAAAGTGTACCTGGGTGACTCCCCATCTTGGGGAATTAGAACAAAGAACTTGCTGCATTTGGTGTTGTGGGGAGAAGTAAAGTTGGAACTCGGTTAACAATGGACTGAATGATCACTAGTGAGGAAGCAGAACAGACATGCTCATTCTGTCAGCAAGCATACTGGACTTCCCACAGGATAGATGTTCCTATTAGTAAGTCGTGAGAAACTATTGACTACCGCCACACTCTCATGGACTCTTGACACAAAGGGTAAGATTTGGTTCCTCCTTGTTTGCTGATGTCCTAAATACATGCCATGTCTGTCTGTCTTGGATATCACACCCAGACAGACAAGTCCTGAAAGGCCTGTGATTCTAGGAGAACTGCTCTCATCTCCAATATACTGATGTAAAGACTTACCTCTGTTTGGGACCCCATGCCTTGGACCATCTTTCTCACATAATGCCCACCCCCAGAACAGTTGGAAGACTTCAGGAACACTGTGGCTAGGGGAAAAGGAGGAATGAAAGGATATCCCTGGTTGAATATGCAGAGATTCTAGCCACCACTGTATGAGAGTTCTGAAAATGTTAGTCTCACTAGAAAAGATATGGGTTGTTTCCTTATTAACCACTAAATTACCACAGTACACTGAAGAACTTGCATGCAGAATATGGCTATTGGCACTAATGTGATGGAGGCTGCCATGGAGCCTAGAAGGCAAGTGTTAGTCTCGTTGGTGGCTTCTGGAAAAATAAGACTTCTTGGGGTTATTGGTGGATAGATGAAATTGTTGTTTAAGGGAGGTTTGCTACTTGAAGTTTTGTGTTCAAAGTGCTCCAATGAACAATGACTGGTTGTAGCTTGGACTTAAAAGATTCACTATAATCCACAAGTCTGCGTACAGTAGGAGGAAGGAGTCCCTGGATTGAACAAGTAGATTCCTGGAAGGGATGGCGACACGCCAGTTGTCCAAATATGGGAATACAAACCCTGCAGTTATGGATGAGTCACCACTACTACCATATACTTGGTAAAAACTGGGTAGGGGGCTGTGATGAGACCAAAGGGAAGAGCTTTGAACTGGAAATGACTGGCACCCACCCAGAAGCAAAGGTACTTCCACTAAAGCATCTACTCTTTATGTGGCAGTACACATCCTGAAGATCTATCAAGCACATCAAGTCATTCTTCCTTAGTAAGGGAAGAATGGACTGGTCTGTGACTATCCAGATTTTGTTTGCTTCACAAACTTACTCAAGCAGCTTGGGTCCAAAATTGGCCTTAGGTCCACATTTTTCTTTGAGATTAAAAAGAATCTTAAGTACATTCAGGATTCTCTGTGGAATGAGGGGATCCTCTTGGGTGACGTTTTTAGAAGCTTCCTTATTTCTGAAGCAGCTTCATCCATTTGTGATGGTGGAAGATCAAGGATTCTTTTTACGCATGAAAGAAGTGTATGGAAGAGAATGAAATAGCCTTCGGTTATGATCCTCTGCACCTGCTTGTCTTGACTGATGGACATCCAGGTTTGCTGGGTGCTTGGATAAGCGCCTGTGACCATCTCCAGAGAGCGGCAGTCAGCTAACCATTCAAAAGTGCTGGAAAGGCTTCTCTGAAAAAGGACCCCTGAAGTCTTGGTTTTGCAGGCCACGTCTGCCTATTGTGCAGTGCCCATTACAAGAGTTTCCTCCTCTGCTTCCGGGGAGCTCTTTCTCCAGAAGCGTCATATACAAAGCCCTGAGATTTATTAAATAAAAACTTCTTTCCTCACTTTTGTTTTCTGGAGAAGGTCCTTTGAAGGGTAGAGAATTTGATCCCTATGGAAGATATGGATTTACCATCCTTCTCGCGTCTTGAAATTATCTCTGTCTTTGGGACCATAGAGATCTGAACCATCATAGCAGGATGCCTTGAAATGTTCTTCAAAATCAGATCGCCACATCCAGGCACATCTTTTTATGGAAATACCTCTGCCAGCTGCTCTAGACACACCCCCTGACGCATTAGAAACAAGGCACATGGAGGCATTCACAGCAACTGTAAGGCACTCAACTGTAAATTAATGGATTTTCTATGATCCACAGGCTAGATCATTGGGGAGATTTGGTAATTTCCTTTTTCAAATCCCTCTAGAAATGATCATGAGACAAACAATTTGGCACTCATCAAAAAAGTAGATGAGGCACACTCACATTCCCCAAAACCAATGTATATGACTCCCTATCTGGTGGATGGCAGCAGAACTACTTTCTTATACAAGCTCCTTCTTAGTGGCTGCCACCAGTATCATAGAATCTACTGCAGGACCCTTGCTCCAATGGGGACAGTCTTTGGGAGCAATCAAAAACTTGTCGGGAGTTTTGTGAATAGGCTCAGCTGGGTCCAGTTCCCTCCACACATGGAAGGAGATCATGTCTACCATCTCAATGGATTGAGGGACTACCCAAGAAGTACCCAGGCCAGAACTGAAAGCCTCAAGAAAAACTTGATTCCTCCAGAGAAGGCACCTAGAAGGACCACCCGCCTTTCTCAGACATTGAGAATCGCCCCGCGCAAAACATTCTCAAGGGGGGATCTGAGAGAACCTTCTCCCTCATCAAAATTAATCAGTGGTAGGGGACTCCTTAGTGGAATCAAATTGTCTCCTTATACATGTTTCTTTCCTGTGCACCTCTTATGTAGATTCTTCAGAAGAGGACTCAAACTGAGTCTCTCTTGGGAGGTCAAGCTCTCCTGGAAATGGTCTGTTTCAATGAGACAAGTAGAGTAGGCTGTGGACCCTGGGAAATCCTATGGGGAGGACTGGATCCAGTTCTGAAAAGATAAACCTCTAACTAGGTGAAGTGAGTACTCTCTCAAAATGTTTAAATACTGAGCTCGACATGGATCTGAACAGCTTCGCTATCACAGCCAAAACTTCTGAAGGTGGCTCAACCCTAGAAGACGTTCAGCTGGGATCCAAGGATGTTGCCAGAATTGAGATACCAAGGTGCTGATGCTGCTACAGGGAGGAAAGTATTCAAAGTCCTTGGATCCAATCCTGCAGTGTTAGAGTAAACGCAGACAGTTTGGCTCTGAGACTCTGACAGGTCCCACAAGGTCAGAGCCAACTTTGTCAGTGAACTTACTATATTTGAGGAAGTATGGAGCCTCAGCTGTGATGCAGACTTTCCCTGGGCAAGAGTTGGAACCAGGGTCTCTGATCTGAGAGTTCAGATTGGAGAAAGAGCAATAAAGGACGACCCTCAACTGGATTTGGATCTGAAGGAATCTCATCATCCTGTCCACATCAGCTTCAGTGAGGTTCCGAAAAGACCTAGCTGACCTCAGAAAAGAAGTTGAGGAAGGTAGCCTGGAAGGGTAAACGGGGTCTTGTCCTGTAAAATGGGAGACTGGAGCCTAGGGGAGATGGGATTCAGTGAAAATCTAAGCAGTGTGTGGGATCAGAAAAGAGCATTGGCTCAGGGTGTCTAGAAATATTAGTCACCAGAGTCAAAGATGTCTGATCCAGAGATTTTTTTTTTTTTTTACATTTTTGCTGATTTTGATCTCTCTCTCTCTTTTTCTCTTTCTGCATCCTTTTGCTTCTTTTTGGGTTTTCTAGACCCCTTTTTTGAAGATTATGGAGATTGGGAAGAAGAAAAGGCAGATCTACCCGATCCTGAAAGGTTTTTCTTGTAGTAGGCTGAAGGAGACACCTTTTAAAATAAGCTTATTCCATCCCTCCACAACCGCTTGTTGACCAAAGACCTCACAGAGGTGATGTCTAGGTGCAAAGGACTAAGCAATACACACATTTACCATGTGTGTCCGAATTTTGTAGCTTGTAAGAACAAGCTATGCATCTTTTGAATCCTGAGGGCTCATCTGCCATCCTTATGGACGACCGAAAAAAAGAGGAAAAAAGGTAAACAATACCAATTAAAAGGTGCAACCCTAAGAAGAAAACAAAACTATGGTGTAACTTTTTTTTTATTTTTTTTTCAAATTAAGACCCAGAAAGGAGCAAAACAGAATTAAGGGATCAGAAGGGCAGGGAACAAAATGCAGCACTAATATGAGAGGAGGAACACAAAGATTAAAAAAAGGTTAGACCAAAAGAAATGTACTTAATCCTATTAAGAATGATCACCTTCCTAAGCACCAAGATATATGAAATGTTTATGGCGTCAAATGAGATCTTGTATAGCGCGCTGTCTGCACATAAATGATGGGTAGAGGGATGAGCTTGAGCACTGGATCTAAAGCTCTGAAGTGACCAAAGCCAGATCAGACGCATGTTCAGGAATAGACAGAAAATACATTATATCTGTAGTTTTTCTAACAATTTACCAAAGATGTAAAATGCTGAACTGCACAAAACCTGCAAATGTACCCCATTCAGTACAAATTAAGTACTGCTTTGGAAAGTACAACTGCTTCAGACGCAATTTTTAGCTTAGACTGTTACTTTCTTGTTAAAACTTGTACTAACAACTGGTTCGGAGCTTTCTAATTATGTACACAACTCTGTTTTGGGGGATGTCAACTAGAAAGAGACCTAGTGGGACGTGAAGAACCAGAAATCTTGACCAAAGGCAGAGGGGAGGATTTGTGTAAAAGGACATTGTTAATAGAATATTTCCCAATGCTGTCCCATTCTAAGACATCCCTTTGCCACCACTCCACCCCCCCAGTGAACTGACCTTTCCTCAAAATTCAGTGCAGCACTCCAGTCCAGTTAATCATTGCTTGGAGTGTTTAGTGGACTTTATCGCCTTGGAGCACTAAGGAAACCTTTATGTGGACTGCAGATAAGACAAGAATGCATGCAGCCCATAGTCAGTGAGCTCACAACTGTAAATGTCACCTGAGTGTCTTCTGCAACTGCTAAATGATCATAAAAGTAAGCGGTACATATTTACAGTCTTCAGTTAGCAGCAGTGGAACCACACTGTAGTCATCTTCAGCTAGTGACAGAAGCAGCAGGACCAAATGGATTTTTAATGCCATCTGTCTGCCCAATATTTGAAATTTTATATTTTTCTTTAGAGTATATTTTTCTGCATATTTAATGTTCAAACTGACTGCTAATTTCTTTAAGAAAAAAAGGGTTTCACTATTCAATTTCAAAAGCTTGTGGTGGTTTGCTTTATATAAAGGTAATTAGAGAAAACAAATGAATTATAACTGCTGGCATCTACCTTTTGAAGATATTCACATCCTGGGTATATGAGACTGGTGGCAGCAGACTAAGGTAAAAGCAAGAAGGGTCAAAACAGCACTGCAACATAGGATTAAAGCCCTGACTGCAATGCAAGTGATCCAACTTCAACTGGCTGCTATGGCATTTCAGGCACTGTTAGGGGAGGTACAGTCTGCCAGCTCTGGGAGGAGAGTATGTACAGACTATGTAACATGGTTGGATTTCCTTGGCAGGGGCTGGGATAACAACCCCAAGTGCTTCTTGAGGGTGGGTGGGGTGGCTTGCTGATGTCAGCTCCTTGTGGAAGAGAGGAGTGGATCTGAGTAGTCCACTCACTGCACACCCCACCCACTGGGCAATACAGAGATACTTGCAAGACTGGAGAAAAAAAAATAGGAAAACACTCCCAGCAGCAGAAAGATGCAGTCCCAGGATGTCTTAATATTGTTGCCAGCCTTGACCTGTATTCAGAGTGAACCAAGGAAAGTAGGCAGGACTGGTGAATGATGACTGGTACCAGGGTCCACTGATGACCAGCTGCGGGAGTTAAAAAGAGAAGCAAAAAATAGTAGTAGTGAATGGGAGTGAGATGCTACTACCAGTCTGCCCATCCAGGTGGGAGGCAGGTAGCTTTGGCTTGCCACATAGGTGACATCTAGTAGAAGCACTAGATGTCGACCCCTGGAGCTTGAGACTATAGAGTCTGTGCTGTGTGCAAATCCCACTGTAAGCCTAGGAGAATTCTACAGGTGGAGGTATCATTCCCCTCCAAGGGCAGTTATAGCAGAACTCAAGTCATCATAGGGGAGGGGGCTGCTCTGCTGGGTAAGGAGTGGGTAAGACTGCTCCGCAGAGCCAGCAAGCTATCTCTCTCTACCACCCGACCTTCACCATTAGCAGATGAACTCATGGGTATTCCTGGGCAGGAACAAATGGGCCACAGGGCATTCACACTTTGTGGGAATGCCCTACTCCTACGACTGCAGAATGAATTGGCTCATTGGGTGCAAGTAGCAAAGCCACTGGGCTAACTCCTGGAAGGAAGGGGGATGCAAAGAAAAAAAAAAGTCTTGAAGAGGACACACACAAATCCACACACAATGTATAGCTAAGGGTAGACTGGAGGACAAACACTTAACCCACGACATTGTCTTTATAAAGTACAAAAAAAGAGAACACCTCTCAAAAACAAGAACATATACAGAATGCAGGAAAATGTACCTTAGCCAAGAACAGGGGAATCTAGCACTGTGAGGCAGCAAAACTAAGCATTGTGCTGCTTTACTTCCTCCTCCTAGTTTTTTTTAAACACATTTACTTATTACAAAGTTTCATTTCTGCTGTTTGGTTTACTAAGCAACATAGTTAGAAGACTCTCAATGAAATATCAATTGCAGTGTAAAATAAAGACCTTAAAAAAAATGGCCATCCCTCCCAGGGTGCAAAAAAGGGACAAATCTACCATCACCTTTTCCAGCAGCAGCAAAACAAAATTGTTCTAACTGCTCTGATGTTGAAGGCAGATATAAAGGGTATTCTCTCTCTACCCTTTATCCAAGTTATGAGAAAAGGTTGTTTGACTGTTTTTAACATACACACTATCAGACATGCCAAAAAGTAGAGAACTCGTGTCATTAACAAAAATGTTGAAATAAAAATGGCCATGGAAGTCCCTTGAGCTTGAATGGTCAAAGTCATTGAGTCTTCATGAATTGGAAAGAAAAAAGATATCAGAATACTAAGATTTTCATTTCAAATGCACTGCATTAGGAATCCATCTAGCTATCCCAATTCATTAAGTCTGTAATTATTTTGGAAGACATGTTAACACTGGCCAATAAATCCAAACATACCAAATATAGTCTTTTAGGGGCTGCACCACTGGCACAGACATATGATTTATTCTATGCACAGTATTCACAATCCAAATTATTTGGATTTGCCTCAGCTTAAGTTCCATTAGTTCAGTTGTGCACTCTTCATCAAATCTCACATCGTTGTCGGATTTAGTGCATGAAACTGCAGAATGCCTTTTGTACTTTTACATTTTAATTTCTAGCAAAATACACAACTATGCTGTCGTTGTCGGATTTAGTGCATGAAACTGCAGAATGCCTTTTGTACTTTTACATTTTAATTTCTAGCAAAATACACAACTATGCTGTCATGTCTTCAAACCTAGTACCCAAGTCCCACTGCACTAACCAAGAATCATGAAGCTATTCATGCAAAACAAAAGGAAACACATAAATATAAAGAAAAGATTGACACACATTTTACCTCTGGTCCCTTGTGGATATGGAAGGGTTAATGTTTGTGCTTGCGCCTGTTCCCGCGGGGAAAGAACCCTTGTCATATCTGGACGCAAGCTGACCTGCATCTGTTGGGAGGTAATATAGTCATTGAGGATTGTTTGACGAGTGTTTTCCATTGCATACAGCTGATACTGGCTTGGGTATCCTGGAGTTGGAGAAAGTTGTCTCTGAAACAGGAAAGCTGCAGCAGCTGCGAAGTTATAAAGCAACAGTAAAATGTTAACTTCTTAATGTTAAACTAAAGCTCTTCAATAGCAGTAAAATAATGCATTAATAAAGAAAGCATCACCTTTATGTAAGACAGCATAACAGAAGATCTAACAACAGGATGCTTGCAAAAGGATAGCTATGTTCATCATTCCTAGGTATCTGCAATATCCTGGCCAAATTGTCAAGAACCTGTAACATTCACCCACTGTCATTTGTTCTAGCTGTTAGTTACAATAATGTATGTTTTCTTGAGAATATTAGCATCTGCAAAGTCAGTTCATTCTTAAACAATGACTTTTTCTGCAATAAAAAAATGTGGAAAGAACTGCTGATTATTTTATGTTGGCCAAAATCCCTATTCCCAGGCAGCTGACACTTGTGAAAAGGCCTGCTATGCACTTGCCTCCTTGAGTACTTGTGCACACCTGTACATGCCATCCAGAAGGCTGCAGCTTAGTGCAGGTTGGCAGAACCAAAAATGTATACAACCTGCATGAGGCACTCCTGCTTCATTGCAAGAGTCATTGTGGCAGCAAAAAGGACCTCCCTTAGCATGGGTTTGCAGTCTGTGCTATCCAGCGTCATTCTTCATCATGGATGGGTCTAGGATCTGACGTCGGATCAGAGCGGGCAACTAAGAGGACAGCTCCTGAGCTCAAGCTCCTCCCCTTCCCAAGATCCTTTGCTACCCACAGCCCTCAGATCAAGTTTGCTGGACAGAACAAGTCAGTGAAGACTGCCTATAAAGATGAAAAAAAATACTGATATACATCCCTCCAAAACTCACAAACCACCAGGAGGAGGAGGAAGGAGGATGAGAATGTGATGAAGAATGACACTGGATAGCACAGATTCCAAGTTATGGTAAGTACCCAACTCTTTTTCTGATGATACCCACATCATTATTGATCATGGATGGGTCAGAGTCCCCAGCTACTATGAACCCTGGGAGGCCTCAGGGAAGGACATGCCACAGCACAGAGGAACCAAAGGAAGCCCTAGTCCTGGACATAAAGTCCACCTTATAATGCATAACAAAGGTATGGGGGATAGACCAAGTAGCAGCAGCGCAAATCTCATCAAAAGAAAGTTTCACCAAGAAGGCAGAGCATGTGGCTATCGACCTAGTAGAGTGAGCTTTAACTGGTCCGGAAAGCTCCGGTTGTCTGCTTTCGTAAATGCAGGATATGCAACTGGCGATCCAGTAAGAACCAGATACCTTGGAAACTGCATGGCCTTTCTTAGCCTGAGAGAAGACAACAAAGAGCTGATCAGACTTCCAAAATATTTCAAAAACGTAACTGTATGGAAAACCAGACAATGCAACTTATAGAGTCCCCTGTACTGGAAAAGCTAGGGAAGAACACGAAGTTGAACAGACTGATTAAGGTTAGCCTCCAAGGATACTTTAGGGACAAAAGAAGGACTGGTCCTGACAGACAACCTATCCTTATGGAAAACCAAGAAGGGGGGGGCTTGATGCACAGAACCTGCAACTCTGAAATCCTCCTGGCCGAAGTAATAGCCACCAAAAAGGCCACCTTCCATGACCGGAATTTAAGATCACAGGACACCAGAGGCTCAAAAGGATTTTGCGTCAAAGACTGCAACACCAAAGTGAGATCCCATGGAGGGGCGGGTTCCTTGACAGGGGTTCTGTGTAAAAAGATTCCTTTGAGAAAGGCTTTGCAAAGCCTAGAAGAAAAGGTAGGACTTGCATTCCAATGGAAGATGGATATAGCTGCCAACTGGAGTTTAATCATAGAAAAACTGGCCCCTTGATGAAAAAGAGAGGCCAAGAACAACAAAAAGTCAGGGACAGAAGCTGAAAGGGGCTCTAGATTGCATTGTTTAGCAGAAATAGAAAATCTCTTCCATTTGCTGGAATACACCTTCTTGGCAGACAGCTTCTGAGAGGCCAAAATAATGCTTTTAACCAGAGAAGGGAGGCTGGACTGGGAAAGGATCACTTGAATTGGAGGAACCAGGTGGTCAGACGAAGAGACTGGAGATTGCCAAGAGGAAGCCCCCACGGATGGGAAATAGTTCCTGAATGTGATCTAATATCCAAGGTGGATATTTAAGATGAGACCAAAGGAGGGAAAACCACACCTGATGAAGCCTGAAGGGGGCAATGAGGATAAGAGGAGTCTTCAGGTGATGGGCTTTCTGTAAAACTTTGGGGATGAGGGGAGTTGGGGGGGTAAGTGTATATTAGTCCCGATGGCCAGTCATGTACCACAGTGTCCCTGGGGGACTCCCCTGCTGGGGGGATTAGGGCAAAGTAGTCACTGCATTTGTGGTTATCTGCAGAGGCAAAAATATCACAGCAAGGAAGTTCCCAACTGTGGAATATCTGCCATATCACTGACTGGTTAAGGGACTACTCATGAGGACTTGGGACAGATCTGCTGAGTTTGTCAGCTAACATGTTGGAACTGCTGGGAATGTGCATTGCAAGAAGAAAGTGCCTGGAAGACATCGCCCATTCTCACACTCCCACTGCCTCTCTGCACAGGGGGTAAGACTGTGTTCCCCCCCGCTTGTTGATGTACCAGACCACCGTCATGTTGTCTGATTGAACTGCAACTGTCACGACAGGGAGACAGTCCTGGAAGGCTAGCAACGTCAGACTGCTCTCATCTCCAGGACATTTATGTGCAATTTGGTCTCTATGGGGGACCACGTGACTTGAACCTTCCTTCCCCAATAATGCCCCATCCCCACCCCCATCAGAGAGCAGCCTGCGGTCACCGTGGCCTGGGGCTGGGGAAGACAGAAGGGTCTGCGCCTAGGAGATCCTGAGCTTGAAGCCACCAAGCAATGTGACGTTTGCATACCTGAGAAATCCTGACCGTCATGGACATGGGGTGAAGGTGGTCATGGACATGGGGTGAAGGTGGGCTGACCACTGCATTGCAAGGGTCCAGTGGAGAAATCTCATACATCTGGCAAGAGGTGCTAACTGGATCGCCACCACCAATGAACCTAGCACTTGCAAGATCTACTGGACTGTGGGATATTCCAGATCCAACAATTGACGAACCTGGTCCCGAATCATCTGGACTCGGCATAGGGGAAGTGCTGCAGTCTCTGCCACCATGTCCAGAAGGACCCTGATAAACTCCAGGTTCTTACATTGGGAAAGATGGGATTTGGGCAGATTGGCTGTCATGTCTAGATGCTGAAAGAGACCAAGAGTGTAATCCATGGCCAATGTGAGTTGATGGCTTGAATGACGCCTTGAAGGGTTACACAAACCCGCAAAGGTGAAAGCCAGGCACAACACCTAATGGCAATGCCAGTGCTCGCTGCTCGAGAGGTGGCCTCCACCGCATTAGAGATCAACCTCATTGAAGCATTAGCTAGGGAAGTGAGTAGACAGCTTCAGAGAGACCAATTTCAGACTCTCCAGAGGCAGCAACTCAGAAAGGGAAGTGGAGAGCTCCTACACCAAGTCCTTTTGCAGCCGGGTAAAGTGTGTCATGTAGTTGGTTGCTCTCAGACCGAATGTAGCAGAGGCAAACACGCACTTCCCAAAATGGTCAGTTGCCAGAGACTCCCTGCTCGGGGGATGGACCCTGGAGCTCTGTTTGGCGAGCTCCTTTTTTTGTAGCTGCTGCCACCACAACATCAATGGGAATGCCCTGGCTCCAAAAAGTCTCATCTTTGGGGGGGGGGGCTTAGGAACTTACCAGCTTTCTTGGGAAATGGTTCCACTGTGTCCGGCTCCTTCCATGCTCTGTCAGAAATGAGATTAATGAGCTCAGTGGCAGGGGAGATATCCAGGTAGAAAATGGGCTCATCCCAAAGGCCTTCAGGAACACTTCCTCTGAAGATGGGGCGGGGGAACACAAACTGCCTCGTTGCTTACAAATCTCAAGGATGTCTCCAAAGGACACCTCCTTTGGATGGAAGTCTGGGGGACAGGTCTCCTTCCTGAAAATCCGTGTCTTCGGGGAGGGAGCCCGAATGCCTCCTCTTGTACTTTCCTTTTCCAAGGGGGCTCCTCCATGGTGGGCTCGGGGGAGGACTTCGAAAAGGTAGGAATCCTGAGGCGGGTTATGCCCAGCTGAAGGCACTCATGGGAGGGGCTGACCCTGGAAGCATGAGGTCTTGCCTCCCAACATCGAGTAAGGCTGAGAAGGACCTAGAGCCAAAGGAGAGGCAGCTGCCCAGGGGGAAGACTGTCCTCTCTATCACCTGGGAAGGCCGATGGGGCTGGATGAAGCCCCCACCCTCCCCATCGGCCACAGCCAACCGGGACAGACGTGGCAGCCGACCGGGACAGAAGTGGTGACCTGAAGATATCAGCCCCAAGTTGTCCAGCACAGAGGCCCACAGAGGGAGGGAACGGTCTGAAAGCTCCGAGACCAACTCCGCTCCTTGGACACCTGCACCGACCTCTCAGGGTTGAGTCACAGCCAGCCCTGAAGGCAATGGAGCTGAGCCAGCCAGGGTCCCTGACTGTGTGGGAAGGGAAGAAATGCCCGACACCTTCGGCATCTCACAGGGAATGCCCTGATCCTGAAGGTCCAAACCCAGACATGTTGGCTGAGGAGAGAGGATTCCCATGGATGGAGAAGATCCCCTAGGCAAGTAAGGAGGGGATGGCAATAAGCCCAATGTGATTTGGGCCTCGAGAAAGCTCATCATCCTATGCATGTCTGAGGGGAGCAGACACCTGGTGGCTCAGGAAGAGACTGAAGAATGGCCCGACCTAGCTGAGGGTCTGCGGTCTCTAGAGGTACAGCTACTTGTAAACCTTGGATCCGATGTTCTAAGTCAGGGAGAGGAGCTCTCAATAATAACCGGATATGACAAAACTGTCGGATCCGAGGAAACAGATGACACCCCATGGACAGATCCGAGGACCTCCAAGGTCTCGGATCTGACAGAGGGAGCTGGGGCTCTTGGAGCAGAAGAGCCCGGGGAAATGCAATCAGAGAGCTTTGGCTTTTTGGCAGGAGGATCCCCAGAGGAAGAAGACTTCCCTCTGGGATCCGAAGGAGGCATGAAAAGAGAACCAGAAACCAAGGGATCCCCCTTTGGCGAGCCCTTTGAGCAGGACCTCATTCCTGCGATCCAGGAAAGCCCTGAGGTTGAATCCAGCATAAATGTAGCATTCAACCTCCAGATGTGGCTGTGCCACACAATAAACACACTCCTCATGCATGTTGGAATGGGGCATCTTCCGACTGCACGAGAAGCACCTTTTAAACCCAGTGGGCTTCTCTGACCGTGTGTGTGCACACACACACAAAACACCCACCACCCATACACAGGACAACAAAAAGGGAGTGGGGGAACAAGGTCGAAAAGGGAAAGACAAAGAGAAAACTTACCCAAGGGACCCGGGAGGAAAAATGGCAGAAACTGGGGAAGGGACTAAAAAAAGATAGTTTAAAACACTACTGGGAGGGGAGGAAACTAACTAGAAGAGTGTGCAAAGAAGACAGGTTAGACGGGAGAGGAAAAACCCCAGAATAAAATAAAAGAAAAAGGGTACTTATCTGAAAACTAAAGGCTTGAGCTGCAGGAAGCACATCTAAACGAAATTGTGGCAAAAGAGATCTGGGGGTTGTGGGTAGCATGGGATTTTGGGAAGGGAAGGAGCTTGAACTCAGGAGGTGTCCTCTTAGTTGCCGTCTCGTATCAGATGTCGGATCCTAGACCCATCAGTGATCAATAATGACATGGACTGCATCAGATCAAGTGTTAGTCACTCACTCCTATATTACATGGTTAACCACTTCAGTCCAAGATAACTGAATCAAGGTAATTTGGGGTGCAGTCTGTTTCATCCATCTATACCAGCCAGCCAGCTCATAATGAATACTTTAAAATCACTGCAACAAATGCTTAATAAAACAATTTTAAGAAATAATTCTGTTAAAGCACAAGCGTACATGTCTGGCAACTGAATGAAACATCAAATGATATGCACAATAAATGACCCGTGCACATAATCTGGTTTACAAAAAGAGAAAGGATGGATGATAGACGGCTACTCAGAAGCAAGCATCTTATTACTTCAGCACAGCACATGTGTGTGAGGGTAGCCAAATACATTTATATGTTCTGACAATATAAGCATAGCTTCACAGACTTCAGTTTTCTAGTAAGACTTCTACAGCAGCTTGATGTCCTCATGCATGACTCAACTTTCCACACCAAATATGTCCGCAGAAAACTTCTCTGACAGCAGTATCTCGCAAAATTTCATTTTTTAAAAAACTTTACTTATACATAACATTACTTATTTTCAACAAGAGTTCACATACATTACTAATAAAAGAGAAACATCACAGCAAGTTTTTTCTACAGTGTATATGCTTACACAATTTGCATCATAACACTATTTACTACTGTGCATTACAGCAGACAGATTTACTTTACAATTCTTACCAATCTATTTATTTTTGTCATATATATATTTGAGCATTACTTTTGTATACACTTCCCAAATACCCCATTTTTTATGAAAAATACTTTTCATCTTTTAATGACCCTACAACTATTTCTTTTAGTTCTTTCTCAATATTCAATACTTCATTTATAACAGGTTTAATCCTTTATTTCAGTTTCTTTTAGCTGCTAATAATACTAAGCTTAATAATGCCTTACTATGTTCTCAACAATTCTTCAAAACACATTTAATGGCATCACCTCCTTGGTTAGTACATGTTCCCCCAAAAACTGTCAGGCCACTTTGTAGAATATCATTAAAATCCATTTTCCCAAATTTCCAACACTCTCTTTCATTCCCCTCATCTCCAAAATCTGCTCTCTATTTAAGGGGAAAAAAATCCTCCGAAATCTACATGGAGTACAAAGACAACTGTGTAAATATTTCCATACCCAGAGGTCTTAAATATACTCCCACTGTTCTTTTGTAATTTATCATTCTCATCTTCCCTTCCAGTCTTTCCTAATCTCCTCTGATGGATTATTACTTAACATTCTGTCTCTTACAACTTTAACATCACCATCATCTATTCTTGGTCCTACACTGAAAAGCCTACCACAGCTAATCTTTCATTCAACACTCATGTCTCTCTTTCCTTATATACCACCAAGAGTCCCAATTATGAAAAGTAATCTCTGAATGGCTTAGCTTCTTTCCACTTATCATTTTCCCTTTACAACTCATTTGCTCCCACAGTAATGCACTCCTCTGATCCTGCTGCATACAAGTCTCAACTGCATAGTTTTAAAGTATCCCTTCATCATCATCTTTCGGCTGTTCCAGTTAGGGGTCGCCACAGCGGATCACCTGTTCCCACTTCTTCCTGTCCTCTGCAACTTGCTCTGTCACACCAACCACCTGCATGTCCTCTCTCACCACATCCATAAACCTCATCTTAGGCCTTCCTCTTTTCCTGTTAACTGGTAGCTTCATCCTTAGCATCTTTTTCCCAATATACTCAGCATCCCTCCTCAGCACATGTCCAAACCAATGTAAATTTTGCCTCTCTGGCTTTGTCTCAAAACCTTCCAACCTGGGCTGACCCTCTAATATACTTATTCCTAATCCTGTTCACCCTTGTCACACCCAGTGCAAATCTTAACTCTGCCACATCCAGCTCAAACTCCTGCCTTTTTGTCAATGCCACCGTCTCCAACCCGTATAACATAGCTGGTCTCACTACCCTCTTGTAAACCTTCCCTTTCACTCTTACAGGTACTAGTCTGTCACAAATCACTCCTGACACTCTTCTCCACCCACTCCATCCTGACTGTACTCTCCATCTTCACCTCTCTTCCATACTCACCGTTACTCTGAACTACTGACCCCAAGTATTTAAACTCATCCACTTTTGCCACCTCTACGCCTTGCATCCTCACCATTCCTCTATCCTTCCTCTCATTCACACACATATATTCTGTCTTAGTCCTGATGACCTTCATTCCTCTTCTCTCTAGAGCATATCTCCATCTCTCCAGGGTCATCTCCACCTGTTCCCTACTCTCACTACAGATCACAATGTTATCTGCAAACATCATAATCCACGGAGACTCCTGTCTGATCTCGTCTGTCAACCTGTCCGTCACTATTGCAAATAAGAAAGGGCTCAGAGCTGATCCTTGATGTAACCCCACCTCCACCTTAAACGCTTCCATTACTCCCACCGCAGACCTCACCGCTGTCACACTACCCTCGTACATATCCTGTACCACTCTTACATACTTCTCTGACACTCCTGACCTTCCTCATACAATACCACAACTCCTCTCTAGGCACCCTGTCATATGCTTTCCCTAAGTCTACAAAAACACAATGCAACTCCTTCTGACATTTTCTGTACTTCTCCATCAACATTCTCAGAGCAAACTTCGCATCTGTAGTGCTCTTTCCCGGCATGAAGCCATACTGCTGATCACTAATCATCACGTCCCTTCTTAACCTAGCTTCCACTACTCTTTCCCATAACTTCATGCTGTGACTGATCAATATAATCCCTCTGTAGTTACTACAGCTCTGCACATCACCCTTATTCTTAAAAATCAGTACCAAAACATTTTCTCCATTCCTCAGGCATCCTCTCACTTTCCAAGATTTCATTAAACAATCTGGTTAAAAACTCCACTGCCATTTCACCTAAACACCTCCACGCTTCCACAGGTATGTCATCGGGGCCAACAGCCTTTCCATTCTTCATTCTCTTTATAGCTATCCTTACTTCCTCCTTTTTAATCCATTGTACTTCATGATTCACTATCCCTACATCATCCAACCTTCTCTCCCTCTCATTGTCTTTATTCATCAACCCCTCAAAGTACTCTTTACATCTCCTCAACACACTCTCCTCACTTGTATGTTTCCCTCATTACCCTTTATCACCTTTACCTGCTGCACATCTTTCCTAGCTCGGTCCCTCTGTCTAGCCAATCGGTACAGGTCCTTTTCTCCCTCCTTAGTGTCCAACCTTTCATACAACTCTTCATATGGCTTATCCTTAGCCTTCGCCACCTCTCTCTTTGCCATGCACCTCATCTCCTTATACTCCTGTCTACTTTCTTCATCTCTCTGACAATCCCACTTCTTCTTTGCCAACCTCTTTGTCTGTATACTCTCCTGTACTTCCTCATTCCACCACCATGTCTCCCTGTAGTCCTTCCTCTTTCCAGATGTGATACCAAGCATCTTTCTAGCACTCTCCCTTACTAGCTCTGCTGTGGTTACCCAGCTATTTGATAACTCTTCACTGCCACCCAGTGCCTATCTTAACTCATCCCTGAACTCCACCTCACAATTACCCTTTTTCAATTTCCACCATTTGATCCTTGGTGCTGCCCTCACACTCCTCCTCCTCTTCTTGATCACCAATGTCATCCTACAAACCACCATCCTATGCTGCCTAACTACACTTTCTCCGGTCACCACTTCACAGTCTCCAATCTCCTTCAAACTGGCCCGCCTACAAAAGATATAATCCACCTGTTTGCATCTTCCTCCACTCTTGTATGTCACCCTATGCTCCTCCCTCTTGTTAAAATACATATTCACCACAGCCATGTCCATCCTTTTTGCAAAATCCACTACCATCTGACCTTCTGCATTCCTTTAACAACATACCTACCCCATCACTTCCTCATCCCCTCTGTTCCCTTCACCAATATGCCCATTGAAATCTGCTCCAATCACCACTCACCCTTGGGTACAGTCATCACCACTTCATCCAATTCGCTCCAAAATTTTTCTTTCTCATCCATTGCACACCCAACTTGTGGAGCATATGCACTAACAACATTCATCATTACACCATCAATTTCCAGCTTCATGAACATCACTCTATCTAGTTTTAAATTTTCCCTTAAAGTCAGGTAATCCCTAAAGCCCTTGGTCATCAGGGAGAAAACTTATCCCACTTTATTCTTGCCCTCTTCCTTTCACAAATAAATTGCTCCACCTCTCTACTGTCATCCACAACTTTCAATCTCACTGATAAAAGTATGCCTGGCCTATGTACAGGACCAACAGAACAAAACGTTTTCTCTGCCTATATCTTGTCTAAGTTCAGTGCAATTAATCTGCTGTTTTTTTTAACAATCTTTTTAATAACCTTACACGAACTCTTCCCAAATATCCTTAGCTGCCACAGCAGAAACTTTTTTTATACAAAAATCTAAGTATTTTTCTTTTCATGTCCCATCTGTTTAATTATTTCATGTGCAGGAACATAATCCCTCAAGAATTCCCAGGAGACCTTACTGAATGTTTCTTCCCTATATTCAAACTAATCAAAAAAATGGAGCTTTTTTATATTCCAATTTCCTCTGGATTATTACTGTTCTATTAATGTTATCAAATGTTTGCCTCCCTACCAGAAAACCATACTGATCCATATCAGCCAGCTTTGGTGAAATATTCATAATTTTCTTAGCTAGCACAGACAAGCACTTTGTAACAGTGATTTATAAATATTATTTTACATGATGCAGGGTCTCTGCAGGATCCTTGCCTCCTTCAGTAGTACCACCAATGCCTTCTTCCATGATGTAGGCATGCCTTCCTTTCAAAACATCAAATGGTGCTTTTTAAATTTTTAACAGCTTTCTTAACTTCAAGACTCTGCTACACTTTGCTGTGAAGGAAAGGTTAGTTTGCTGTTATTTTTTGTATTTCTGTATTGCCTTTCTATATTTTGAATACTGTAGTTTGTTTTCTTTACCTTGTGTTTTGCTTGCATTCTGTTTTAACAGCATATTAAAACTTCAAAAGAGACCACAGCTCTCTCTGTTCTGAGTCAGGCAGAATTTTTCCCTCCCACCCATTTAAGTTGTCTTGTTAAATACCACTGTCTTTCTAGTTGCCCGCCTCTTATGTTAATCTGACCATATATCTCATTTCTCTCTACTTTCACTGGCTTATGTGAGTAATCACAAAACCATCACTTTTGAAATCCCACCCCTTCAATTATTTAAATTTATTGGCCATCCTACAGTATTTCATAGTACCAAAATACAAAAGTAACCACCCCTTTCAGTCCATCTTGCTGTTTTAAAAATAGTAACTCTCCACTAAACCTTAACTTTTTAAACAGGTAAAACTCAAGTTACCTACTTTCATATCTAACTTCACTAGTGCATACTGCAGAGTGCATTCTTTTCAATCTTACCTTTAAGCATCCCTGTTACTAGCACTTTCTCTAATACCTAAAAAGATCATCTCTACTTGACTCCAAGTAGACTTTTCCCTATCTGTTAAACCTAGCACTTGCTCCTACAGTACTTATTACCTTGATACGGCACTCTTATAGATAGCACCCCAAAAGGCAAACCCCATTTCTCGGTCACCCACGTCCCCGGAATCTCTTTTAAAGTTTTTTGTCTAGTCCTTCTAGCATGTCGAGGGATCAGTTGCTAGTGTCCTCTCCTGCTCAGCTGGTGAACCTGGGAATATTGAGGCAATGTTACAATTGCCTCATGTACACAGACAACCCTCTCCTCCTCCCACAAAACACAAATACATGCGAGAGATGCAACTATACGGCCAAACTGGAGGCTGAGCTCTCTCAACATAGGACTGGCAAGACCAGTCAGGAGGAGAAGGTTACCACACACACTATAGACCCAGTCTCACATAGTACCATCACAACCTCAAATCATACACATAAACACACAAAGACATACTCGGCTCTGATCAAAATCTACCAAAACAGCAGAGGCCACCAAAGCAGACACCCAAACAACCACCACCTCAGAACACAACACCTGCAACACATAGACCTCACAGTCAGAGTGTCAAACAGTCACAGCCCTTAAGGCCAAACACAATGCCAGACACACTAGTCATTGGTGACTCCATAGTCAGACACACTGACGTCCGCCACCAGACTGAGTAAGGAGAAGGTCACAGTAAGCTGCCTGTCGGCGCTAGAATCCGCCACATAACACAAGCACTCAGGTCTCTCAACAGCAGGTACAAATACGACTCAGTCATTGTCCACGCTGGTGTAAACGACCTGAGACGCACCTCCTTGGACTACATGAAAAGAGACATTGAGGAGCTCTCTGATTATGTAGCCCAGGCAGGTATGACTCTGACCTTGAGCAGTATCCTACCTTCACCAAGAATGATGCCACAATACAGAGATAAGATGATCAGCTTTAACAATTGGCTTAAACTCTGGTGTCATTCAAAGGGGATCCAATGTCTGTCTGCCTGGGATGACATGCTGGACAAGCCACGCTGCTTGCAAGGGACGGCTTTGCACCTGTCACCCTGGGATTCCGGATATTGGCAAAGGCTCTTGCCACCCCATAGTGCCTTTTTAGGCAAGGCTCAAATTCTAAACCTACCACCCTAGAACACAAAAAGGAAAAAACTAAGGGTAATGCTGCTCAATGCCAGAAGTCTAAATCTCAAAATGCACGCACTCGAGGCCCTTCTCAGTATGGAGAACATCGATGTCTGTGCAGTGACAGAAACCTGGTTCAAGGCTCCTGAGAGCACCCCAGCACTATCAGGTTTTACCTCTTATCATGCGTTCCGCCCCAAAATCTGGACAATACCAAGAAAGGAGGGGGTATCCATATTCATCAAGGACACCCACACCTCAAGACTGGTGGCAACGCACGATGCATCGGAGACCATCCAGGTGCAATTAACCATAGGCAAGACTGCTCTGCAAATTGTAGCATGTTACAGGCCACCCTCACAAACTCAGGAACCTCACATGGCCTTCCTGAAAACACTAGAGGGGATAAATGTATCACCAAACACCATCATACTAGGTGACTTCAATTACCCTAATATAGACTGGGAACACTACTCAAGCCCAAACACCCTAGCCCAAAAGTTCCTGGAATTCATAAACTCAAATGCCATGGAACAACTAGTCACCATCCCCACAAGAGGAGAAAACATACTTGATCTCATCATCACGAACATGGGAGCACAATGTTCAACACCGGAAGTATACCCCTCACTGGTGAGATCAGATCACAAACTAATCTCGCTGGAGGTCCTCATCCCACCGCCACCTGAAATAAAAAGACCACAGGAAAGAAGTTCTCGAAAGTCGGGTGCGCACTTCTAAAGACTAGTGTGGTCGCCTTTAAGGCCCCGAAATGCGGAAAACAGTACTCAAGCCGCTGAATCACTTACAAATGCCTTCTACCAGCACCTGCAGGACTGCATGGATAAGGCAATCCCAAGCAAAACAAAGACTCTTTGTACCAAAGGCAAGCGTCCAGTCTGGTGGACCCCAGCCATAAACAAACTCTACAACAAAAGGAGGAAGCTACTACAAGATAGAGCAAAATCCTTAAAAGGTAAGACACCCTTGATCACTATAAGTAAAAACTAAGAGCTCTCATAAAAATCATCCAAAACAAATTTTGAGAGAAAAATAGCTAAAGACTCAAAAGACAATCATAAGGCCTTCTTTAGCTATAAGTTAGAAACCTGGGAGGAAACTCCCAGATATGCTCAGAACTAGTTCAAAATGATGTGAAGATTACTGATCCTACAGACATTGCCAACATACTGGCTGACAGGTTCAGTGCAAACTTCTCCCCTCCCCAAAAGGAGAGATATCTATACCAAGCGATTGCAGCCCCCAAACATCTCCAACGCCCAAGTGAGAACTGCTCTCTCCAAAGCAAAAAACACAGCATCCATGGGACCTGATGGTGTCCCCGGCTGTGTGCTCCACGAACTCAACGAGGAATTAAACCCACAGCTAGGACAGCTGTTTAATCATAGTCTTACCTCTGGATACGCACTCCAGGAGTGGCGCACTGCAACTGTGGTCCCACTTCACAAAGGCGGTGCCTCCACCGACCCTGGAAATTACCGGCCCATTAGCTTGACAAGCCTTATCTGCAAAGCCATGGAGAGGATCATAATGGATCTCATAAATAAAGACATAGGGAATTTGCAAACTTTGGATCCATCCCAGGTTGGCTTTGTCAAAGGCAGATCATGCCTTCTGAACTTGGTTGACTTTTTCGAAACAGTCACCAAAGCCATTGATGAGGGAAAGGCAGTCCATACAGCCTACCTCGATCTGGCGAAGGCCTTCAATACAATACCCCACTCGGGTATCATTGAAAAACTCATCAGCTTAAATGTTAACCCATACATCACAAGATGGGTTGCAAACTGGCTGAGTGACAGAACCCACAGGGTCAGAGTTGCTGGCGCCATGTCAGACTCAAAGCCTGTCACAAGTGGTGTACCACAGGGCTCAGTCCTGGGCCCACTCTTGTTTGGCATCTACTTTTCCAGTACAAGCAAACACAGGAGGGTTATGGCTGACAAAGTTTGCAGATGACTGCAAACTGGGCCATAGTAGAAAACACATCTGACACAGATATCCTTCAGAAGGGTCTCACAGAAACGGATAACTGGTGCCAGAGCCATGGCCTAAAGTTAAATGCCAAAAATGCATAGTCATACCCTTCGGGAAAAACAAGGTTACCCCTAGCTACCAAATAGGTGGCAATCCACTGAGCACAGAAGAAGTTATCAGGGACCTGGGGACCCAGGTTGATAGTAGTCTGTCATTCGACACCCATGTAGCTAAAGTAGTTAGGAAGACCTTCTACATTGCCCACCTTATCATGAAGGGATTCTCATCTAGATCAAGGGAGGTCATAGTCTCCCTATACTCATCACTCATCAGACCAATGATTGAGTACAATGCCCCATTCGGAATGTATCTGACCAGACACTTGCAGCAGCTGGAGAGGCCACAAAAGTTCCTCACCAAAAGGATAAAGGGTCTCAAACATCTGACCTATGCTGCCCGACTGAAAGAACTCCAGCTCTATTCAGTCGCTTACCGCTTGCTCAGAGGTGACCTTTGCCTAACATACAAGGCCATGTCAAACCCAGATTTGATGAATATGCTGCACCTCAAAAAATCTAGATCCATCAGAGCCACAAGGGCGGGAGACTTAAACCTCGACACGGCTATTAATAGGACGTGCTGGAGGGATAGATTCATCACCCAAAGACTCCCTATGCTGTGGAATAAAATCCCGGTATATGTGAGGCAGAGCACCTCGCTGGCCTTGTTCAAGAGAAATCTTGACCAATGGATGGGAGATCGCAGATATACCCCAGGGATTACCTCAGTGTCACTGCTCGACAGAGGCACAGCAAAATAATGGGTATAGTTCCCCATACTAAAGGGGTGGCGTAAGACACAAAACTATGGGCTAGGCTTGTAAATGCCCTCGGGCAGATAGCCTAGTATGAACCTATGAACCTATGAACCTAAGATTTCTACAGGAATTCCATCTATTCTTGTTAGTTTCCCTATTGTTTTATTATAAGTCATACATTTTATTTCTCCGTTATCTGTCCTGACTATTAATTGCTTAGTTTTCTCTTACCCAAGCTTCTGAATATTCCAAAAATAATTACAATTGTGTCTCTTTGTACGAGATACAGATTTTTGTAACATTGCCAAATTCTCTCTTCTGGTTTCTTAGTTATTACTGGTCCATGAGTTTTGCCACAGTTCTTTTCTTACTTCTATTGCCTGTGTCTTCATGCTAACAAATTCTGTGCTCTGGGATTTACATAAAAAACAAAACTGTTTAACAGCTAATTTCCTATACCTACACATACTGATCAGATACACTCACTTATTTTCTTCTTCTCACTCTGCAACTGTTCCTCCTCTTACTCTCTCAGCAACATTTGAACTTTTAAAAACCTTCTAAATAATTTTAGCTACTTTTCAAAGATTCTGGGCACCTTCCACACATCCTAACTACTATGGGGTTTAAGGACAGCCTCATAAAAGTAGCAGTTAGTGTGCCAAAGCTTTAGAGCTTTCTCGCCTTAAAAAAGGAGGCTAGAGCACTGAAAGCAACAAACCAGGAATGGAAAATTTCAATGTAACTATATATACAAAAGAGTACATACATCCACATCTTGGCAAAACCAGAATGAAGAGGATGGAGGGAGGGCATGGCTACTGCAACAGTGATCTATTAGGATATCTGTTATAGTAAGTTCACTTACACAATTGTACTATGCTCAACATTAGGTAAACTGGAAGGAAGGAATTTAAGACTCCATGAGCTCTTAGAGAATGGTCCTAAGCAAAGCTTGTTCTAGACCTGGAAAAAGGATCCAGTTTGTAATATATACTCATTTACATTTGTTTACTGGGAAGGTCTAACTGGGCCAGAAGCCCGTTTTCAGAGGAGGCCTGTGGAGAAAAACTCCACAGAAATATAAGCAAAATACTATAATTAGATAGTAAATTAGTATACATATAGTAAGATGCAGAACACACATCATCCAGTTAGCCTATACAAAAAGTATTCAATACTGTTTTCTAGAAGATACGCAAGCATTTGTTCATAGGTGGTTACTGGGCTATTGACCTGAAGGTCTTTATAAGCCAAGCCATGTGTACCCGATATAGCACTAGAGAAACTCAATACAAAGGATCTTGCCTAAACTCAAGATTCAGTAAAGATCACTGCAAGAATAATAAAATTAGCACTGTGTACATATATATTTATGAGCAGTAATAATACTGAGGAGAGGGAGAAAATGAGGTAAGGAGTGGACAGTATATTGAGAGAGTTATAGGTATCTTGTCAGTCAGGTTTGGTGCAGGAGCAATGCTACTTTTTGGATAGATGTTCAAATAGTAGTTTGAAATTGGTAGATTCAGGTGCGTTTTGGAGGGTGTGGTAGAGAGCTCTGTAATTTGGCTATTTGATTTGAGAATAGGGCTTCACTGTGAGTGTTGCTAGCTTTGTTTTGTGTGAACAAGTTTCTGTCTGCAGGTCTTAGACTTCGTCATAAGTATGGAACAACAAGTTCCTCAAGGGATGGGCTACTGTCAGGATGGAAGATGATATTGTGTGTGAATTTAAGTTGATAGAGCTGGAGAAAAAGAAGTTATGTCTTACCATAACGTTCCATCTGTACTGTTGATCCTTGTTCAGTCATTATGCATGGGTATCGGTTCCGACCTCGGAACCAAGCTGGCCATTTTCCAAGCTTGTGTCAGCTTCAAACTCCCGAGCTAAACTCTTACCCACAATTCCCCCTCTCCCTGTTACCTCAGATTGAGTTTGCAAGTTAAAGAAGGTAGAGGCTGCCTCTGGTCAAATAACCTAAGAGAACTGGATGGTGAGATCCACTACAAACCACAGGAGGGGGAAGGAGAGATGGTCGTAATGACTGAACGAGGATCAACAATACAGATGGAATGTTATGGTAAGACATAATTTCTTTAGCTGATATTGTTAATCCTCGTTCATTCCCAATGCTTGGGACAGAGTCCGCAGCTACCTCTATTCCTGGGAGACTCTCATGGAAGGACATTCCTGAGCACCATAGAACCGAAAGATGCTCTTCCCCTGGAGGCCACATCCAATTTGTAATGATTGATGAAGGTATGAGGTGTAGCCTAAGTTGCAGCGGCACAGATGTCATGTAAAGAAGCTCTGGCATGGAAGGCAGCAGAAGTTGCCACCGACCTTGTTGAATGAGCTTTCATGGTAGTAGGCAACGAGATATTACGTTGTGTATAAATGAAGGTCACACAGTCCTTCAACCATCTAGCTAATGTGACCTTAGCAACAGCAGATCCTAATCTAGGTCCAGAAAAAGCCAAAAAATAACTGGTCAGATTTACGAAAGGACCTAATCCTGTTTAAGTAAAAATGGACTTGCCTGTGGATATCTAGGGTATGTAGGCAATACTCTCCTCTGTTTAAATGACTGGGAAAGAAAACTGGCAATTCAATGGTTTGATTAATGGACATTTCAGAGATCACTTTTGGCAGAAATGATGGATTAGTTCTCAGAGAGACACTATCTCTATGAAAAATCAAGTATGGACTCTTGATACATAAAGCTTGATGCTCAGAAATACGTCTGGCAGAAGTAATGGCGACCAAAAACAAGGTTTTCCATGACAAATGCTTGAGGTTGCAAGAAGAGGCTGGTTCGAAAGGTGGCATTGTCAGAGCTTGTAGAACTAATGATAAATCCCATGGTTGAATAGGTTCTCTAAAAGGTGGCTTCAGATGATTCACATCTTTTATGAAGGTCTTGCACAATTTGTGGGACATAAGAGAGGAATCTTGGACACCCTCGTGAAAATATGTATGCTAGATGCGACAGGGTAAGAGACAATGAAATATAAACTTTTCTGACAGAAAAGTAATCTGAAAGACTATTAAACAACAAATAACTGTGCTTAGCTCAAGAGAAGTAGCTTGACACGACCAAATGGCAACGCGGCAAACGAAATCCGAGGTAAAAGGGAGAGGGGGATTGTGGATAAGAGTTTAGCTCGAGAGTTTGAAGCTGACGCGAGCTTGGAAAATGGCGGGCTCGGTTCTGAGGTCGGAACCGATACCCATGCGTAAGGAATGAACGAGGATTAACAATATCAGATGGTTGGTTAGCTCAAGCCAATTAGCCAAGCTAATTTATGTAGAGCAATACAACGGTGGGTTTGGTTGGGAAGGCTGACTGTGAAGCGGGCTATTTTGTTGCAGCAAGATTCCAGTTTGGTTAAGTCTGATTTTTTATTTTTAAGTTGGAGGGGGAAAGCATGAAGGAACATAGAGAAGAGGAAGGTTCTGGATATGAGTAGTCTGCTACTGTCAGTCAGGAATGGCTTGCTTCTGTACAGTGAGCCAAGTTTAACGTGAACTTTCTTAATTGGGATGGCTGTGTGTTGGTCAAATCTGAGTTTGTTGTTAGTCATGCCGAGGAGTTTTGTATGCTCAACTGGTTGGATGACTGTGCTGTTTACTGACAGAATGGTGAAAGGAGTTGTGGTAGATGACTGTTTGCTACTTGTAAATAACATTAACTGTGTCTTTTTGGGGTTGAGGATTAGTTGTGATTTACTTAGATATGTTTCGATATCATTAAAAGCTTTTTGGGATACTACTTGGAGGTCTGGTAAGGTATCAGCTGAGCAGATAAAAGTTGAATTGTCTGCATACTGAACTGCTTTAGCATGCGTTGTGGATGAGGCTAGATCATTAAAGAAGATGGTGACAAGAGGGGCCCTAGTATGGATACTTGGGGGGGGACTCCAACTGAGACATGCAGAAGTGGTGAGAGTTCAGACTTCCATCGTACTACTTGTCTGTCAGAAAGGCAGCTTAGGAACCAGGAAAGGGAAGTCTTTGATAGGTTTAGTGAGGCAAGAGTTTTAAGGAGTTTTTGATGGGAGGCAGTGTTGAATGCTTTTGACATGTCTAGGAAGATTGATGCTACTTGCTGCTTTGAATTTCTGAGTTAACTAATGGTGTTACAGAAATTAATTAGGACAGTGGTGGTGCTGTATTTTGGTCTGAAACAAGTTGGGAGGGAGAGATAAGGTTGTGAGATACCAGGTATTGTAGTACTTGAGCATGTAAACATTTTTCCAGAATTTTTGATAGGGGGAAAGGGCGGCTATGTTTAATTCTGTTGATGTTCCTCCTTTATGTAGAGGGATGATGCAGGAAATTTTCCATAACATTGGGACACATTATTCTGCTATAGACCTATTTACCAGAATGGAGATAGGTGAGCTATTGCATCAGCTGAAAGTTTGAGGTATTCACTGGGGAGTCGGTCAGCTGCTAAGGATGATGGTTTCAGTTTTTTCAGCATCATTCTTATGATGTTAGTTGGGACAGGTTTGAGGTTAAAAGAGTGGTTAGTTTCCAAATTAGGTGAAAGAGACAGTGGGGTGGAATTGTTTCCTGTAACTAAGGAGAGGATGGTGTTTATAAAGTAGGTGTTGATTTTTGAGACAATACTCACACTTTAGTTATTGGTTGCTGGTTCTGGGATTGTGGCTTTACCTTGGTGGAGGAGTGATTTAACTGCCTGCCATAACTTTTTGGGATTGTTTTCACATTTGTTTTGCATAGATGTATAATATGTTTTTTTTTTGTCTAGTTTGAGGGGGTTTTTTTTTTGTTCGACTGCGGAGCTGCTGGTATGCTAACAGACTTTTATTGCCTTTTGTTTTCTGGTATTGAAACCAGTTTTTTGTCCTTTAGTTTTTGAAGTCTAATTTATTTATTTATTTTTTATACCCAGGGCAATCTCTTATTTTTAACACGACATGTACGAGTTAGTACTAAGCTATTTAGAACAGCTAGAAAGGTGTCACTGAAGTATGTTATGGCCTGGTCAAGATGAAGATGATGGAGTGGTGTTCAGTTACAGTTACTGAGCATGTCTAAGAATGTTTCATTGGAGAAGTTTTTAGTATTTCGTACAACTTTGTAAACTATGGTTTTGGGTGGGTTGAGTTGATGACTGATTAAGTAGGTAGGTCTATGGTCACATATTATTTGGAAGGTACCCAGACAGACAGTTTTAGGTGGTACTCCTAAAACGTGACCAGTCTAAGACAGATTCCCTTTTGCTATGTTTCTCTACTAGAGTTGGAAAATGGATAGTTTGGGAGAAACCATGTAGATTTATGAAGGTGGAGGGGTTATCACTAGTGCAAGTGTTCCAGTTTAAGTTGAAATCGCCTGTGATAATGGCTTCGCGGGTGCAGGTTGAAGCTGTCTAGGCTCCGAGTTCCTTAGTGGCAGTGGGAAGTATTGTCGGGACGTACGCAAGTGGCAATTATTGCAAAATTTTTCTTTGGGTTGATTCTGAGCCATGTTACTAGGACTTCAAAGTTGTCATTATAAGAGAATTTGATGGGTAGGTAGTCTGTGCTTAGGTTATCCTTGTAGAAGATTGCAACCCCACCTCCATTCTTCTTGATCCTGTCTAACCTGTGTATGCAATAACCTTGTGGGAACATATCTGGCTCTCTTATATGTGGTTTTAGCCAAGTTTCTGTTGCTATAAGAATGTCTGGTGAGTATTGTGCAATGACTGCATGAAAGTCTGTGATTTTGTTAACTAGGCTTCTAAGGTTCATATTAAAAATAAGGTCTGAAGTTTTAATGTGAGGAAGGGGTGGAATGGTAGGGATGATGGTGTGTTGTACAGTATGTGGCCCAGGACTGGGGTGTATATCACTGCTACGAATAATCTGCGATAATATACATGCATGTTTGCATGACAATTTGGAGAGTATGTGAAGGTGTTTGCTGAAGTGTTTAGTGGTACTGCTGACAACTACATGTTTGAAGTGAAAATATGTAACAGGTGTATGACTGTACAGTTGGGAGGAGATGGCAAGGTACGAGAGTGAGGAGTGGACAGTATTAGTACAATATAGTGTCGGGCTATGGACATACTGTATTTGTACGTGAGTGCAGTTTGTTGGATAGTATGCAGATAGCAGTAGAGTATAGAGTGTGGGAAGCAGAAAGAACGTGATGTGTATTTGTTTTTGAACAATATTCTGCAAAAGTATGAATTAGAAGACTGAGTTGCTGCATCTAGAACATTCTAGAGTCGATCATTTTCTAAAAAGCCACAGTAGAAGCCAAAACCCTAGAAGACTGAGCCCCAAACCCTACCTGGAAGTGACTTATTATGGTGAGAATAGCAGAAAGAAATAGCATGAGCAACCATTTAAAAATGGTCTGCTTTGACATGTGTTGTCCTTCCTTTTTATCTTCATAGGAAACAGATGACTGGCCTTAGTGAAGGATTAGTTCTGGCCACGTAGTGCCAAGAGCTGCCTTGGGACATCTAGAATCTGTAATACTCTTTTCTCCCTGTTTTTAGATTCTATAAACAGTAGAGCACGATTAATGGGTTAGCTTAAAGTAAACTCTGAAACTACTTTAGACATAAAAGAAGGATTTGTTCTCAGAGAAACCCTGTCCTTGTGGATAGGGTTGACTCGGCATAAGAGTTTGCAATTCAGATACCCTTCTTGCAGAAGTCAGAACAATAAGTAATGCTGTCTTCCATGGTAAAAACCTCAATTCAGCTGGTTCAAATAGAGTACATATTAGCTTTTCAAGCACAAAGTTAAGATCCCAAGCAAAAGCCACCTGTTTTCAAGACGAATGGATATATAAAATCTTTTTCAAAAACTGCTTGACTTGAGGACAAGAACAAAGCAGGTAAATTAAGGTCAGGCAAACAGAAATGGCCAAAAAAGATGAATTTGGGTAGAACAGTAAAAAAGGCCAGAAGATAACCTGCACAAATATTGCAGAACCAGAGGCTTCTGGGCCTTGAAAGAGTCCTGATTCTTAGTTTGACACCAACTAGTAAACGTTTTCCACTTTCACATTTATGATTATCTAGTAGTAGCTTTTTATAACCTCCTTTACCTCAGGAAAAAAAAAAGATGCCTAAAAGCTATCAAAATTCTATCAGGGCAGTCAGCTGAAATGATTTGAAGTTGTGGTGTATCAAACCACCCTTGTTCAAGTAAAGCCAGTCTATGGGGGAGTGTGTAATAACTGCCCTTGGCAGTTGTCAGAAGGGAAAACCACAGTTTCCTGAGCCAAAAGGGAATCACTACCAGTACCTGAGTAGTCCTTCTAAAGCTTTACAAAAAATACAGCTGTGTAAGAAATTACCATAAACAGTATATGTCCTACAGATCACTGTTGCAGTAGTCCTTACAATGGGGATATCCTGATAAGGGCAGCCATACGTTGGGCCAAGAGTTGTCAGTCTGTTGTATGACTGAAGCCCAAAGGCAGGGGGTACACAAGGAAAGTACATACACTAAAACCTCAGACCTTTCTTGCCTCGGGAACTAAAGTAATGTATTTTTGCATAAATTTCAGTAACTGGCTATTACTGACAATGCCTCGATGTCAGCAAAAAGAAGTTCAGAGAACCTGAAAGAAAACCAACCACAAAAGGTCAGGAGAAAACAATGTTGGGAAGAATCCTGCATCTGTTCAGCAAAAAGCAATTCAAGCTCCAGCTTTGGTGCAAGACACGACTTGTAATAATTCAGAGGTAAAATAAGTCAAATGTCCTAAGAGCTCATTAATATAATTTCAATACTGAATGAGTATATCAACTCAAATAACAAAAGGCTGGAAAATGGAAGAAGCATTAAACAAAAATTCAGGTGAGCTGATAAAACTGCAAAAATCAAAGGACAAAATGAAGAAAAGGCTGGCTGAGCAAGACAGTGCTCAAGAAGAGATATTTCAAAAAATGGTAGAATTAGAGGACAATGCATGTAGGGAAACCTGAAATTTTCTGCTGTACCAGAAAAACCCGCAGGAACACACAATATTAATTTTACGAAAGCATAAATAAGCAACAGGACTGGTATTACACAGCAAGAGTTGTCAACTGAAAGGACACATTAAACCTGGCCATGAGAAAGCAGGCCAGGCCTTTAATAGCAAAGATGCAATTCTACTAACAGAAAGTTGATTCTGACAAAACTGAGGTAGAAGGACAAAGTTTTGAAAGTGGGAGACAGTAGATCTATGCGGAAAATGATTATTCACTGTACACCAGTCAGAAGGAGAGTAAATTCATTTCAGCAATCACGGGGAATGCTTAGAAGCAGGTGAGAGATTCATGCTGCTAGATATATCCAGCTCCTTTTAGAATATTTTTTTTTTCCCTGGAGGGTCAAATTCATTTTTTTGATGCAGAACATGCTAAGGAAAAAATACAGAAGCTTGTCCAACAAAAAGTGAGCTATCAAACAAAAATGGATCCTAGTGTTTATTCTTCTGAAAACAAAGCCCATAGATACAACATGCCAGTGAAACCTTTTCCAATGTTCCAAAGGAAAATGCTTGACAGACATTAGAAAAGTACAAAAGTTCACTAGAAGAACCAGGAGTACATTGGAAATGAACCAGAGATTGGATTTGGAACATGCAGATCTAAATGAAGAAAACCAGCAACTCGGAAACTGATGAATAAATGTGGGGTGACAAGTATGATGGAACACGAAAACCTGAAACATTGCACTTTGACTTTGTTAAACCTGTAGGGGACTCAACAGCATATGCCCTGCTTTATGTCATTAATGTTTAGAAGAACATCTAAGTGAGGGAAAAAAGGAAGGAAAGCATCAACTCTAAGTAAAATAAAACTTTGTTCTTGACAGTATTTTTATATTACATGCACATAAAGCATGTAAGTAAAGCTTTTTTAGTTACTTGAGTGCAAAAGGGATACAGATTTTCTAATGCCTTTAGTCGTGTCAAGGTAAAATCTGAGCTGTCTTTGCAAATCAAACATCTAAAGAATCCTCTATTTAAAGTTGAGGGGAAAAAAGATGGAAGACCGATGGCCTGGTTTAAAGACAAGACATTAACTAGCTTAGGCATAGAAGGATCAGTTCTAAGAGAAACCCTACCTTTATGAAAAACTTAGTTCCTCCTTAGGGAGGAACTGCCAAAGAGCATGCAGTTCAGACATTCTGTTGCCAGAAGTTAGTGCACCCATTAGAAGTCTTCCAAGTACAACATTTTAAAGAACAGACTGCATGTTCAAAAGTGGCAGAGTCAACATTTCAAGAATATAATTTAGATCCCAAAGAGGAGGAATGGGCTTTCTTGGAGGCCTAAAAGTATGCCATTCAAAAATTGCATGACTTCAAACCTGGAGGAAAGAGGTGGACACAAAGTCAGACAAGCAGAAATGGCTAGCAAATGGGCCTTAACAGAACAATAAGCCAGACTGGAATTGAGTAACTTACACATACAAAAACAAGAGGAATACTTGCAACAAAGGGGTCCTGTTTCCATTTCTTACACCATAAAGAACATCTTTTTCATTTACAAATGCTAAAATTTTCTAGTATTTGGTTTTCTAACCTCCTGTAAAACCTAGTGCACGGCCTTGGAAAAATGGTGCCATCACCTAGAGAGTCAACTGCACGGTGAGAAGATGAGGATATAGGAGTGATCCCTTACACTGTCTGGACAAGTCTATCCTGTGAATATGTGTGAATTCCACAACTCAAGAAAATCTGATTTTAAATATGCAGCATAATAGACTTTTTTTTAGGTTTAGAGTGAACCCAAGACTTCGAAGAACATCCATAGTGACTTATAGGTACTTAAGAAGAAAAGGTACAGAGGGAGCTTGAATCAGAAGGTTGTCTAGATAAGGGAATACAGGTATGCAACAACATCTGTAAAATGCTATGACAACAGTTAAGTATTTGGTAAATACCCTCATGGCTTTACAAAGACCAAAGGGCAAAGCACAGAACTGATAATGACAAGATGATGCAGACAATCACAAAATCTTCCTGAAAACAGGATGGACTGGAATGTAAAGACAGGCATCCTTCACATCTAGGGAGACCAAAAAGGCTTGAGGGAGAAACGGGAAACAAAGTCTAAAAGTGCTAACATCTTGAAAATGGGAACTAAGAGAAACGTTTTGAGAAGGGAAAGATCCAAAAATGGACTCCAGTAACCCTCTTTCCTGGATACCAGAAACATCCGAGAACAGAAACTTCTGCCCTTCTGAGAAAAAGAAACTGGCTGATTAGTGCCCTGATTCTGAAGGATTGGAGAAAACAGATAACTGGTTTGAAAAGTTGAATGCCTGCAGAAGGGGAAATTTCATGACATTCTGCAACTATAAAGAGTAAGAAGGTGCACCATGAACCATAAAAGCTGAAGTCAAAAATACTAACTCCAAATATTAAAAAACGGGTTTAATAAAACGACACAAAAAGGTAGACTGCAGTTTGGTAAGCGCTTTCACGTTGGATTCAACGCTTCATCAGACATTTAGGCAGTCACAGCACATCCACTTAAATATGCATAATAACAACATTATCTGTTCAAATCAACAAATCAAAACAAAGCAATTAACATAGCATTAAATGAACTGCAAACATGATAAAAAAGTTAAAGGAACAACAATATAAACCATGATTAATGCCTAAGAGATCTATTAACTAAGAAAGGTTTGAGCGCTAATCTATCATTTAACCCAAACTTGTGGGCTTGTAGTTTTAATATCCATTTGCCCTCCCTTTCTTCAATAGAATTTTTAATGTTGCCCAATCTGCCATTTTTAAAAACTAACTCCAATACCTGGAATTTAAAATTATGAGCATGACCTTGTTCCATTACATGTTTAGCTAGGGCATTGGTGACATTGCCCTTAGCAATGGCATAAACATGTTCTCTGATACGTTCACGTAAAGTTCTTGTTGTCATTCCAACATAGAAAACCTTACATAGCTGGCACTCAGCTATGTAGACTAAACTGTCAGATCTACAATCAGCATAGCGCTTGAAAATATAAGTGCGTTTTGTATCAGGATGTGTAAAACAATCAGTGTTGGATATGTATCTGTATTGATTGCAAGAATGGCAAGCAAATGTGCCTGTCTTAGTGGAAAAATTGTTGAGCTGATGGACCCTATCATAACAGAGTAGTCTGTTAAGAGACGACATGTTCCTATAAGCAACACGAGGTCTCTCATCAACTAAGTTTTTGATCCTTTCATCCACCATCAAAAGTCTCCAGTTTTTATTAAGAACATCTATGATGTGCTGATTTCTGTTGGTGAATGGAATAACAATTCTGTTGACAGTGGGTGCACTGTTAACCTTGTTAGAGCGTGGATGAGTGTAAGATCTATTGATCAGGGGAGCTCCCACATCTTCCCTGAGAAGGTCACCCATGCAAATGTGGTCAAACACCTGCTTGCGATTGTAACCTCTAGACATGAAATTCTTGGCTAATTGTGCCTTGTGCTTATTGTAAGCAGTGTCTTGTGATGTTAGCTTAGAAGTCCTTATAGTCTGGTTCTTAACTATGTTATTATGAACATGTCTGGGATGCATACTGTCCCGATGCAATAGATTATTCCTCCAACATGGTTTTCTGAAAAGTTCAGTGGCACTGTTGAGCAATTGTTGGTTTTTACCACTTACTTGAATGAGACTAATTTTCTCAGCTTTGATTGTTCTTATTCGATCAATGAGATCGAATTCTTGGATGTTAAAATTATTAAGGGAGCCAATGGTTTTGATACTGAACTTTTCAGAAAACCATGTTGGAGGAATAATCTATTGCATCGGGACAGTATGCATCCCAGACATGTTCATAATAACATAGTTAAGAACCAGACTATAAGGACTTCTAAGCTAACATCACAAGACACTGCTTACAATAAGCACAAGGCACAATTAGCCAAGAATTTCATGTCTAGAGGTTACAATCGCAAGCAGGTGTTTGACCACATTTGCATGGGTGACCTTCTCAGGGAAGATGTGGGAGCTCCCCTGATCAATAGATCTTACACTCATCCACGCCTAACAAGGTTAACAGTGCACCCACTGTCAACAGAATTGTTATTCCATTCACCAACAGAAATCAACACATCATAGATGTTCTTAATAAAAACTGGAGACTTTTGATGGTGGATGAAAGGATCAAAAACTTAGTTGATGAGAGACCTCGTGTTGCTTATAGGAACATGTCGTCTCTTAACAGACTACTCTGTTATGATAGGGTCCATCAGCTCAACAATTTTTCCACTAAGACAGGCACATTTGCTTGCCATTCTTGCAATCAATGCAGATACATATCCAACACTGATTGTTTTACACATCCTGATACAAAACGCACTTATATTTTCAAGCGCTATGCTGATAGCTGAGTGCCAGCTATGTAAGGTTTTCTATGTTGGAATGACAACAAGAACTTTACGTGAACGTATCAGAGAACATGTTTATGCCATTGCTAAGGGCAATGTCACCAACGCCCTAGCTAAACATGTAATGGAACAAGGTCATGCTCATAATTTTAAATTCCAGGTATTGGAGTTAGTTTTTAAAAATGGCAGATCGGGCAACATTAAAAATTCTATTGAAGAAAGGGAGGGCAAATGGATATTAAAACTACAAGCCCACAAGTTTGGGTTAAATGATAGATTAGCGCTCAAACCTTTCTTAGTTAATAGATCTCTTAGGCATTAATCATGGTTTATATTGTTGTTCCTTTAACTTTTTATCATGTTTGCAGTTCATTTAATGCTATGTTAATTGCTTTGTTTTGATTTGTTGATTTGAACAGATAATGTTGTTATTATGCATATTTAAGTGGATGTGCTGTGACTGCCTAAATGTCTGATGAAGCGTTGAATCCAACGTGAAAGCGCTTACCAAACTGCAGTCTACCTTTTTGTGTCGTTTTAATAAACCCGTTTTTTAATATTTGGAGTTAGTATTTTTGACTTCAGCTTTTATGGTTCATGGTGCACCTTCTTACTCTTTATAGTCGCTTCAGTTTTCTATTTTGAGGGTGCTTTACCTAGCAAGAAGTGCTCATATACATTCTGCAACTAGTTTTGATTGTTGAAAGAACCCACTGGCCTGTGGCGATTTGTTGTCACACCGGTAAGGATACGACACAGAAAGAGGAATTTGGCAAAGGGGAAGGAAAGGAAGGTGCTTATAGGGAAGCAAGTTTGTTAGGAAAGGAAGACTTTTGACAAACATTTTCTCAGGAAAATGAGGCTTAGAGGGACATGGACCGTTTTGAGGTTGCCTTTGTTGCCTCCTAACTAAAGAACCTGGTTTAGAAGGCTAATTCCTCTGGTACTTTGGATATAAATACATTTCTGAACATCAGGAATCATACAAAACCCATCTGATTTGTTGAGGGCAACAGGACAAGAGGGTGACAAAAAAGTATCCAACAGTGCTTCCAACACAATGGAAATAGCAGAAGGTTTGCGAGTTTCCATCTGTAGAAAATCATAATACCTTTGGAGAGCATCGGACGTTTGAGAACTTTCCGTTTGGAAATATTGCATCATTCCGACTACTGTATCCCCAAATGAAGTTTTTCCACAGGGGAATTAGGGTAAAGAGAATCCTCCTCACCTGAAACTTTACCTTTTATGAATCTGAGAGGAATAGGCAAAAGTTGTTCTTCAAAATCCAAGTCCTCATCCTCAGAACCATCATTCCCATGTCTTTTTAACAGTAGAGGAAAAAGGGGCCCTATCAGCAGAAGGTACCTGAAAAAGTACAGTTTTGTACCTACCATAAATGTAGATGTCCGATAGACATGCAACTGCAGTCATAACATGTGGGTTGTCCTGCCTCAGGCAGCCCTCGGTCGGCCGGATTCCAAAGTCTGGGTCCGACGTCGGCTGATGTCGCATTTCTCTCCGACGTCAGAGCGGCTGGTGTACATAAGCATCAGCCGACGCCATTTTCTTCAGTGTTTCTTGCCCCAGATGCCAGGTGCCCTCCAAGGAAGGCTGTAATCAAATTGGAAGACAAAAACAGGATTCCAAACAAATACATGAGCAATAAAACAAATACACCATAACAGATATCCCCAGCTAAGAGTAAGGGGGATAGGAGTGGACCCTAGGCATAGAGGGGTATGGAGGAGGGAAAACCGACTGCAGTTGCATGTCTATCGGACATCTACATTTATGGTAGGTACAAAACTGTACTATGTCCTTCAAGAATGCAACTGCAGTCATAACATGTGGGTAGAATACCATAGCTTAGCTGAGGGAGGAGGTATGCTCTAGGAAAGAGATGGTGTGGCAATCAAACCCTGCAGGACTGCCGAAGCAAAGCCTGCTCTGGATCTGGAATATAGAGGGAGATTGTAGTGTTTGGAGAATGTATGCACGGAGCTCCATGTAGCAGCTTCTAGAATGTCATTTGTAGGCACCCCTCTTAAAAATGCTGTAGAGGTGGCTGTAGCTCTGGTGGAATGTGGTCTGACATAGGCTGGAACAGTCCTCCTATGAAAGGAACAACAGAATCTGATGCAATGTCCAATCCATTTAGAAATAGTCTGTTTTGAAATTGCTTTTCCTTGGACTGCAGGGGCGTAAGCTACAAAAAGCTGTTCAGACTTCCTACTGGCCTTGGTTCTGTCCAGGTAGTATCGAAGTTGTCTATGAATATCCAAGGTATGCAAAAGTCTTTCCCCCTTATTCTCAGGATTGGGGAAGAAAGCAGGCAGATGAATGGCTTGATTTAGAGAAACCCTAGATAACACCTTTGGCATAAAAGTAGGGTTGGTCCTTAATGAAACCCTGTCTCTGTGGAAAATAATAAAGGGTGGTATTGCCATTAGGGCCTGTAGCTCAAACCCTTCTTGCTGAGGTAATTGCCAACAGGAAAGCTGTTTTCCATGAGAGAAATTGCAAGTCAACTGAAGCTGCTGGCTCAAAAGGAGGTAGAGTCAGTTTTTCTAAGACAAAATTGAGGTCCCAGGCTGGCACTGGGGCCTTTCTTGGTGGCTTAATGTTCTTGATTCCCTGAGGAATTGTCTTAGTAAGGGTGAGAGAAAACAGGAGGATCAGTGTTGTATCTAGCTGAAATAGCAGATGCATGTATCTTTATTGAAGAATATGAGAGGCCGCTCTGTAACATATCTGCCAAATATTCCAAGATGAGTGGGATGTTCAGTAATGATGCATCATGTCCCTTGCTGGCATTCCAATTGCTGAATCTTTTCCACTTTGCTAAGTAAACCTTTCTGGTGGATGGTCTTGAGCCTCTGTTAGTATCCGCTGAACTTCCTTGGAGAGAGATAAGCTGAAGTTATTTATGGGATCTCCCAGGCTGTTAGCTGCAGTGTCTGAAGGTTTGGATGCAGTGTTTCGAAATTGTGTTGAGTCAAAAGTAGAGGCCACTGAGGGAGGGCCCACCTCCTGGTGTGACATATGCTCCGTAGTAGTGGGTACCAGTGTTGTCTTGGCCAATCCAGAGCTATTATGATTCCCTTGGGCTTCTCTGCTTTGATCTTTAGTAATACTGAGGTCATCAGTGGCAGAGGTGGGAATGCATAGATTGCTAGGGAGTTCCAGTTGAATGAAAGGGCATCTATTTTCCAAGCCTTTGGATGGTATGTCCTTGTACAAAATTTTGGTAGAAGATGATTGAGGTGAGAGGCAAATAGGTCCACTTCTGGCTTGCCCCATGTCGAAGTGAGTTGTCTGAAAGCCTTCGGATGTAACCTCCACTCGTGTGGATCTGTGAAATTCCTGCTTAGGCTGTCCAACACATTGTCTTTTCCTGGAACAAACTGGGATTGTAACTGGATGTTTAGACTCAGTGATTTCTCCCAAAGCTGCATTGTCAGTCTGCAAAGGGGGTAAGAGTGGGTGCCCCCCTGCTTGTTTATGTACCACATCACAGTGGTGTTGTCTGTCCGTATCATTAAATGGCCTTGCTGGAGTTGGTGTTGAAAAGCCTCGATAGCATGCATTACTGCCAGCATTTCCTTTTGGTTTATATGCAGATGTGTTTCATTTGGAGACCATTGCCCTTGTATACACCTGCCTTCCATGTGCACCCCCCATCCAAGGTCTGAGGCGTCTGTAGTCATGGTCTGTGTTATCTGTGGTTTTTTGAATGACATACCTGTGTTTTCCTGGCTCACCGAGGCCCACCATAGGAATTCCTTTCGTAGGCATGGAATGAGTGGTATGATTGTCTCCAAGTTGTTGCTGTGTTGAGACCAAATGCTTTTTAGGTACCACTGAAGCTTTCTCATGTGTAGTTTTGCTAATGGAACCAGTAGAATGCAGGATGCCATGTAACCCAGGGCCTGTAGGAATCTCCCTGCAGTCATCTGGGTGAGTTTTGCTAAACCTTTGAAGTATTGAGTTAACTTCTCTTGCTTGTCTTCTGTCAGGTAAGCCATCTGAGAGGCTGTGTCTAGTTTGGCTCCTAAGAAGATTATTTACTGGGATGGCTGCAGTCTTGACTTTTGGAAGTTGACTGCGTATCCCAGAGCTTGAAGTAATCGTATGACATAATCCAGGTTTTTTGTCAACATCAATTTGTCGTCCGCTTGTATGAGGCAGTCGTCCAGGTACGGGTAAATTTGTATACCCTGGAGCCTGCAATGAGCAATTACTGAAGCCAGGCATTTTGTAAATACTCTGGGCGCAGTAGATAAGCCAAATGGCAATGCTGAGAATTGATAATGCTCTGGCCCTGCAAGAAATCTGAGGTATCTTCTGCAGCTGTGTCTGATAGGGACATGCAGGTATGCCTCCTTGAGGTCCAGAGTAATCAGCCACGACTCCTTGCCCAGCATGGGAAGGAGTTGCTGTAGAGTCAGCATTTTGAACTTTGGTACTATGAGAAAGGTGTTTAATGCGGACAAGTCCAGTATTGGTCTCCATTGAGATTCTTTTCTTGGAACAAGGAACAGTCTTGAGTAAAACCCCTGTTCTTGTTCTTGCTGTGGAACTCTTTCTATTGCTTTCATTCGAGTCAGCAGAGTGATTTGCTTGATAGCCTCTGCCCTTTGATGTTGTGGTAGATTTGGCATGCCTTGTTTTCTTGGTAAGGTATGAAAATGAAACCTGTACCCTCGGTTTATAATGTCCAAAATCCATTTGTCCTTTGTCAGTCTGTGCCAGTTTTCTGCAAACAGAGATAATTTCCCGCCCAAGGGAGCTTCTAGTTGTTCCCTGGTAGGCGGTAGTAGAGGAAAGTCATTGAGTTTGTGGTTGTTGGGCAGGTGAAACCCCTGCGTCACTTCTTTGGTTTCCTGGCTGCCAATGTCGTCCCCTGTAAGGGTCTCTGTATTGGCCTCTTCCTCGGCCACGTCTGTTCTTACCCCTTTGAAACTTTTCTGGATTAGGAAAGGACCAGTTTTTGAAGGCCAATTCCTACTGAATCTGGGGGTTGAACCTGGAGGAAATCTTTCACAGTCTGAACTGAATTTGCTTTTTTCTTCGATGGTCTTTAACACATCCTTAGCATTTGCACCAAAAGCTTGTTCTTTTCCAAAGGTGCATCCAGAAGTTTTGCTTTTACATGATCTGGTAGAGGTTGATCTTTAACCAAGCATGTCTACGCATCACTGCCCCTGTCATAGCTGCCCTACATGAAGCTTCCAGTGCATCATATCCACACTGCAGGAAGTGATTGCTTACTTGCTGAGTGTTATGTACAGCTTCCTGCAAAGTCTTCCTGTCTAAAGGATCAGGAGAAGCTAATGTTTTTGTAAATCTTCTAAGAGATAATCCTGATATTGGAACATATGAAAAGGCAATTTAAAGCTCTCATAGATAAGGTAGTGGATGTGTAAACCTTTTACCCCATCTCTCTAATGACCTTGCTTCCCTGTTGGAGGGCAAAGGATTTTTTGAGGTGGAGGCTGAAACTCCTTTAGGCCCCTGTGAAATAGTTTCCAAATCAGCAGTATGGGCCCTGAATAAATGGGAATGAGTTTCTGGGACCCTGTAATACCTGTCTGGCTTGGCTGAAGCAGGAGGAAGAGAATCAGGGGTAGCACTAGAATCAGAATACAAATCATCCAGAACATCAAGTACAGGAGGAATAGCTAAGGGCCTGTGCTGAGGCTTCTTAAGGAAAGTCCTAAGGCGTTTCCTAGAATCAGAATATTCCTGACCCTGCCACTTGAAATGTTCCCTCATGGTGTGCAGAACTTCCCCAAAAGAAATATCCTCAGGTGGAGAGGCCGAAGGTATGGAATCTTCTGCATCAGAGTCCTCATAGGTCTGGAAGAGCTCTTCCTGGCTATCAGAGTGGACAGAGCCCTCAGAGTCTTCATCTGAAGGAGAAGGGTCAGAGGGTTCAACCCGGGGCCTTTTATCAGGAGGAGGCTGGGATGCTCTCTCAGGATGGGCCTGTGAACCTCTGATCATGGAAATTAAATCAGCAGCCATGGACATAATTTGTGTCTCCGGAGTCGGCTGAGTTAAGGATTTGGAAGCAATATGCTTTGTTTTGCTGGCTGCCTTAGCCCTAGTGTAGGCCTTAATAGACATGGCCATAGGAGGCCGGCCTGGCAGCTCCACGTGCAGGAGTGACCTTGTCTACAGCAATGGTCTCGGGCATTTCCTCGGTTACGGTATCCGGAGGAAAGTCTATAACTGGCGTCGGAGTAATGTCTGGAATCGGAGTCGTCGGTAATGCGGTGTCTTCGGTTCGGAGCGGTGGAGTGACAGTCTCAGAGGGAACCGGAGCACTCGCGCTAGGTTTTGGCGTGGAGTCGGTGGTAGACGCGGGCCGAGGATGTCGGTCCCGGTCTTTTCGCTTTTTGGGAGTTTGCGATGTCGGAAGATCCGACGGCATGGTGTAAGCAAATTTATCGCCGAAAAAATCTTCAGCGAACTCCACCCGGCGCCTGAGAGTGCGCTTGTTGAAGCGAGCACAGGCTACACAGGCCGAGACGTCGTGGTCTGGGCCCAGGCAAGGGAGGCAGTAAGAGTGGAAATCCTTATGAGGTATTTGTTTACCACAAAAAAGACAATTGTTAACTTTTTCAGTAATTTCTGACATCGGCTGAGGCAAGAAAAGGTCCCCAACGGGGTACTTAGCTTTTTTGATGACTTCGGTATCGTAGAATACAGGAGCTGACCGACCGGCACTTGCGAACTGCTTCTGCTTCAGGCACCACGCGGCAAGAAAGACTGAAGAAAATGGCGTCAGCTGATGCTTATGTACTCCAGCCGCTCTGACGGAGAGAAATGCGACATCAGCCGACGTCGGACCCAGACTTTGGAATCCGGCCGACTGAGGGCTGCCTGAGGCATGACAACCCACATGTTATGACTGCAGTTGCATTCTTGAAGGACATCTGGGGGAACTTCACAGACATAAGAGTTGTAAATCAACTGTGTGTGAAGTTGTGGGTTTCTTCTTGAGGGTCTCCAACTACAGAAGAAACACACTCAGTTTTTTGCTTCTTTTTATTAAGGACATCTGCCCACACAAATCTCAGAGGGTCAAAGCAATAGAGTACCTCAGTCAGAGAATAGGGTACTTCCTTCCATACAAAGATTTGAGGACCCCCCCAGCCCTTCTGAAATAACAAGCCACAGTTCCCCTTCTCAGCAACAGACATCTGATCCGCCCCAGCGGGCATACAGATGACCTCTGATCCGCCCCAGCGGGCATACAGATGACCTGCCCCATACTGGTCTCCTACAGGGTCATGATAGCAGAAGCTGGCATTGGAACCATATGGTCCAAAGTCTCATCATTGGACACAGCACAGACGTTTGGTTGGTGCTGGAAAGCAGATGTCGGATTTAAATTTCTTAGGTGACATCTTTTGCAGAGACTGAACATCAGGGTGGGAAGATTCAGCAGACAGTACCTTGAGCTAGAAACTTTAGATGATCGTTCTACAAGAAAACAGATAAAGGGAATGGGGTCTACACAGTGTGTCAGAACCAAAGGAGTGACATATGGAACACTTCCTATAGTTATGTGTCACTTCCAAGCAAAACATACACTTACCATGATGGCCTTTATAGGGAACCTACCCGCCCATATTCACATTTTCTTTTTTGGGATGACACGTACTTAAAAGTATAAGTCAAAGAAATGGAAGGGTCTCCAATGGGGATCTATCTACCCAAACAGCTAGGTAATTGGCCCAGAAATGTATGATAAAGAGATCGAAGACCAAGCAGTATGCCATTCATACTGATGGCAAAGTTGTTCTGAGCATTTAGCATATGCACGTCCTTTATGTACTTTTCACCTTAAGGCTTATGTCATTCGTATGACATATGGAAGTGCCAAGTGACCAGTTTTGGCATGCTGCCCAGACATACAGCTACCTTTGTCAGGATATCCTATTGTAAGGAATACTGCAACAGTGATCTTGGAAGGATATACCTGGATATCAGTGGAAAGACAAAGTGGTACACTCCTTCCCATGGGGATAAGACAGCATCAGTCTTACAGGTCTAGTTGCAAGGAATCCTGGAGTGGAATTTCTTTAACTGTGTTTTGAAAAGAGGCAAACCGATCTATTTGGAGTGTTCCCCATAACTAGATCAATTCCTGGAAGACTCCCCTGGGGAACAGTTTACATTCTTGAGGGTCTGTCCCAGTCCTTCTCAACTTGTCTGCTATAAAGTTCTGCTCTGTTAGAATGCATTAAGCCTGAAGGGTTAAACTGCACTGACTTGCTATCTCCCAAGCCATCACAGTAAGTCTGAAAAGGGGATAAGCTCTGATAGCCCTTGACTGTTTACATACTTCATGACTGTGGGCATTACCGTTGATGGCCCACAGAGGTCAGAGGCCAGAGATGGTTTAAGACCTTTAGAGCACTGACTACTGCCAACATCTCTGACATTTGTGTGTTTCTGTCTGACTTGTTTATTCCACAGACTTACATTTTCACGCCATTGGATACAGACTCCAAGCAAAGTATGGGACATCTGTTGTGACAGAATGAGTTGTTGTCATAAGGGAAATGAGGAACCAGGATTAACATATAACTGGCTGACCCACCACAGTAACTCATTTCTTACAAATGAAAACACTGGGACCTGAAAAGATAAAGGATGAGGATGATGATAAGACCAGACTGATCTGAGGTACCACTGAATTTTTATCATGGGAAATCTTGATAAGGTAACCATGACAACTGTAGAAGTCATGAAACCTAAATTCCTGAGAAATTTCCTGGTAGATGTTATAGACTAGTTGGAAAAGGAAATTTTCTCTGTACAGTTCTACTTTATCCTGAAGAAGAAAAAAAAATCCAAAGTACACAGAAAAGATCCATGAAAAAAAATATTCTGAGAGACAGGATGAGACCATCTTTTTGGAAGTTCAGCGAAACATCAGAATGAAGAGGTTCTTGACAAATGGAAAATGAATCTGCAAATATAAGACAATGTTCTAATATGGAAAGAAGGCTCTTACTTGACATCTGCAGTAAGCAACTGCTATAGAGTCAGACTTTGAAAATACCCTTGATGCAAGAAGTCAAAAGAACTGATAAGGTGAGCCAGATAAAAAAAATCTGTAATCTTACACCATTGTACTTATGGAACATTAGATATACAGGTGCTTTGGTGCCCTCTAATGATAACTAACTCCACTCCGCTCAAGCGCCTCCCTTCCCATAACCCTTATTCCTGCTGTCTTCTCTAGACTGAGACTGCCCTAAGTCAACACACACAACACAGTACTTAACCACAATGATACAGAAAGGTACAGAAAAACATTGTCAGAGGTCCCTCCTATGTGACAATTTGTCAAGGGAAAGTAGCCGGATTGCTCCAGTGCCGGGACAAAGAAATCTAATGTTCTGATAAGTCTATAAACGAAAGTTAGCTACTTACCATAATGTTAGATCTGTGTTGCCTTCCTTTTATCTCAGTTCATGGGTATACTGGATCCAATCGTACCGGACATAGGCAGCCTTTTAGACTTTCAGATCCAGGGCTCAGGCTCCTCCTCTTCATCCATAACCCCTTCCATCCCACAGTAACTCAGATCAGGTTTGCCTGCCTATACCCACAACATATTTCTACTTTCCAAGAGATAAGGTCATCATATCAAAATTTGCTGCTGGTCACAGAGCTTCCTCCCACCACTGTAACTCACTTCACTAGCTTATTTGGCTAGAGCTACCTAACCTCCTCAACCTATACCCAGCTCATCCAAGCACACAAACTCATTCACAACCCATCACTCTGCCCCTCCCTAGCAAACACCTTTGAAATGCACAAACCAGATAGATCACTACGCTCTAACTGCCAAAACCTAATTAAATTGCATAAACCTTGACATACAGCTGGGAATCACCTGATGTCCTTCTCTCTAGCACACCTCTGGAACTCCCTCCCTCTATCCGCACCAACAGTCTTTCCTTATTCAAAACCTCTCTGCACTCTCACCTTACTTCTGAATAGAAATGCTCTTGCTCTCATCCAACCTAAAGCTGGACTATTCTGTTCTCTTAATTCTTCCTAATTAATTTCTTGCCAATCACTACCTAGGTACAGCACTCCATCCTCTGCGATGTCATTTACCTACAAGTGAAAGATCCTTCTGAATGGAAATGCTCTCACTCTCATCTAACCTAAATTCAGACTATTCTGTTCTCTTAATTCTAATCACTACCTACTATAGTACTCCATCCGCTATTATTTACCTACAACTGAAAGATCACCCATCACAATCTCAAAAAAAAATGTATTTTCCAACTGAATAATTCTTGTTGAATAATGTTTTTTTAATTGTATATCTTTTCTTTTTTTGCATTATGTTAACACTTTGAAAATGGATACGTGTACACAAGTATTTGTACTTGGCTTTACTATGTACTACTATGGATTTTATACTTCTGCCCTATGTATCTGTATTTTTTTCTGGAGCTTTTCTCCCTAGGACTCCATTGAAAACGGGCTCCTGCAGCCCAATGAACTATTCTGGAAAACAAACTGCAAATAAATAAACAAATAGAATAAATAAGGAAAAAGGGCAGGCCAAGATACAGTGCAAAGTGTAGTTAAGACAAGTCTCTATATATGTCCAATACAGTCAAATGAGAGCCATACATACAACAACTTGGAAAGGGGGATGGAAGGTTGAAACAGAAAGACGACAACATGGATCTAACATTATGGTAAGTATAGAACTTTCACATCCGATGTCTTTTTCCATCTGCCTCAACTCATGGGGCAAAGTCCCCAGGTACTATGAACTTCAGGAGGATCTCATGGAAGGATACTCTGGAGGATGGGTGAACCAAAGGAAGTACAGGACCTAGACTGATGGTCCAGTTTGTAATGCAAAACAAAAGTATGAACACTAGACCAAGTAGTGTCAGCACAATCATTATCTATGGGCACTCTGGCAAAGAAAACTGCAAGTGGTCTAGTAGAATCGGCTTTAGGTTTGTGAGGTAGTGAAATTCCCTTCACTCTGTACACAAAAGTAATACAATCAGATAGCCACCTGGATAGTGTGACTTCAGAAATATCTCCCAATTTGGTCTTGGAAAAGGAAACAGAGCTGATCAGTTTTCCTAAAACTTTCGGTACAAGTAAAATCTCAACTGCTGATGAACATCTAGCAAATATAATGTATATTCTCCTTTGTTCAAGAAAGTTGGGAAGAATACAGGGAAGTTAATGGTCTGATTCAGGGCAGCTTCCAAAGCCACTTTGTGGAGAAAATTAGTATTGGTACAAAGAGAAACCCTATTCTTATGGAAATTCAGATAACGAAGTTTACATGACAAGGCTTGCAATTCCGAAATCCCTCTAACTGAGGTAATCACCACCAGGAAGACTGTCTTCCACGATAAAAATTCCACGACAAAAAAGTTCCACTGAAGTTGCTGGTTCAAAAGAAGGTCTAGTCAGGGCACAGAGCAACAATGTAATTTTTTCTGTTTTAAAAACTGTTTTAAATGACTGAGGTCCAGAATAGGCCTGAGGTTACCATTTTTCTTTGGAACCAAACAGAAACTGCTTTTCTAGCAGTTTTGAATCCTCTGTGGCTGCTGCCTTCCTCTGACTGGATGGGACTGCAAGAAGTTTTCTTTGCCTGTTTATAGGGATGGAAACAAAGGGAATAACAAAGGCAAGAAGGGACTGGATCTCTCGATGGGGGTCTAAGAAGAAATGTCCCTAATAAAGCTTTCAACAGTTTCAACAAAGCAACAGGGGTCTGCCCCCCCCCCCCCAAAATGAAAATTAGAAATGGCTGCTATCTGTACTTCAGTGTCACAAACTCTCACCCCTCTGGAACACACCTGCCAAAAATTCCAAAATGGAAGGTAAAGAAGCTGAAAAAGGATCTACCTTAGGAAGAGGCACAAATTGGAAACTGCTTCTGCTTACTTCTTGAGACCTTTCTGGTGTCTGTTTTCTGTGAAGACAGTCTATGGAGTACAGAGGAAGAATGCCTGGCATTTCTGGCTGTCATTGGCACTGGAGAAACCAAGAGGTTACTTTTCAGGGCTTTGATGTCTGGATAAGGCTGGAAGAATGAGTGAAAAAGTCCAGAAGATATTTAAGAACAAAGGATGTGTGTGTGTGTGTGTGTGTGTGTGTGTGTGTGCTTCAAATGAGGCCGAAGTAAAGTTCACTATATCTGACGAGGCCAAAAGGGGGTGATGAGGATCAGTCTCACCTTCCACCAAATAGCTTTATGAAGGAATTTTGTTATGAGAGAACAGGTGGGATGTCGTACAGGAGACCCAGGGGCCAAGTGTGGGTCACTGCATGCTGAGAGGGGTTGTGAAAAGATCGCAACAAGGCTGGCCCAAGTGACTGAAGATCTTGGTAACCACTCACTGAGGGACCACTCGAGGCAGAATAATGGGCCAGCTTAACTTGCCCACAAACACTGGATCTTCCTCAGATATGCATTGCCACTAGAAAGTGCTCTGAAGACTTCGCCCACCCTCACTGCTTCCCAACAGAAGTCATACAAATGGGTTCCCCCATGCTCGTTGATGTACCAGCCCTACAGACATGCTTGTCTTTTGTCTGGATTGAAACCACATCCCTGGGAAGGGAGTCGCGAAAAATCTGCAATACTAGGACGACTACCCTCATCTCCAGTACGCTGATATAAAGTTTGGCCTCTAAAGATGTCCACATGCTTTGGACAGTCTTCTCTTTGAAATGTCCTTTCCCCACCCCAGTAAGGAAGCATTCATGGTCATTCTGGCACTGGAGGGAGGAAAGACGAAGGGATGACATAGAAAGCTAGCAAGACCAGCAGGAAAGTTAATTACCAGTTCCTATGATGTCCACATATGCTCATTAGACTGACCAGAAAAGGTATGTGTTGACAAAGCATGAACAACTGGACTAAGAGCCACTAACCCTCATGGGGAATCTGGCGTGAGGGACCAGAGTTATTGAGGCAGCCATCAACAGTAGTAAAGTATCAATCTTGCTGTGGGCTTTGAACAGGAATGAACTTAAGAAGCTTGCTGACAGAAACAGAACTCTAGAATCTGGGATTTTGACAATTTCAGAAGGTGTATCAAGGTGATACCCTTTGAATTATATCATTGGGACTGGGGTCAATTGGGATTTCTTCATGTTTACTGCAATTCCAAGCTGGGGGACACAGCTGGAGCAGAGTCCCTGGCCCAAACAAGTACTTCCCTTGTGGAAGTGATTATAAGCCAGTAGTCTAAGCATGGGAACACCAGAGACCCTTGCAGCTTGAGATGTGCTGCAAACACTGTCTCGCATTTGGTTAATATCCTGGGGGCTGTGGTAAGACCAAAGGGCAGTGCACTGAACTGAAAGTGACTGGCTCCCAGACGAAAGAGGAGGAACCTCCTGAACTGGCATTATCTTGATGTGGTAGTAGGTGATCTGCAGGTCCACCAAGCACATCCAGTCATCCTTACTCAAGAGGAAGAAAGAACTGAAACAAGACAATCCAGAATTTCATCGGTCTCACAAATTGGTTTAAATGTCTGAGGTCCTGAATTGGCCTGACGGTCCAATTTTTTTCTATGGCATCTAAAAGAATCTTAAATAGATTCTGGATCCAAGCTGATATGGCGAGACCTCCTGGATGAACCACTTTTCTGGCAGCTTTGAGATTTCTATGGCTGCTGCAGTCCTCTGATGTGGTGGGACAGTTGGAAGTCTTCTTTGCCCACTTAGAAGACATGAAAGAAAAACAACATAACCTTTGGTTATGACTCCCTGCACCCAAGAATCTTATGTCATGGCTAACCAGGCATGAGTGTGCAGAGACAGGTGCCTCAATTGCCTCCATAGCATGGCAACTGTTCAGGAGCACTGGAAGAGTTTGTCAAGTAAAGGGACTTCAAAACCTTGACTCTGCTGACAGCCTCTGCCACAGGGACATTGCCTGTTAAAGTTGCATCCCCCTCTGCCACCCAGGGGGGGGGGGTCTACTTCTTGAAGAGTCCTGTGCAAAACCCAGGGCGTACAAAACCATAACTTCTTTCTATCCTTTTAGTTTCAGGAAAAAGTTCTTTGGGGGATTGGAAAATTGGATATCCACTGCAGACCGTGTTTTGTCCTCTTGCTCACTTTTGGTGAGAGTTTCTTTGACCTTGGGTCCAAACAGGGTGGACCCATCGAAAGAGGCATTCAAAAAGGATGTCTTGAAGCTCTCCCCAAAATTGCAGAGATGCATCCAGGCATACAGCATGTAGCAATGCTGGTGCCTGTTGCTCTAAGTGTCATTAGCTACATTCAACAGCAGGTGCATGGACAATATAGACTACAGGGTAAGTCAACTGCAAATCCAGTCCCTTCTGGACATCTGCAAGTGAAAGGGACTTGGAGAGCTCCTTGGTGAAGTCTCTCTGTAATCTTGTCAGATAAGCTACACAATTAAGCACATGTAATGCAAACGAAACAAAAGTCCACTTTCCAAACTTGTCCAAATCCTTGGACACCCTTATTAGGCAGATAGACAAGAGAGCTTTCCTCGGCAGTTCCTTTTTTGTGGCCACAACCATGATGGAATTTATTGCAAAACATCTGATCCAATGAGGCCTACCCCTAGGGGTAAAGCAGCATCTCATTGTACTTGTGTGTTACTGGCTCCACCAGATCCAGTTCCTTCCATGTCCACTGAGAAACCAAATCAATGAGCTCAGTGGAGAGGGACCACCCAAAAAGTAAATGGGCCAGCCCCAAACCTCGAAGAATACAGACACCTGCTGGGAAAGCCCATTGGTAGACTCACCCTCTCACTGATTCATTAGTTCTAGGATGCCTTCAAAGGAGACATCTTCCAAGGGAACCCTTCCCTTCCTTGAAGTCAGTACCTTCAGGTAGGGACTTCTGAGGAGAATCCAGATACTTCCTTTTACAAGCCTTCTTCTTATACTTCTCTGTGGTAGTGGGCTCTGGGGTTGGCTCAGAAGTGGAAGGGGAACTCGCCTGGCAAATGTCCTCCAGACCTTAAATAAACAGACTGCCCCTGTCAAACAGGATGACATGAACAGGGGACAAAAAAAAAAACAGAGGGGAAGCCATGTGTGACAGAGAATCATCCTCTTGAAATCTAGAGTGAACCTTTTTGAAGGCCTCATAAGCTAAAGTTGAGACCAACCCTGGGATATGAAGAACCCAAAAGAACCTCTTTGGATCCGATCTGTCTAATCTCCAAGGAAGACACTGGAGCTGAGCTATCTAGTGCTGAAGCACCCAAGAGAATGGATGGCTCCGACAACCATGGAGTCTACCTCAACCGCTGGGCATCAACTACAGCTTCTTGCCTAATACTCAAGATGTGATGCCACTGGAATCAAGTGTGTAAGGGACACAAGTCAACCATGTGGTTGGCTCTGATGATGTCATCAACAGGAAACGCTACTCCTGTCCACTGGATCCGAAGATCAGACTGGAGAAGGAGAAACAAAAGAGTTGGGGGCAGGCGTGGCACCCCAGCATGGGAGGACCCCCAACTAGATCTGGGTCCTGAGAAACTTCCACATTATCCTGTAGATGTCTGCTTCAGAAGAAGGCTGAAAAGACTGAAAGACAAAGCCAGTGAAGGGGCTGTGGAGGATCAATAACACAATCTCTCATGCAAGATCTTAGAAAAGAGACAGGGGCTGGCTGGTTCATAAGACAACCTTGGAGGAGAAGCAGAGGCCAAGATCCACACTGGTTCCAAGACACAGACCGGATTCTAGCTCGGAAGTTTAGCAATTTGATCTAAAGGCCTTAAGGGTTCAGGGGGATCTCTTTCTAGCCCTTTCCTTTTCCTTATCTTTATCCTTTTGTTTTTCTTTTTCTTTTCAAGACTTAGGCTTGTCCCTTGATTTCTTACTAGAAGGGAAGATGGAAGCTTAAGCAGCAGGGACAGATTCTCCCAAGATGGCTGGGAGAAAAACCCTTTAAGAACAAACTGCTGCAACTGTCTGAGAGGGCTTTTGCCCAAAAAGAAGCACAAGCAGAAGAGTCCACATCCAAATGAGCAACCTCCAGACAATACGCATATTGAGAGTGGCGATCTTGTGCCCGTAAGTGGTGCACTTTTTAAACTCCAAAGCCTTGGCATTTATGTGGGAGAAGTCAGAAATGTTGACACACCAAGTAAGTAAGCTCTCACAAAACCAGCCAGCTGAAGAGCCGGAAGATAACTATTAAACACAGCAAAAAATACACAAAGAACCTAAAGATTGCTAACACACAAAGCACTATGTGAGAAAACTACAACCATCCCAAGATATAAACAGTAGACATATATAAATGAATGTACACATACATATATTTGGATCCACTTTCTAATCTTGGAAGACCACAATTGCGAATTTCACTTTGTCGAGACGAAAATGTTGAGAATGCTGTTTATAGAAAGTTCAGAATAACGAATCTTAGAATGCCAAACTTGTAGTAGTTTTGATGCGGTGTTGGTGTGAACTGCATACTGTCCCTTTAAGGTGTAGTGGTTTGTGGGATACAGATATGGCGGCTTATGTGCGGTTATGTATGGCAGCTAAAGGTAGGTGTTTAGTGTGTAAGGCTTTGGAAGAGAAATGTTTTACATTTTAAGTTGGGAAGTTTGAAGAGTTGATTGTAGTAGGGTAGGTGACAGTATGTGCGTGTTAGTTTTGCAGGTAGTGATATTTGTAGAGGTATGGTGCAGGTTTCTTGTGTGTATGGTTTTGAAAGTGTGCAATGGAAGAGTGGGGTGTGTGGCAGTTTTCTTTGTAGTAGTGTGACCTCAGAATTGGATTAGTGGAGAGTGGGGGTGGGGTCACAGCCTCCTGCATGGGGGGGGGGTGCAGTGGGGCTCCTCTCTATCCAAAATCCCTTCCATCCCACAAGCTCTTTGAAGGCTCTTGGTGGTCGTTGGTTTGTTTGCTGGCGTGATTTTTCATGGATGAGAGAGGAAGGTTGTCTGTATTTTGTTTTTCAATGTTTTGAAAGTCAGTGTTTTTGGAGTTTCGGGTTATTGTGTTTTAGACATTTCGATATTATGAGATTGCAGTATTTCGAGATTTGAAAGTAGATCCATATATATCACATACACACACACCCAGATACAGAAATATAGAAACACAAAATTATTTATTTTTTGGAAGACAAGGGGAGGAAGAAAGTGGGAAAACTACACCTGCAACACACAGGAAGCCAACCAGACTGATAAGAAAACACTAAGCATAAATTACTAAAAGAATATAAGGCTGTTGAAAGCTATATCATTCCCTTTAAAAAAACACTGGAGAAAAGGCAAAAAACTAATTTGAAAGTATGAAAGTAGCTAGAAAGTAGTGTTGTGCCCAAGATCTGAGGTACTGTGGGATGGAAGGGATTTTGGGTAGAGAAGAGGAGCCCAAGTCCTGAATCCAAGAGTCTATAAAGTTTCCAATATTTGATCCAATTAGATATGATACACTCATGAGTTGCGGCAGACAGAAAAGCCAGTATCACATTTGAAAGTGCAATGGGCAAGGGATCTAATGGATCTAGATCATGACACAGATATGGCTAAGGAGGAGAAAACAGGATTAATTCATCAGACGTCTGAGTTTAGGGTTAGGGATCTACAAGGAACAACTCATCTAGAGGTCAGAGAGCTTCAGCATTGCAGCTCAGGCAATTAAAAGGTAGACAGGACAGTATGGGAGTTGCTAGACCCATGGTCAGATTTGACCATAAGACATCATACTGACATTCCAAGCACATTTATTACAGTAAATTGTATAAGGACAGGTATTGTTCCTAAAACAGTTATGGAAATCCCGTTTAGCTTTTCTGCAATGGAGTCACCTGCCTAGCTTGTTTCCAGGAAGTGGGAGGAGAAACAGCCTTGGTAGAAGTGGAGAAGGTGGCTAATTCAATGAAGGGGCTTCCAAAAGGAAAACCCTCCAGGAGTGGATAGCATTTCTTCAGACTATCACATTAAGGGAGAGCGGATATAAAAATGGCGTTTAAAGTTTAAGAATAAAGTAGCAGACATCAGGAAGGTTCTCGTGTCCTGAAGAGATGTGATGAGCACAATTTTAAAGGTGGGGAAAGCCTCAGTCTTTTCTTATAGGATTCTACTCGATCGTTATTATGAATAAAGAGCTACTGTTGGTGTTCAGGCTGGCCTCAGTTTTACCTTGGCAAATTTGGATTAGTGTGTATTTATGCCAAGAAGGCATAAGAAATAAAATTCTGATAAAGTTTCCTGGACTGAAACGAAAGTGTTTAATCTGTTTATATTAAAATGTTTTTTATGAAGTGTTTGTTTGATCTGTACTTCTATACAAGGGGTGCTGTCCTTTACTGGCTTCCTATTTTGACGTGCTGGGTGTTGTACACTTCTGACTGATACAAAATGCCCAGGTTACAAGGTAGAGTTTAGTGGTGGTCAGCTTTGATGCAGGAAAAGCTACTGCTACAGTAAAAGTACAGTTGTGTACATTTACCATAAATGTAGATGTTTTATGAGTGTATTCACTGTTGCAGCCCTGACTTGTGGGATTTCCCATCATGGAAGCCCTTGGTCAGCCAGCCTACCACAGACTTTTCCCTCCTCCAGGAGCTGGCAGACAGCCTATCTGACATCACTACATTTGGGTATAAAGGGAGTCAGCCAGCTCAATTACCTTAGTACTTTCTTGCCCCCACCAAGCAGGAGCCCCCTAGCATGTGTCTGAGACAATGGAATCCAGAATAGCTGAGAAAGAGGAAGTGGAGGGAGTTACCCAGACTTTGAAGGTGAGTGTCTTAACTCATCCAGTAGACCAGAGGGGAAGGAGGGAGGGAATAATACTGCAACTGTGAATACAAGAACACCTACATTTATGGTAAGTGCACGCAACTGTACTATGTTCTTTATGTTACACTGTTTCAATCCTAACTTGTGGAATGATTCTCAAAGCTGAAAAGTAGGGCAGATACAAGATTAAGGACAGGCAAGGATGTTCTGCAAAATAGCAGTGGCAAATCCTGCTCTGGACTTGGAAAAGGTAGGAAGATAGTAATGTTTGGGAAAGGTAAGCACCGAAGACTTCCAAAATGCACATTGTGGCAACCCCTTTAAGAAAGGCTGTAGAGGTAGCAGTAGCCCGGGTGGAATTTGTCCTTACAGTATCAGGGGGCTCCTTACCACGACAGCTTTAACAAAAGGAGATATAGGGGAAGACCCATTTAGAGACAGTTTGTTTTGAAACTGGTCACTGCTCAACGCTATTGGCAAAGGCCACAAAAAGTTGGTCTAATTTCCTGACATTCTTGGTTCAGTCTTTAAGTAATAACACAGTAGCCTATGGACATCCAAAGAATGGAGGATCTTTTCCTTGTTTTGGGGGAAGAAAGCAGTCAAATGTATGGATTAATTTAGCTAATACTCTGTCATTATCTTGGGCATAAAGGAAGGGCTAGTTCTGAGTGAGACTCTGGGTGGAAGATGATGAAGGGTTTCACAAGCTCAGACACCCTTCTGGCCAAGGTAAATAGCTAGTAGAAAGGCAGTCTTCCAGGTCAAAAGTTTTAACTCCGTGGAAGCAGGCGGTTGAAAGGGTGGAAGGGTAAGTTTTTCTAAAACAAAACTGAGGCCGCAGGCAGGAACAGGTGGCTTTCTGGGAGGCCTAATGTGGAAAACCCCTCTCAGAAACTGTTTCATGATGGGGTGAGAAAAGAGGCGGCAGCTGAAAAGGCAGATATAGCTGAAGCATGGATTTTAATGTTGCAGCACGAGAGGCCTTTTTCAAAAAGGCTGGACAAATAACATAGGATGTCAGGAATCGGAGCCAGATAAGAATTTTGTGCCTTCTGTCTACACCAAAAGATGAATCTATTCCATTTGGCAGAGTAAGACTTCCTAGTGCTAGGTCTCCTGACCTCTTTCAGAATGTTCAGGACCTGTTTATCAAGGAGAGGTTCCTTTCATGGGATCAAGGTATCATCCATACTGACAATCTGAGTATCTGCAAGGTTAGAGTGCATTACCTTGCCTCTGTTCTGCATTAGTAGGTCTACTCTGTGGCAGCTGCCATGGCTACATGCTGGTTAGGCTGAGGAGCAGAGGGTACCAGTGCTGCCTGAGCCAATCTGTGGCTACCAGGATTACCCTTGGCCCCTCTTCCCTTATCTTTAGCAAAACCCTGGGGAGCAGTGGTATTGGAGGGAAGGCACAGAGGAAAAGGCCTGTCCAAGTGAAGAGAAGGCATTTGTTTTCCAGGTTGAGTTCAATTTGTTCATGGAGCAAAACTTAAGTGAGGGTTTTCTTTGGTGGCAAAAAGGTTGATTTGTGGCACACCCCACCTTTCGGCTATGCTGAGAAAGATTTCCAGATGTAGTTGCCAGCCATGTGGGTCTGACAGACCTTTGCTGAGGTGTTCTGCTGTCTGGTTGCTTTCTCCTGGTAGGTACTGTGAAATGAGGTGCAACCCAAGGGAGTGAGCTGTTTCCCAAACATCCATGGCTTGGCAGCAAAGCAGGTAAGAATGGGTCCCTCTCTGTTTATGTACCACATAATCATGGCATTGTCTGTCTTCATCAGTAAGATTACAGGTTTCAGAGTTTGTTTCTGAGGAGTAATCCTGAAGGGGGGACCTGGTACCACTGAAGTTTATTCATGTGAAGTATGGCCTGGGGAATCATAAGGATGTCAAGAGGCCACGTTATCCAGAGCCATGAGACTCGTACAGCTGATTCCAGAAGGGCAAGATTTTTGTGCATTTAGGTGAATCCCACTGAGGTTAGAGGATCTTGGTGAAAAACAGGTCTCAGAGTTTTTCTATGTTTGCTGCTTGAATGAAGCAATCATCCAAATAGGGAAGAAATGAACTCTCTTTGTCCTGCAGAAGGCTATCACTGGTGCTAGGTATTTGAATATGGAGGTTATTTTTGAAGAGTTAGCATTTTGAATTTTGGAACCTGTAAGAACTGATTGAGCTTTGACAGGTAGGAAGACTCTGAAATAAAAACCTCTTGCTTGTAAGTGTTCTGGTACAGGTTCCACAGAACCTTGAGTGCACATAATCTCTATCTGGGTAGATACTTTGGATTTTTGGCTTGGAGGAATGTCTGGGAGGCTTGAGTAAATCAAGGGTTGTTTGAACTTGAGCATGTAACCCTTTGAAATGATGTTTATTACACAATAGTCTCTGGTAATGAGAGTCCAGTTCCTGTGGAACAGTGACAGCCTCCCCCCAAGCCTGGAAGGGGGTAGGGAGTACCATGCAAGAGTCATGGCTGCTCCCTACTAGTGGCCTGTGGACGAGAACTCCCTGGTCTACTGAAGTTTGTTTGCCATTGCCTGGGCCATTGATGCTGTCTTTCACTCCTTTTCCTTTACCCTACCAAGCAATGGCCCTTTCCAGCCCAATCTAAACCCAGATAAAGAAAACCCCATAGGGATGTGTACAATGTCTTTTTATATGTTTTTTAAAATAGTCATTTAATATGTATTTTATATGCAATGCTCTGATTGGTTGTTATAGTGTATTTAAATGGTGTGTTTTAATTGAATAATTGGTTCTGATGAAGTCCAGGGTTTCCTGGATGAAAGTGCTTGACTACATTATACATTTGGATTATTAAACTGACTTTTTGGAATATTTTTCAAGTCTGCATTGCTTTTTGCACCATCATTCAGTTGAGCTGGAAGGTGGTTGTGTTCTTGATTTTAGTTCGCCTTTTTTTCACCAGTTGTGCAATCTAGTTTTGTTTGCAGTGTGAGCCAGGATTGTTTGTTGGTGCTTTTTATGTTATTCAACTGTTGGAGTTTTGCCCATTATGGAAGGGATGCAGAGCGAAATGCTTGATGATAGATCCCTACAGACATTAGCCAATGCTGAGGATTCAGCACTGAATAGTGGAAACCTCACACAATTAATTTTGGCAATGTCACAAAAAGTTTCACAACTACAGGAAACTGTGGATAATTTAAGACCTAATATCGTTTCTGGTATTAAAATGGGTTCCCATGGTAACAAGGAACCACGTTTTAAAAGTACATGTAATCACTTGCTTCCAGGATTTCTCAATTCCGGTTCAGCTATGCTGACCCAGACGGAGATACCGTGTGGGTAAGGGAGACATACTTTACGTGAAACGAATGATTCACGGAACTTGAGAGACTGGCTAAACATGGATAACTTTTCTTTCGCTGGACCTAACTCGCAGGTCAATAAAGGGAACATTAAAACTGGACTTAAGGACTTTGAATCTATGTTACTGAAGGTACGTAACCTTTTTGAAAGAAACATTGTGCAAAAAGCGAGTCCCTAGAGGACTTAGAATGTTTAAATTTCCAAATTGTTTGTTTAAAGGCGATATAGAATGTGATAATTTAATTGAAATGTTTGACAGGCATGGGTTTGAACTCATGGAGTTTATCATAAAAATTAATAACCAAAGAATCGATAAATTATTTGTAAATGTGAACAAATTGAACAATGTTATTATTAATGATGTTCATTTTGGTGATTATAATGTTTGGTACGAGGGCATTTTTGACAATGTAAAAAAGCAAACTGATATTAACATCAAAAGAAAGAGGAATAAGTTGTTAAGAGATGAAACAGAGTATAAAGAAAGGTTAGCCTACCCCTTCCCTAAATCATATTCATTTAATAATAATGATACACAAGGCCCACGTGACCAAGGGTAGAACTTTGAGAACATGGGAAACAATATGGAGAATGTTTATGTAGAAAACGAAAGTACAGTTTTGTACCTAACATAAATGTAGATGTTAGAGTGTCTTCACTGCTGCAGTCATTACACTTGGGTTATCCTGCCGTCAGGCGGGCCCACAGTCGGCCTGAGTTCCAAAGTCTTGGTCCAGCGTCGGTTGCTGTCACCTCTTCCCTGACGTCAGTGCACCAGGAGTATACAAGAAGCAGCCGACGCCATTTTCTTCAGTTTTTCTTGCCCCAGATGTCAGGTGCCCCCAAAAATGGCAGGCAATACATATTGCTAATAAAACATACAAAAAGGGTAAAATTAAAACCTTCAGTAACCAGCAAATACACCACATAGGTAGTATAGGCTAGTCCCAGATAAGAAAGAGGGGCTGGCGGGTGGGTAACCTGAACTGCAGCAGTGAAGATACTCGAACATCTACATTTATGGTAGGTACAAAACTGTACTATGTTCATCGTGTTTCACTGCTGCAGTCATTACACTTGGGTAGAATCCCAAAGCTGAGTTTGGGTGGCTGGCTTTATAGAGGATTTGGTGTGGCTATGAGGCCCTGCAGCACTGCAGTGGCAAAGCCAGCTCTGGATCTGGAATAAAGAGGCAAATGGTAATGCTTGGTAATGGTGTGCACTGAACTCCAAGTTGTAGCTTCCAAGATATCTTTGGTAGGTACTCCTCTAAGGTAGGCAGTAGAAGTGGCAGTTGCCCTGGTGGAATTTGGTCTAATATTACTATGCACAGGTTTCCCATGTTGTGTGTAGCAGAACTGGATACAGTGTCCTATCCACTTTGAGATGTTCTGCTTTGAAATAGCCTTTCCCTGTGATACTGCAGCATATGATACAAACAATTTTTCAGATTTTCTGAAAGCTTTTGTTTTGTCCAAGTAGAAGCGCAATTGCCTGTGTATGTCCAAGGAATGTAGAAGTCTCTCCCCTTTATTCTGGGGATTTGGATAAAATGTTGGCAAATGAATAGATTGGTTAAGAGCCACACTGGATACCACCAGTATAAAGGTAGGGTTTGTTCTTAAAGAAACCCTGTCTTCGAGGAAAATGATGAAAGGCTCCACTGCCATTAGTGCCTGCAGCTCTTGAGACTCTTCGAGCTGAGGTTATTGCCAGAAGCAGAGCAGTTTTCCATGATATATATTTTAACTCTGCTGAATTGGCTGGTTCAAAAGGAGGCAAAGTGAGCTTTTCCAAAATGAAATTGAGGTCCCAGGTTGGTGTTGGTGCTCTCCGGGGCGGTCTTATGGTTTTAGCCCCTCTGAGGTACTGCTTTAGCAATGGGTGAGAGAAAATAGGACGATCTGTATTGTAATGAGCCGAGATGGCAGAAGCGTGAATCTTAATGGATGAGAAGGATAGTCTTTTGTCCAGCATCTCAGTCAAGAATTGTAGTATCTAAGGTATGTTGGGTACCAGAGGATCAAGGTTTTGAGCCTGGTTCCAGGCACAGAATCTCTTCAACTTTTCTGAATATGATTTCCTGGTACTAGGCCTCCTGGCCTCCAAAATGACATCCATAACCACTTTAGAGAGAGAAGCTGTCTGTTTGGCTAATGAATCTGCCATGCAGCCAGGTTTAAGGTTTTGAGCTGACTGTGTAGTATCTGATTGTTTTGCTGAGTTAGAAGGTGTGGAATTTGAGGCAAAATCCAAGGTGGGCCTTGAGCTAAGTTCTTTAAGATTGGGTACCAGTGCTGGAGTGGCCAGTCTGGAGCAATCAGAATAATCTGTGGTTTTTCCTGACTGGCTTTTAGGAGTACCTTTGTAAGGAGAGGCAGAGGTGGGAAGGCATAAACATTTAGGCTTTTCCAGCTGAACGAAAGAGCATCCACTTTCCATGCTTGTGTGTGATAAGTCCTTGTGCAGAATTTTTGTAGTTGGAAATTCAGTGGTGAGGCAAAAATATTTATATCTGGGCACCCCCATTTTTGCATTATCATGCTGAAAACTTGTGGATTTAATTTCCACTCATGAGGATCCATGATGTTTCTGCTTAAGTAGTCTGCCACAGTGTTTTTCTTTCCTGGCAGGAATTGTGCTTCCAGATGAACTTGATAGGTTAGAGCTGTGTTCCACAAGGTCATGGCTTGTCTGCATAGGGGTAAGAATGAGTGCCCCCCTGTTTATGTACCACATCACAGTGGTGTTGTCAGTCTACTAGTAATTGTCCTGGATGCAGAAGATCCTTGAAAGCTGCAAGGGCATTTTGTACAGCCAACATCTCTTTTTGATTGATGTGAAGATGCATTTGGTCTGTGGTCCATTTGGCCTGAATATATTTTCCTGCCATGTGTGCTCCCCAGGCGTAATCCGAGGCATCTGTTGTTAAAGTCTGCCTTGCTGTGGAAAGAGTGAAAGGCTGACCCTTGTTGAGGTGACATGCCTGTGCCCACCAGCAAAACTCCTGTTGTAGGCAGGGAATTAGTGGTATTACTGTCTCCAAGCTGTGAGAATGTTGAGACCAAACACTTTTTAGGTATCATTGTAATTTCCTCATATGCAGTCTTGCATATGGAATTAGTAGTATGCAGGATGCCATGAATCACAAGGCCTGCAGAATTTTTCTTGCAGGGAGTTGGGACTTTGTTGTCATCAGTTGAAAATACTGAGTCAGTTGTCTTTGCTTGTCCGGCGTGAGATAAGCCATCTGGGCCGTTGTATTTAAGCTGGCACCCAGGAATATTATCTCTTGTGAGGGCACTAGTTTTGATTTCTTTTCGTTTACTGTGTACCCTAGGCAACTTAATCTTTTTACGAATGCCAGATACTGTAGAAGAATGTCCTTGCCCTCAGCTTGAATCAGGCAGTCGTCCAGATATGGATATATTTGAATTCCTCTGTCTGCAAAATGCAATTACTGGTGCCAGGCACTTGGTAAAGACCCTGGGCGCAGTAGATAAGCCAAAGGGCAGTGCAGAGAATTGGTAGTGCATTGAACCAGCTATGAATCTGAGGTATCTTCTGCAATTTTGTCCGATAGGGACATGCAGGTATGCCTCTTTGAGGTCCAAATTAACAAGCCAAGCTTTCTTGCTCAACATGGGAAGGAGCTGTTGTAGTGTCAGCATTTTGAATTTCGGAACATCCAGGTAAGCATTTAGAGTGGAAAGGTCCAGAATGGGTCTCCAGGCTTTGTCCTTTCTAGGTACTAGGAAGAGTCTTGAGTAAAATCCTTGTCCTTTTTCCTGCTGTGGTACTTTCTGAATAGCTCTCATGTCCATGAGAGCTGTAATTTGTTTTTGTGCCTCTGCCCATTGATTTTGTGGCAGGTCTGGCATTCCTTTTAGCCTTGGAAGAGTGTGAAAGTGGAACCTGTAACCTTGAGTCACAATATTCATCACCCATTTGTCTTGGGCGATTGCTTGCCAGTTTTGAGAAAAAAGTGCTAGTTTCCCCCCTAACGGAGCTGCCAAAAGGTAAGAGTTTGGCATTGGAAGGGGAAGTCATTGGGACTGTTTCCTGTAAGGTTGTGACTTGTCCTCACCTCCTTTTGGGTTTGATGCACCCCACTGTCGTGGTCTGTATGATTCTTGTGGCTGAGATCTGCCTCTTGGGCGTTTGTATCTGCCTCTTTGTGGCCTATCTGACACTGGAAAGGACCAATTCTTTGTAGGCCAATTTCTGCTAAATCGGGGTGGCTGTACCTGTAAGAAATCTTTCACTGTTTGCATAGATTTTGCCTTATCCTCCATTTTCTTTAATACCTCTTCTGCCTTAATACAAAATAAATTATCTTGCTGCATAGGAGCATCTAATAATTTTGCTTTAACATGACCTGGTAAACTTTGTTCATTTAACCAAGCATGTCTTCGAATCACAGATCCTGTAACTGCTGCTCTACAAGAAGCTTCTAATGAATCAAAACCACATTGCAAAGTATGATTTCCCACTTGTTCAGCTACATGCAATAAATCCTGCATTTCCTTATAGTCAGGTTGTTCTGCATTTGTATTCATTTTCTGTTTTGAGACAGTAAGTATTGTTGATATTTAAGCATGTGAAACTGGCAATTTAGAACCCTCACTGCTAAAGTTGCAGAGGTGTAAACTTTCTTTCCCAATCTGTCTAAAGCTCTAGAGTCCCTATCCGAGGGAACTGGATTCTTAGCCGTGGAAGCCTTAACCCCTTTGGGACCCTGGGAAATAGTTTCTGGGTCAGCAACAGGGTTTTTATGAAGAAATGTGTGAGAGTCAGGGACTCTGTAGTACCTGTCTGGCTTGACAGGAGCTGGGGGTAAAGAATCAGGATTTAAACTAGATTCAGAGAACACATCATCCACAATGTCCAACACTGGCGGAATAGCAAGGGGCCTGTGCTGAGGCAGTAAAAGAAAGTCTCTGAGCCTTTTCTTGGATTCTGAGTAATCCTGGCCCTCCCAATGGAAATGCTCCCTTATGGTATGTAAAGTTTCCCCAAAAAGAGTAATCCTCAGGAGGAGGGGCTGAAGGAATTGATTCTTCAGCATCAGAATCCTCATAGGGGGGTAAAGAATATCCCTGGTCTGACGAGGAATCAGAATATATTGAAACCTGGTCAGAGGAATCATAATCTGTATCCTGCCTAGGCCTTTTATCAGGGGGGGGATGGGAACCCCTGATCAGAGTTATCAAGTCTTCGGCCATCTTGATCATCTGTTTTTTAGGCATGGAGGCCTGTCCAGGTGAATGATGTACTTGCTTCTTTGTCTTTAATGTAGGCTTAGATTTGGCTGTAGTTGCAAAGGTAAGTTGAGTAGGCCTGAAAACACCCTCAGAAGCCAATGCCTGCTCAGCGGCTCCGGACTCATCTGAAGGGTTAATCTCCGTTGGCCCAACACCTTGTGTATCCTGAGGCCTAGGCACCTCCACGTGGGAGTTGGTCATGGCCTGTGATTCAGAGGTAGCGGGTGTCAGGGGCTGCGAAAGCGCCTCACTGAAAACCGGCGAACTGGCGACTGGCCTAGAAGAGGCTTCGTCGTCAGTTTTGGGCCTCGGATGCCTTTCCTTATCTTTATCTTTGCGTTTTTTGTGCATTCTGGTTGTCGGTTGTTCCGACGGCATTGTATAATTAAACCTTTGCCCAAAGTAATGGCGAGCAAAATCAAATTGACGTTTAATAGTGCGTTTGTTAAATCTAGCAAAAAAACGACAACTAGTGACATCGTGATCTGGGCCTAGGCATGGGATACAGTAAGAATGAAAATCCTTATGAGGTATTTGCTTCCCACAAGAAATACAATTATTAACTTTTACTGACATCAGTCTGAGGCAAGAAAAAGTTTCCCCAACAGGGTACTTAACTTTATTGAAGACTTCGGTTCTGAAATCGAATTTGAAATCTCAGGAGTCGGCCGACAATCACTTGCGAACTGCTTTTGCTTCGGGCACTGAGCGGCAAGAAAGACTGGAGAAAATGGTGTCGGCTGTTTCTTATATACCCCTGGCGCACTGACATCAGGGAAGAGGTGACAGCAACCGATGCCGGACCAAGACTTTGGAACTCAGGCTGACTGCGGGCCCACCTGACGGCAGTATAACCCAAATGCAGCAGTGAAACACGATGAACATCTGGATGCATACAATCAAGAGTACCCACCTCTAAGGAGGTCTGAAAGGCTTATTAATAAGGGTACAAGTTATAATAATAACAATCAGAATTTTTTAGGACAGCAGGGACGGGGGAGAGGACAACATCCCGAGGGCAGGGGAGGGGGAGTTACAACTGAATACTACTGAGACTAAGAGTATATCTGTTAGTTTTGAAGGGAGATTTTTAAGTTGTGGAGGGTTTAATATTTATAACTATTCAAACGAGGATATTAGATATGAGCACTTCTCACTTTTAAAGAAAGGGATGAAGTTCATCCCGGCTAGAAAGGAGGATGTGTCTCGTACGCTTTTGGAACTAAGAAACGACATGAGGAAGTTGAATTTGAAGTATATTTTTAAGAACGAAGGTAGTAATTTCAATTGCTTTGGTGCTTCCACAACATTTAGGTTTAAGAAAAAAAGATGTTACAACCCCCCCACTACAACCTACTATTGCATCCTTTGAAGAAGTTTGCACAAAGGACATTTTTAAAGTATATTCTACTAATAAGAGGGAACATTTTAACTTATCACCTGACGAAAGTAAAATTTTAGAAAGTATTAGGGGTAATAACAGTATTAAAGTTATGAAGCCTGATAAAGGTGGGGGTATTGCTATTGTTAATAAGATTGATTACAACCGTCATATTTTAGCTATGTTACATGATGAAGAGAGATATGCTGTCGTCTCTAAAAATGAAATCAACATAGCACAAAAAAAGATCTGCCTTAAGTTAGAAGACTGTCTGTTTCAGGGATGTATTAATGAAGCTATTTTTAACTTTTTGGTTAAGAAGTATTTATTAATACCATTAGTTTTTGGCATCCCAAAGATACATAAGGATATTTTTGACCCCCCCCCCATACAGGCTTATTATTTCATCTTGGTACAGTATGACTCATTCATTGGGTATATTTGTGGCCATATTGGTGAGAGACTCCTTGGCTCACATTGATTATATTCTCAAAGATTCGTGGGACTTACTTTCACTGTTTAAGAAAGAGATGTATAGTGACAATTGTTCCTTTACTACTATTGATATTTGTGACCTTTTCACCTCCATACCGCACGGGACTGGGCTGGAGTTATTTTATGAAGCCTTGTGGGAGAGAACCTCTTTGAATAACACCTTATTAAATTTGATGTTGTCAATGGATATTATCTTGAAGAGCAATTTATTTATTTATTGTATTTTTATTTTACATTTGTTGACTGGGCTAGTCTAACTGGATACGTGTCCATTTTCAGTAGAGGCCCAGGAAGATAAGCTCCAAAATTAAGCTAATGTCACAGGAGTAAAAAATGAAATGAAAACAAACAAAAATAAAATGCTGAATACATTATTGCTGGAGGCTAACATTGTAGAAACTAACATCAAAAAGAATCTAGTGTACAAAGTCTAGCAATACAGTAGTTCTAGAAGCATATATCTTTGGTTTAGGGTTTGATAACTGACATGTAGAAGAGTAGGAAAGAAAGAAAGACTCAAACTAATTATTAAGTTTGTTCATAATTATACACTCGTTAGCATACATACAAAGCTGAAATACAAGTGCCTGGAGCAGGGGTAAGGTTCCAATGTACATACTTACGGGGTAGTTTACAGAAGAGACTAGAAATTAGAGTAAAGGAGGCTTAGTAATCCCACTAGGTGGTTGTGGGAGGGTAGAAAAACAGTAATACTGTACAGTTATAGTGTTAATCTGGGTTACTGCATGGGCATAGCCATTGTGTTTTAAGGAGTAATTTTAGTTGATATTTGAAGAGTGGTAATGATGAAAGTAATGCTAGGTTGCTGGGAAGCCTATTCCAAATCTTCCCCACAGAATTAAAGAAAAGGGAGTCTCCTGCTTTATTATAGGATTTCTGTATGATTACTAATAATTTATTTGCTGAGCAAAGGGTAGTAAAATTTATATAGGGGGAGATTAGGCAACTGAGAATAGGAGTATTGTTAGGATGATAAGAGTATATTATGAGTGATAGTAAGCTGTTGAAATAGTAGCTGGTTATGCAGTTTTAGCCATCCTAGCTGTCTGAGATTTAGACAATGGTGGATTCTAAATGGTGAGCCAGTGGCAAATCTGGTTGCCAGTTTGAGGTTACTTTTGGAAAGATTAGTGTAAATGGGTGAGGCACAGAGGATGGTAGAGATTAGGTGGGTGTGGGCAAAGGTGGTTCTGACTTCAGGATAAGGAAAGATTTTATCCTGTAGAGAGAGCCAAGTTTTCTGTTAGTTTTAATAGTTGTGTTAATATGTGAGTCAAAGTTAAGGTTTTGATCAATTGTCATGCCTAATAGTTTGGTGGTCGGGTCAGGAGCAATGACAGTACCATTGCTGGACTATAAATTGGAGAGGACTTTAGTGTTGGAGTAAATAGCAATAATTTAGTATTTTTGGCATTTATTAGGAGGCAACGTTGTAGGAACCATTTTTCAACTGAGTTAAATGCAGTTTGAGTAATGGTTTGGAGCTCAGCTGACGAGGTGGCCGTACAGACTAGTGTAGAATCATCTACATATTGAATGCAGGTGGCTTGAGGAATATTTATATTTAGATCGTTAATGAATATAGAGAAAAGGAGAGGTCCCAGGATAGAGCCTTGAGGGACCCCAAGAGTAATAGGAAGATGAGTGGAAAGGTTATTGCCCCAGAGAACAGTTTACTGTATTTTCTAAATAGGACTTGAACCATTGTAGTGCCTGTGAGTTGAGTGAGAGTGATTTTAGTATGTCTAGAATAATTTGATGGTTCACCATATCAAAGGCTTTAGAGAGGTCAATAAAGAGTGCAGCGGAGAGCTTATTATTGTTACGATGTTTGTTAAGGCAATCAGAGAAGGATAAGAGAGCAGTAGTAGTAGTACTATGGAAAGGCCTAAAACCATGCTAACACAGTCTGATAGTAGGTTATTTTGGAGAAGGTGATCAAGTAGTTGTTTGTGGATGCATTTTTCCATAATTTTGGCTAGGGCAGAGAGTCGGGCTATGGGGTGAAAGTTAGAAATTTCAGTTGATTTACCACCCTTGTGAAGTGGGATTATGTGAGAGATTTTCCAGAGAGATGGGATGGAGTCTTCGGTAATGGTTCTATTAACAAGTATGGAAATAGGATAGGCAATTACTTTTGCTGCGATTTGCAGGTACTCAGCTGGTAGGAGATCGGCTAAGGGGGTACATGGTTTAAGTTTGGTAAGTAGGGTATAGATGAGGGAAGTAGGAACTGGCTTTAAATGAAAGGTAGGGGGTGTTCTAGTCAGGGGGAATAGGAATAAACAGGTGGTAAGGAGTTTTCAAGAGAATGGATAGTTTCTGTAAAGAAGGTATTGAAAGCGTCAGCAATCTCATTGGGAGTGTTTACGGAGAGACCTGATGGGGTTTGAGTCTTGGAGTGGCCTGGGTGCAAGTGTCTTTTTATAGCTGACCAGAAAGTTTGTGGGTTTTGTTGATGTTTGTGCTGGAGTTTAAAGTAGTAGTTTTTTTTTTGTCAAGGAGTATTGATTTTTTTGTGGCATTTCTCATCTGTTTATAGTTCTGGTGATCAGTTAGGTTTTTAGTGTTTCTCCATTTAGACCAGATCTTATTTCTTAATAAGATTTTGTGTCTAGTCTCTTTAGTGAGTCATGGAGCAGCTTTACTTCTAGTTCTTACAGATCGATTAGGGGCATGGTATTCCAGGATCTGTAGGAATCTGGAGTTAAAATAGGATACTGCTTCCTCAAGGGAGAGTTGTTTTAAGGGAGACCAGTCACAGACTTGCAGCTCACCCTGGAAGCTTGCAGGATTAAAATCTTTTTTGTTTTGTATAGTTTTAACGATGGTTTGGTTGGGAATGAATGTTTTTTGCCCAATTATATAAGTAAGGAAGTGGTTGCTAATATCAACAGGAAGGGTATCTGCTTTATAAGAGATGGGATGGCTATTTACTAGGATCCAGTCTAAGGTACTTTCTTTGCTACTGGGCTTATGGATTCTGGTTGGGGTGGTGGTTACTTGAGAGAAGCCATAGAGATTTACATGGGCTGTAGGTATGAAAGAGGTACAGCTATTCCAGTCTATATTAAAATCACCAAGTACAATGGTTTCTTGTGTGAAGGATGAAGAAAGCCAGCAGAGGATACTTTCAAGGATGTTGATGTTATTGCCTGGAGGTAGGTAGGAGCATATTATGTAAATGGATTTGCTAGCATTGACCTGAAGCTTAGAGATAAGGATTTATACATTACTATCTAAAGGTAGTTGTAGATCCACTGCGGAAACATGTAGCTCAGACTTATATAGAATTGCGACCCCACCACCCTTTTTGGTTGTACAGTCTAATCTTACTATATTATAATCTGGTGGGATGACTTTGTTATCCTTAGTTACTGGTTTGAGCCAAGTTTCTGTTAGACATAGAACATCAAAAGAATGTGTGTCTATTAGAGCATGAAGTTAGCTAATTTTATTATTTAAGCTCTGTATGTTAAGATGAGCTATAAGTAAAGAATTAGGAGTTCTAGTGGGGGGTGAAAGGGGTGGTGGGATGAGGTTGGTGGGGATTAGTTGGGGTGTTGTTGTATGGTCCTGGTTTGGGATGAATATCACCGTGAAGTAGAGGGTGTTGTTGAAGAGTAATTGAGAACTTCAGGGATTTGTAGAGAATATTTTGTGACTTTCTGGCTTGCTGGAAAGTAATACGGGCTAACCTATGATATTTTGGTGAGAGGTAGGTTGAGGAAGAAGTGATGTTAGCATGGCTATGGAAGGCTGGTTGACTCAAAGGTAGTTTGTTTTAGGGGATGGAGGGATCCAGTATAATGTAGGTTTTCATACAAGGTAAGTACAAAGGGTATAGATAGAATGGGTGTTACAGCAAGTAAGAGAAAAAGATTTGTAAGTCTTGGTTGGTGTGATAAGGGCATGGTAAGGAAGAAGATAGAGTGAAGTCAAAATAAAGGTTGATAATGAGAATAGATTGGCATGAGATAATATATTAGGGCTAGTAGTATGAAGAGTAGTAAGAGTGTGGGTGTGTATGTATGTACTGTTTAAGGAGAAATTAGTTTGGTAATTGGATAACTAGGGAAAGGGGTGTTGCCTGTGATGTATAAATGTAAGAGCACTGAGGATGGGTGGGAATTGGGGGTAGAGTAGGGGAGCAGAGTGAGCCCACAGGGCAAACGGAGTGGGTAGAGCCAGAGAGAGAAAAAATGTCGAGGAGAACAATCAGTGAAGTGTGAAAGTCAGAAGGTAAGATTGTAGCTGTGGAGCAAAGTAAAGAGGCTTGCAGGGATAGACTTGGGATGTTAGAGGAGTGCTGTGACGAATAAGATCTACTGGGACACTAATTAGAGAGTGAAGTAGTATGCAGAAAAAGGCTGGGAACTCTATTTGGGAGATAAGGTAATGAAAAGGTAAAGGATTACAGGGCAGAAAGCTAATAGTACAGTGCCACCTGGTGGTCAGACACTTTATTGCAGCAGGAGAAAAGGTACCTGAAGGGGGATATCAGGCTAGGGTAGAGGAGGGAGATATCCTAGTTAGCAATAAGGAGGGTAAAAAGGGGAAGTAAAGGTTATTTTAATGCTAGAAAGGAGGAGATTTGGCTGCTGGCTAACCTGGCAGGGAAGCTTGCTTAACCTAGCAGTAGTATTCTACGAAATGTAGTAATAACAAGTGATAGCACCATTACAAGACATACTTTCACTGTTTTCCTTTCAAGGAAATGACTGTTAGGGAGCAGGTTGGTTATGTCAGTATTCCTATATTCTTTGGTATCCAGCAGGGAACATTCAGGTAGGCTAGTGCAGGGACAAGCAGGAACACAAAGAGTAGGTACAAACACTGGAGCCAGGGATGCACAGCAGCCAGGGATAGGGCAAGAGAATAAAAAAGATCTTTAGTTTCGAAGGAGAATATTTTAAACAAAACCAAGGGGTTGCCATGGGTTCTAGTTGCGCCCCTTTATTTGCAAACTTAGTTATGTACAGTTGGGAGAAAAAGAATGTGTTTTGTACTGAATTTCATCATAAATGGTCCATGTATTTAAGATTTTTGGACAATATCTTTATATTGTGAAAGGAAGAGGACTTAGGTGAACAGTTTTGTGACCATATAAATGAAATTTGTGACTATTTCAAATTCACTTCCACACATAATAATGAAACAATTAATTACCTTGATGTTTCTATTAGTAAAGATAATCTTTGGAAAGAATTTTCATCCACTACATATAGGAAACCCACATTCTCCAATGATTATTTGGAATACAGTAGTAGTCACCCTCACTTTATGAAGAAAAGTATTGTTAAGGGTCAATTTATTACAGTGGCAAGAATGTGTTCATCCTTTACCAGTGCCATTAGGGAGATGGATGTTTTGAATCATTATTTTAAAGACAGAGGATATCCTGAGGAAATGGTTTTGGAAATGTACAACTTGGTGAATGATAACTGGGGTGTGATGTATATACCCTTGTTAGGAAGTACTACTGATACCCACAAGGAAGTAACAACTTCTAATCAACTTCTAATGAATATGAAAATAGTATGGTCCTGACTTATGGGTGTTTTAACAAAAAAGTTAACGACATTTTGAACAGAAATTGGATTTTATTTAGAACAAATAAAGTTTCAGACGATCATGGGAACCAATCCTAGATTTGTGTTTAAAACAAATGCAAATTTAAAATGCCTGTTTGAACACCCCACTATGATAAAAAGTGTGTTAGACAAAGGTACAACAGTTGTGGGCATTGTAACTATTGTAAATACATTTTGAAAGAACCAATATTACATATTGGTGAATTTGGTATAAAAGTGAGGACAACAGTGGGCAATTGTGGAGCAAAAGGTTTGGTTTACATGTCAGTATGTTAGAATTGTTTTAATTTTTATATAGGGAAAACAGAAAGGACTCTCCATAGGGAAATATATGAACATATTTATGCCATTAGACAAATAAATACTAATAATGCCCTTTTTAGGCATTTAGATAGTAGTGAGGGGACCGGATTAGGCCAACACACTAGAGAGAGCAGAAATGAAATGGCAATTAAGACTGAATGCCACCCATACCCCTGGGATTAATGAATATATTTCAATTATGCCATTTTTACAACATAGAGCCCTTGTATTGTAGTCTTAAGTCTTAAAAAAGTATTAAATGTTTACATATGTGCACATTGTCTTTTTATATGTTTTTTAAAATAGTTAATTAATATGTATTTTATATGCAATGTTCTGATTGGCTGTTATAGTGTATTTAAATGGTGTGTTCTAATTGAATAATTGGTTCTGATGAAGTCCAGGGTTTCCTGGACGAAAGCGCTTGACTATGTTAGACATTTGGATAATTAAACTGACTTTTTGGAATATTTTTCAAGTCTGCATTGCTTTTTAAACCATCATTCAGCTGGGCTGGAAGGTGGTTGTGTTCTTGAAGTTAAAATAAACACATATCAAATAATTCTGCTAGAAGGCATCAGACACTGCTTTCACAAACCATTTAAAAGCTAGTAATATCACAGCACTATGACTGTGCCCAGACAATTAATGTATGGTGTTTAGGCTATGTTATACTACAGGTACACAAATTCCATTTTGTGATGATGACAAACTGAAAAAATTATTTTATAAAAAATGAACATAAAAGAAACAGAGTGATTCTAATGCATTAGTAGTACACATACTACTACTACACTACAAGAACTGCTTTAATACATTAAAAGACAAAAAAAGAAGACAACAAAGCTCTCTTTGAACTCATACAGACTACAGAGTTAGGATACAACAGTGACTGAGGTTAACATGGATGTCATCGTGCTGCTTCAAATGAATCTTGATTGCAATGAGGCTTAGAAATTATGTAGAAATAGCTGAAGTTACTCCAAGCATCACTTACTTTTTCAAACTAAACTAGCCTCATCTTTTCAAAATATAAGGGTAGCAAAACTAGACATCCAGCAGTTGTACAGACTGTAGTTTTGTGTGTGTGTGTGTGTGGGGGGGGGGGGGGTCAAAACATTAACATGTGAAGGTGCCAAACACCTAACTCAATAAAGACTTTCTTTGGTCTATAAACAGAGACCTTCCATTAAGTTTCAAGCTGCAGAAATAATGATTTTCCTTTTCCAGATATGAAACTAAACTGTTAATAATCAAGAGACAGTAAGATTCATTTAATTAAAAAATAAATAAATGCTGAATCAAAGGAATACAAAAACTACACTGTAAAATATCACTTAACTTGGTTAAAAAAAGAATGAAACGAACAAGCTTCTCTGTAACTACTCCCAAATGCAAGTGCAAAGCACAAGGGGGTGGGGCACAACAAAACAGCACTATCAGAAGCAAGTTGACAGTTTTAGCCAAGTACTGCTGTAAACAGTACAGGGTATTTTTGATGAAAGATGCAATACATCAAACATGTAAACCTCAAAAAAGCAAAAGTTTCAGCTTCCTGAATCAAAAGGTCTGTTACCATTTCCATCAAAGGGACAAAAACGATTACTCAGGCTCAAGCTAATTTTTCTTAAGGTAACATTATTAGTACCCATGAGATGCTCTGAATGATGGTTTGAACTTGTACCTAAAGGAAAAGTATGGTTCGACTTCTGACCAGTGGAAAGGTCAATGCAGTGGAATTAATGCAGCTAACCAGAAGCAGGCAACCTTATGCAGATCTACCTTCTCCACCACAGACTACATTCAGTATACAAGTCTGCCTACCATATGTTCACATTACCTGTGCTTATAGGAACTCGCACACAATGACTCTACCTATATGTCAGTAAAATCAACATGATTCACTGATAATAAATGTGCAAGTTTTTTCAAAGTCCACCTGAAAAAGGCATAATATGAAAAGTAACATCTATAACAAGTATAATTTATTTTTTCAGTAGATGCTGGTGCCAAAAAATAAAAATAAAAAAAAGAATTGAATGTATTTCTGTAATTAAGCTCCAACAGCACTGATTTTCTAAAAATTAATTTGATACAGAAACAGATATTTGAGCACAAATTTTGCTGGTATTTCACAAAAGTACCTGGGTCCAGTGGTCTGTGGAAAGGCAGAGCTGAATCTAAAGCATGCGTCATATGGCTCCTGTAAACTTCACTAGGTTGATGTCCTCTGTGGAGAGGGTCAAAAGGGCTGTGCGATGCCACAGGATCAACTCCTGAGACAGGGGATTTGGCTGGGATGCACTCTCTTTGGGTTGGAGTTAGAGTGGCCTTCCTTTCATGGCTAGTAGGTTTTCCCGCAGTTATCCCACCTAAAACATAAACACAGATTTTACTGCACTGATTTTTACTCAGACATTACAAATGCATATACAGCACAATTTCATTAGTTTCTAGTAGTCTGTTCTAAAGCACAACACAGCAGCATCCTTAGGGGCCATATTTTGGTTAAAATCGGGTTATATTGGCTAGGCTTGTAAGGGCTCTTAAGCAGTTAGCTTAATCTCCTATGAGCCTATGTTGTTCTCCATTAAGTAAATCAGCAAGTGCTGCACTTCTCTACTGGCACTCAATATGCATCTAAACACACCAGCAACCAGTTATGTGCACTGATAAGTAATAAAATCACACAACAGTAACCAGTTTCATATCTTGGCATCCAAATAACTCCTAAGACAGCCATAACACCAGATGACTTCTGCACTAATTATGCATCCAAGATCCACTGCACTGAATTATGCATCATCTGCTTTATGCTCTCCTGAAAATTTGCATTCACTTGTGTAAGTGCAGCAGTGATGTCCTTAGTCATATGCAGTTAAACACTGCAGCCACTGATTAATTTGAACACTTATCTCAGTAACTGCAGTATCTAGCAAAGCCAATGTGAATGTCACACACAGTTCAATACTACTAGAACCTTGTGTACCCGACATGTTTTATACAGTCATACAAGTCCAGCTGTTGCTCAAATGCCCCAGCAACTGTTACATTCTGCCAGGAACATCAGCAGCTTACGTATCTAGAGTCAGCTCCCTTATGACCCAGTCATGTACAAAGCATGTAGTATTCCACAGCAAAGAATCAGCAGCTGCTGTCCCTGCAAACACATCTTCAGAGATAGATGCAACCACATTACAGGACAGAAATAGTTCCAACACAAACGGCCTGTTGACTCAATAGCTGTACATGGCTGTGTTTTCCAGCACCTATATGCAGTCACATAATCAAAATTTTTTTCATTTACTTTATTTTATTTATCGGGGTATGTCACTGATCAAAAATCACCAAATGCAGACTCAGCCCAGGTGGCACACAATAGAAGAGCAAAGTAAAACAATGACAGTAAGGAACATTACATAAGAAAACAATAATGTGAAGGAATATTTGGTGTTAAAAATCAATATAGACATTGAAAAAGACACAGAATAATCATGCAACTAATAAAAAGTTACATGAAACTGAACATGAGAAAACAGAAGAACATCCTGAATGTACAGTTGTGTACACTTACCATAAATGTAGATGTTCGAGTGTATTTACTGTTGCAGTCATTACATTTGGGTAATTTTATATATCTATATATATATATATATACATACACATATATCTATATATAACTATATATATCCATGTAATTTAGAACACAAAAAATATACCTCCAAATAAAAGCAAATACAACAAAAAGGATTTTGAGCATAGTAACAGAAAGAAGAGGTATACAGAGAGAAAAGTAGGGGGCTGGTGGGTGGGTAACCAGGACTGCAACAGTCAATACACTCGAACATCTACATTTATGGTAAGTGTACACAACTGTACTATGCTCTTCATGTTTCACTGCTGCAGTCATTACATTTGGGTAGAATCCCAAAGCTATGGTTGGGAGGATGGACTTGTACAGCATTAGGAGCAGCTATAAGGCCCTGCAGGACAGCAGTGGCAAAGCCTGTTCTGGATTTAGAGAAGAGAGGTAAATGGTAATGTTTGGTGAGCGTATGAACTGAGCTCCAGGGTAGCAGCTTCTAGAACGTCTCTGGTAGGAACCCCCCTGAGAAAGGCTGCAGAAGTAGATGTAGCCCTGGTGGAATGGGATCTGATCCCCTTGGGGACAGGTTTACCATGATGCATATAGCAGAAACGAATACAATGGCTTATCCATTTTGAAACTGTCTGCTTTGAGATGGCCTTTCCCTCTGCCCCTGTAGCAAATGCCACCAGTAGTTGCTCAGATTTTCTTAGAGATTTTGTCCTGTTCAAGTAGAATCTTAGTTGTCTGTGTACATCCAATGAATGTAGAATCCGCTCCCCCTTGTTCTGTGGATTTGGGAAAAAAGTTGGCAGATGAATGGTCTGATTAAGAGCCACACTGGATACCACTTTAGGCATAAAGGATGGATTGGTCCTGAGCGCTACCCTGTCCGGGTAGAAAATAAAAAAGGCTCCACTGCCATGAGGGCCTGTAGTTCTGAGATTCTTCTAGCTGAAGTGACTGCTAAAAGAAAAGCCGTCTTCCAAGGAGAGAAATTTTATGTCCGCAGTAGCAGCTGGCTCAAAAGGAGGCAGGGTGAGTTTTTCCAACACAAAATTGAGGTCCCATGCAGGCGTTGGTGCTCTCCTGGGAGGTCTTAAATTTTTGGCCCCTCTGAGATACTGCTTTAGCAGGGGGATGAGAAAAGAGGGGAGGCTCTGTGTTGTAATGAGCTGAAATGGCAGAGACGTGGATTTTTATGGAAGAGGAAGAAAGGCCCTTGTGAAGCATCTCAGTTAAATACTGCAGAATCTGAGGAATATTGGGCATTTCTGTGCTTATTCCTTGTGCCTGATTCCAGGCACAGAATCTTTTCCATTTATCAGCATAAGATTTTCTAGTGCTAGGCCTTCTAGCCTCCAAAATGACATTCATTACAGGTTTGCTGAGAGAGGTAACTTGTGAAATTAGTTGATTAGCCATGCTACAAGATTCAGAGTTTGAAGCTGAGTGTGTAGAATTTGAAAATTCTGCTGAGACAGTAGATAAGGTGTCTGAGGCAGGTACCACGGAGGAAGGTGTCACATATTGCGTAGGAGCGGGTACCAGTGTTGGCGAGGCCAGTCTGGAGGAATCAGAATCATTTTTGGTTTTACCTGTCTGACTTTTAGTAATAGCTTGGAGAGCAGAAGCAAAGGGGGAAAAGCATAGACTGATAGGTTTTTCCAGCTGAAGGACAGAGCATCCACTTTCCAAGCTTTTTTGTGATGGATTCTTATGCAGAATTTTTCCAACTGATAGTTTTGAGATGAGGCAAAAAGATCTGTGTCTGGGCTACCCCATTTGCATATCAACATGCTGAAGATTTGCGGATCCAGTTTCCATTCGTGTAGGTCCGTAAGATTTCTGCTTAGTTCGTCTGCCAGAATATTTTGCTTTCCTAGCAGGAATTGAGCTTGTAGATGTATTTGGTAAGACAAGGCTGTGTTCCACAAGGCCATGGTTAGTCTGCAAAGAGGGCAGGAATGGGTACCCCTCTGCTTGTTTATGTACCACATGACTGTGGTGTTGTCAGTCCTTATCAGTAGTTGTCCTGGATGAAGAAAGTCCTTGAAAACTGTCAGAGCATTCTGTACAGCTAGCATCTCTTTCTGGTTGATGTGCAGGTGCATTTGATTTGGGCTCCATTCGCCCTGAATGCATCTCCCTGCCAGATGCGCCCCCCCCCCCCCCAAGCACAGTCTGATGCATCTGTGGTCAGGGTTTGCGTGGCAGGGGGTGGAATGAATGACAGTCCCTTGTTTTGGTGACAGGCCTCTGCCCACCACAGGAACTCTTGCTGCAGGCAAGGAATGATAGGAATCATTGTTTCCAGGCTGTGACAATGTTGACTCCATAAGCTTTTTAGGTACCACTGAAGTTTCTTCATATGCAATCTTGCACATGGAATTAGAAGAATGCAGGAAGACATGAAACCCAAGGCCTGCAGAATTTGTCTTGCAGATAACTGGGATTTTCTGGCTACTTGTTTGAATAAGTCATCAATTGGATTTGTTTGTCTGGCGTGAGTTAAGCCATCTGGGCAGTTGTATTCAAGCTTGCACCCAGGAATGTAATTTTTTGAGGGGGTACCAGTTGTGATTTCTTTTCGTTTATGGTGTACCCTAGGCAAGTTAGAAGCCTTTTTACAAACGCCAGATGCTGTAGAAGAATGTCCTTGTTTTCTGCCTGGATTAGGCAGTTATCCAGATAAGGATAAATATGAATGTTTCTTCGTCTGCAAAATGCAATTACTGGTGCCAGGCACTTTGTGAAGACCCTGGGCGCAGTAGATAAGCCAAAGGGCAGTGCAGAGAACTGCTAGTGCAAATAGCCTGCTGTGAAGCGGAGGTATCTTCTGCAAGATTCCCTGATTGGGATATGCAGGTAAGCCTCTTAAATCTAGAGTTACCAACCAGGCGTCCTTGCCTAGCATAGGCAGTAACTGTTGTAGTCAGCATCTTGAATTTTGGAATGTCCAGGAAAGTATTTAGAATGGATAAATCCAGAATTGGATGCCATGATTCGTCTTTTCTGGGTACCAGGAAAAGTCTTGAATATAAACCTTGTCCTTTTTCCTTTTCTGGTACTGGCTGAATAGCCCCCATACCCATGAGGGACATAACTTGCTTCTGGGCCTCTGCCCACTGATTTGGAGGCAGAGCTGGCCTTCCATTTGGAATTGGCAACGTGTGGAAATAAAATCTGTATCCCTGGGATACTATATTTAAAACCCACTTGTCCTGGGTAATCAGATGCCAGTTTTGTGCATGAAGTGCTAGTTTTCCCCCTCGAAGGGTCTGCCAAAAGATAAGTGCTTGGAAATGGCAGAGGAAAGTCATTGAGACTGTTTACCGTAGGGGAGGTGCCTTGCTACTTCCAGATTTGGAGGCAGAGGTACCCCATTGTTTTGTTCTGTAAGTTCCTTGTAACTGAAACCTGGAGCCTTTGGAGTGTCTGGGTTTGATCTGAGCGGCTCTGGTGGGTACTGGAAAGGACCAATTCTTAGTAGGCCAGTGCCTACTGAACCTGGGTGGCTGCACTTGTAGGAAATCTTTTACAGTTTGCATAGATTTAGCTTGGTCTTCCATCTTTTTCAAAACCTCTTCTGCCTCATTACCAAATAAGACTGTCCTGTTGTAATGGAGCATCCAATAATTTTGCTTTAACATGATCAAGCAGATTTTGCTCCTTGAGCCAAGCATGCTTTCTTATCACAGATCCAGTCACTGCGGCCCTGCAAGAGGCCTCTAAGGAATCAAAACCACATTAATAAGTATAGGTTCATAAGTTCATACTAGGCTATGTGCCCTAGGGCATTTATAAGCCTAGCCAGAATGTGTTTGGCTTTCGCCACCCATTTTCAATTTATTTTGCTATGCCCTTTTTCGAGGTTAGTATACTGTCTGTGCCTCTGTCTAACAGTGACACAGAAGTGATACCCGGGGTAAACCTACGATCTCCCATCCACTCATCAAGATTCCTCTTGAAGAGAGTCAATGAGGGACTCTGCCTAACCTGGACTGGGATTTTATTCCAGAGTGAAGGGAGCCTCTGGGTTATGAATCTGTCCCTCCAGCATATCCTATTTATTTCAGTGCTGAGGTTCAAGTCTCGAGCGTAGCTCGATGGGATTTGGATTTGCTGAGGTGCAGCATGTCCATTAATTCCGGGTTGGACATGGCTTTATACGTCAGGCACAGATTGCCTCTGAACAGACGGTATGCCACTGAGTAGAGCTGGAGTTTCTTTAACCGGGCAGCATATGGCATCTGTTTGAGCCCTTTGATCCTCTTGGTGAGGTACTTTTCTGCTGCAGCTGTCTGGTAAGGTACATCCCAAAAGGGGCATTGTACTCAATTATGGGCCTGATGAGGGATGAGTAAAGAGGCACGCTGACCTCCCTGATCTAGATGTGAATCCCTTCATGATTAGTTGGGCTATATAAAATGTTTTTCTAACCACTTTGGCCACGTGGTTGTCAAATGAGAGATTGCTATCAACTTGGGTCCCCAGGTCCCTAATTACTTCTTCTGTACTTAATGGATTACAACCTATGTGGTAATTTGTGGGCACTTTGTTTTTGCCAAAGGGGATGACTATACACTTTTTGGCATTTAGCTTGAGGCCATGGCTCTGGCACCAGTTGTCTGTTTCTATGAGGCCCTTTTGGAGGATGCTTGTGTCGGCTGGAGAGTCAATTATGGTGCCCAGTTTGCAGTCATCTGCGAACTTGGTCAGCCACAGTCCTTCCATGTTGGCTTGTACCTCCGAGAAATATATACCGAACAAGAGAGGTCCCAGGATTCAGCCTTGTGGGACACCACTTGTAACTGGTTTGGAGTCTGACATGGCTCCAGCAATTCTAACCATGTGGGTTCTGAGTTTGTCAGCTGGTCTCACTGATCAAAAGCATGCTGTGTGTGTGTGATGGCTAGGTTTTTAGTATGCTTTCCAACTTGTTCATCTGAATGGAATAAATCCTGTAACTCTATTTTCCACACAGTCAGAAATCAACATAATTTTCTGTTTAAGTAAGCCCATGACATGCTGCTATTTAAGCATATGAAATTGACAGTTTAAAGCCCTGATTGCCAGGGTTGCAGACGTGTAAACCTTCTTACCCCATCTATCCAGTGCCCTGGAGTCTCTATCAGAAGGGGTAGGATTTTTAGCAGTAGAAGCCTTAACACCCTTGGGGCCCTGAGAAATTGTTTCAGGGTCAGCAGCAGGGTTTTTAAGAGAGATTTGTGGGAGTCAGGAACCCGGTAATATCTGTCTGGCTTACTAGGAGCTGGAGGAAGTTGATCAGGAGCCATGCTGGATTCTGAAAAAACATCATCAACAATGTCTAGAACTGGAGGTATAGCCAAAGGCCTATGCTGAGGAAGGAGGAGGAAATCCCTAAGCCTCTTTTTGGATTCTGAAAAATCCTGACTCTCCCAATGAAAATGTTCCCTTAAGGTATGCAAAATTTCTCCAAAAAAAAATTCTCAAAAGGAGAAGCAAAAGAGATGGATTCTTCTGCATCAGAGTCCTCATAAGGTGGAATAGATAATTCCTGAACAGAAGAGGAATCAAAAGAAAAGGAAACCTGATCTGAAGATTCATAATCAATGTCTTGCCTAGGCCTCTTAGCAGGAAGGGGTTGGGAACCCCTGATAAAGGTAATTAAATCTTCAGCCATTTTCATCATTTGTTTTTTAGGCATAGGGGCCTGAGCACGTGGCCCATGCTTCGTTTTTTTTGAGACACAGAAGTTGGTTTTGGTCTTGTTTTTGAGAATGGCGTCGGTTTAATATACAAATCTTTAGGCCTGAAAACACCCTCAGAAGCCGGTGCCTGCTCAGCGGCTCTGGACCCATCTAAGGGAGAGACATCCGCGAGTTCAATACCTGAAGTGCCTCGCGGCATACCGGACTCTGAATGGGTCTCAGTAGAGGCCTGCGAATCAAAAGTAGCGGGTATCAGGGACTGCGAAAGCGCCTCACTGAGTACCGGCGAACTGACGATTGGCTTAGGAAAAACTTCCCCATCGGTTTTGGACCACGACGGTCTGCCTCTGTCTTTTTCTTTGTGTTTTTTGTGAAATTCCAGTAGTCTGATTGCTAAATGACGACATTTCTGGGTAGTTAAATCTTCAGCCAAAATATTTAGATGTAAAAATATACCGACGCTTAATAGTGCATTGGTTAAATTTAGAACAAAACCGACAGCAAGGCACGTTGTGGTCAGGGCCTAGGCAAGGAATACAGTACAAATTAAAATCCTTATGAGGTATTTGCTTCCCACAATTATTAACTTTTACTGACATCGGTAAGGAGCAAGAAAAAGTTTCCCCAACGGAGTACTTAGCTTCAGGTTGAAGACTTCGGTTCTGAAACTCGAAAACAAAAATTTCAGGAGTCAGCCTACTGGCACTTGCGAACTGCTTCTGCTTCGGGCACCACACGGCAAGAAAGACCGATGAAAATGGCATCGGCTGCATGTTTTATACCCCTGCCCCTTCTTCCATGATGTCAGGTCGTCAGGGGTATAAAACATGCATCGGCTGCATGTTTTATACCCCTGACGACCTGACATCATGGAAGAAGGGACAGCAATCGACACAGGACCCAAGACTTTGTTATTCAGGCTGACTGAGGGCAACCTGCCAGCAGATTGCCCAAATGTCATAACTGCAACAGTGAAACACGAAGAACATTTGGAATGTACTAGTAGGATTACATACATATTTACAGACGAGCTATCTCATAGGTTAATCTATCCATCCATAATTCCATCTTCCACAAGGAGTTGGTGTGACAATTCATTTGTGACAATCATCCAGAGCAAAGGTTTACACCTTTGGGTAGCTAACCCATACCACTCACACGCACGACATTCACACCTATGGCTAATTTGAGTTTCCAATCCATCTAATGCATATCTTTGGACTGTGGGAGGAAACAGTAGCACCTACAGGAGACCCACACAAACACAGGGAGGACAAGCAGACTCCACACAGAAGGCACCTCAATCAAGAACCAAACTAGAGAACCTCTTGCTGTGAGGTGACAACACTATCTGCTGTGCCACCCATGTGTTAATATATGATAAGAATTAACAGGTGAAGGACAGAAGACAATAGTATGCTGAAGATTACTTATATGATGTGAGACACAACAGCTTTATACAGATAAGTTCTGAAGCACCCTAATTTTGTACTCTGCTATACACTGGGGGTACAGTCCTGAGTATCCTAATCATTGCTGTCAAATGGCCTGTTGTGTATGAGAGTTTGTCAGCTGGTCTCACTGATCAAAAGCATGCTGTGTGTGTGTGATGGCTAGGTTTTTAGACAGCTGTCAAAAGTGTGGTACTGGGTTATTGGAAGCTTGCAGTGTGTGCATGTGTGAGCACTGCGTATGTGTACAGTTAGAGGTTGATGCATGTCAGTGGAAACATACAGCATATGTGTTATGTACAGCTGTCCATGCAAGACTGACTGGTAGGCTGGAGTTTTTTGCAGGTATGGCAGGTACGGCTTAAGGCACTTGCTTGGTTATGAACAGTCTGAAGTTTGTGTGGAGGTGATGGCAGATGAGGTCTTTCTGACAGTATTATTACAGCAAATGCCAGGTGAAAGAGAGAGAGAGAGAGAGACACTGTGATACAATGTTTTTGAGAATCTGTGTCCCAAGTAGCATTTATGCCACTTAAAGTGCAATCTTGGTGTTGGTTCTGTAAGCTCTGGGTAAGGGTGTGTAGAGAGGGAAAGGGCTGCATGCCTACCATGGAGGTGTGTTTTGTGTCTGCTTCTGTGTGTGGATGTGGAGGAGTAAAGTACACTGTGTGCGTGCATGCTCACATTCATGTGAAAACGAAGTACTGGTAACTCAAAGTTAATACTAATCAAGTCTGCTTCATTTATGTGCTTTTTGACCAAGTGGTCTCCCTCTGGTCTTCTAAATCTGACATTTAGGACTATATCCAAACAGCACAGTTCCCAATACAAAATCCAGTTAAGCATTATAGCAGCCACTCTGTTATCCAGTAAAACATCACAGTAATAATGACAATACCGCACATCATTATGCACGATGACTAATGTCGGCCGCGGTGGTGCAGCGGTTAGCATTGTCTCCTCACAGCAAGAAGTTCTCTGGTTCAATTCTCTGCTGGAGTGCTTTCTGTGCAGAGTCTGCATGTCCTCCCTGCAGTCAAGTGTATTTTAAAGACATGCAGGTAGATGTGTGTGGCTTCTGTGAAGGTTGGGCACAGAGCTGGCAACTCAACATCATACAAATACCACTGTCAATCAATCTGCTGACTGGTGATCCGCTGTGGTGACCCCTAACTGGGAAAAGCTGAAAGACAAAGACATGCACGACGACTACTGCTAAACCCAGGGGGAAGCTACCACACATAAGGAAAAAAAATACTTTCTATACAGCACAAAAGGGAGAGGGTTCCTAGCAGCAGTATACAGCTGTAGTGCCATGGTCACTTTCCTGCACATTCAGAGCAATTGCCCTGCTTTAGGAGCAAACAGCCACCAAATGACCAGACTCTAGTATGAATGCTCACACTACGTAACATGATATATTGAATAAGAAACTGCATTGAATCTCTTCCTCTCCATTAATATATAAATACATATGAATACAGGTGACACACACTAAACATGAAAAGTTCATATGCAAAAAAAGTCTCCTGCGGTGGTTAACCTTTGAGACTTCCATTTTCGAGATCTCCAGTTCAGTACAATTCAGAGTATGTATTTTTTTTTCATTCTCACACTTAAGAGTGAAAATGGAGAAGTCTGCCTCTAACCAGCACATTTAGTGATGGCACAGATCAGGCTAGGAGTGTGCGACAACTCCTGCGTCACCTACTTTGTTCCCCATGCCCTTAGCACAACCTAAAAAGATGCAGGAAAAGGTTAAAAGTGATTTAACATTCCATCTGAGTTGTTGCTTTTCATTTGTCTTCAACATGCGGGACTCGGAGCCGACACGGCTGTATACTCCAGCATCGGATCCAAAATCCAAGCTCCACCCCTACCCATAATGCCACTCTGCTCCTCCCCTCAGATCTAGTTTGTTTCAGAACAGCACCAATCCCTTCTAGTATAACATTACATCCCTGACCAAAAAAAGAGGAAATGGCGCGCAGACTCTGCTCTAGCCAAGGAGGAGCCTACGGATTCCTCTGTCCAGTCCACTACAGAGCCAAAAAGGACAGTGGGGAAGGAAGGAAGGAAGGACAGTTGAAGACAAATGAAAAGCAACAACTCAGGTGGAACATTATGGTAAGTATATAACTTCTTTACCTGAAAAAGTTGTTTTCATTTGATCTTCAACCTGTAGGACAGAGTCTGTAGCTACCATAACCTTGGGAGGCGCTCATGGAAAGATGTCCTGGAGTACAGATGAGACAAAAGATGGCCTACTCCTGGAAAGAATATCCAGCTTGTACTGGGAAATAAAGGTATGCGAAGAGGACCAGGCTGCAGTAGAACAGATATCAATAGGGACCCTGGACCACAAAGCCACAGAAGTAGATAATGATCTAGTGGAATGCACCAGGACAGGACCTGGTAGATGCAAACTTTTGGAGTGACAAAGCAAAGAAATACACTCAGAAATCCAATCAGCCAGAGTAACCTTAGAAAAGTACAGTTTTGTACCTACCATAAATGTAGATGTCCGATAGACATGCAACTGCAGTCATAACATGTGGGTTGTCCTGCCTCAGGCAGCTCTCGGTCGGCTGGATTCCAAAGTCTGGGTCCGACGTCGGCTGATGTCGCATTTCTCTCCGACGTCAGAGCGGCTGGAGTACATAAGCATCAGCCGACGCCATTTTCTTCAGTGTTTCTTGCCCCAGATGCCAGGTGCCCTCCAAGGAAGGCTGTAATCAAATTGGAAGACAAAAACAGGATTCCAAACAAATACATGAGCAATAAAACAAATACACCATAACAGATATCCCCAGCTAAGAGTAAGAGGGATAGGAGTGGACCCTAGGCATAGAGGAGTATGGAGGGAGGGAAAACCCAACTGCAGTTGCATGTCTATCGGACATCTACATTTATGGTAGGTACAAAACTGTACTATGTCCTTCAAGAATGCAACTGCAGTCATAACATGTGGGTAGAATACCATAGCTTAGCTGGGGGAGGAGGTATGCTCTAGGAAAGAGATGGTGTGGCAATCAAACCCTGCAGGACTGCCGAAGCAAAGCCTGCTCTGGATCTGGAATATAGAGGGAGATTGTAGTGTTTGGAGAATGTATGCACGGAGCTCCATGTAGCAGCTTCTAGAATGTCGTTGGTAGGCACCCCTCTTAAAAATGCTGTAGAGGTGGCTGTAGCTCTGGTGGAATGTGGTCTGACATAGGCTGGAACAGTCTTTCCATGAAAGGAATAACAGAATCTGATGCAATGTCCAATCCATTTAGAAATAGTCTGTTGAAATTGCTTTTCCTTGGACCGCAGGGGCGTAAGCTACAAAAAGCTGTTCAGACTTCCTACTGGCCTTGGTTCTGTCCAAGTAGTATCGAAGTTGTCTATGAATGTCCAAGGTATGCAAAAGTCTTTCCCCCTTATTCTCAGGATTGGGGAAGAAAGCAGGCAGATGAATGGCTTGATTTAGAGAAACCCTAGATACCACCTTTGGCATAAAAGTAGGGTTGGTCCTTAATGAAACCCTGTCCCTGTGGAAAATAATAAAGGGTGGTATTGCCATTAGGGCCTGTATCTCTGAAACCCTTCTTGCTGAGGTAATTGCCAACAGGAAAGCGGTCTTCCATGAGAGAAATTGCAAGTCAACTGAAGCTGCTGGCTCAAAAGGAGGTAGAGTCAGTTTTTCTAAGACAAAATTGAGGTCCCAGGCTGGCACTGGGGCCTTTCTTGGTGGCTTAATGTTCTTGATTCCCCTGAGGAATTGTCTTAGTAAGGGGTGAGAGAAAACAGGAGGATCAGTGTTGTATCTAGCTGAAATAGCAGATGCATGTATCTTTATTGAAGAATATGAGAGGCCACTCTGTAACATCTGCCAAATATTCCAAGATAAGTGGGATGTTCAGTAATGATGCATCATGTCCCTTGCTGGTATTCCAATTGCTGAATCTTTTCCACTTTGCTAAGTAAACCTTTCTGGTGGATGGTCTTCGAGCCTCTGTTAGTATCCGCTGAACTTCCTTGGATAGAGATAAGCTGAAGTTATTTATGGGATCTCCCAGGCTGTTAGCTGCAGTGTCTGAAGGTTTGGATGCAGTGTATCGAAATTGTGTTGAGTCAAAAGTAGAGGCCACTGAGGGAGGGCCCACCTCCTGGTGTGACATATGCTCCGTAGTAGTGGGTACCAGTGTTGTCTTGGCCAATCCGGAGCTATTATGATTCCCTTGGGCTTCTCTGCTTTAAACTTTAGTAATACTGAGGTCATCAGTGGCAGAGGTGGGAATGCATAGATTGCTAGGGAGTTTCAGTTGAATGAAAGGGCATCTATTTTCCAAGCCTTTGGATGGTATGTCCTTGTGCAAAATTTTGGTGGAAGATGGTTGAGGTGAGAGGCAAATAGGTCCACTTCTGGTTTGGCCCATGTCGAAGTGAGTTGCCTGAAAGCCTTCGGATGTAACCTCCACTCGTGTGGAACTGTGAAATTCCTGCTTAGGCTGTCCGCCAACATATTGTCTTTTCCTGGAACAAACTGGGATTGTAACTGGATGTTTAGACTCAGTGATTTCTCCCAAAGCTGCATTGTCAGTCTGCAAAGGGGGTAAGAGTGGGTGCCCCCCTGCTTGTTTATGTACCACATCACAGTGGTGTTGTCTGTCCGTATCATTAAATGGCCTTGCTGGAGTTGGTGTTGAAAAGCCTCGATGGCATGCATTACTGCCAGCATTTCCTTTTGGTTTATATGCAGATGTGTTTCCTTTGGAGACCATTGTCCTTGTATACACCTGCCTTTCATGTGCGCCCCCCCATCCAAGGTCTGAGGCATCTGTAGTCATGGTCTGTGTTATCTGTGGTTTTTTGAATGACATACTTGTGTTTTCCTGGCTCACCGAGGCCCACCATAGGAATTCCTTTTGTAGGCATGGAATGAGTGGTATGATTGTCTCCAAGTTGTTGCTGTGTTGAGACCAAATGCTTTTTAGGTACCATTGAAGCTTTCTCATGTGTAGTTTTGCTAATGGAACCAGTAGAATGCAGGATGCCATGTAACCCAGGGCCTGTAGGAATCTCCTTGCAGTCATCTGGGTGAGTTTTGCTAAACCTTTGAAGTATTGAGTTAACTTTTCTTGCTTGTCTTCTGTCAGGTAAGCCATCTGAGAGGCTGTGTCTAGTTTGGCTCCTAAGAAGATTGTTTGCTGGGATGGCTGCAGTCTTGACTTTTGGAAGTTGACTGTGTATCCCAGAGCTTGAAGTAATCGTATGACATAATCCAGGTTTTTTGTCAACATCAATTTGTCGTCCGCTTGTATGAGGCAGTCGTCCAGGTACGGATAAATTGGTACACCCTGGAGCCTGCAATGAGCAATTACTGAAGCCAGGCATTTTGTAAATACTCTGGGCGCAGTAGATAAGCCAAATGGCAATGCTGAGAATTGATAATGCTCTGGCCCTGCAAGAAATCGGAGGTATATTCTGCAGCTGTGTCTGATAGGGACATGCAGGTATGCCTCCTTGAGGTCCAGAGTAATCAGCCACGACTCCTTGCCCAGCATGGGAAGGAGTTGCTGTAGAGTCAGCATTTTGAACTTTGGTACTATGAGAAAGGTGTTTAATGCGGACAAGTCCAGTATTGGTCTCCATTGAGATTCTTTTCTTGGAACAAGGAACAGTCTTGAGTAAAACCCCTGTTCTTGTTCTTGTTGTGGAACTCTCTATTGCTTTCATTCGAGTCAGCAGAGTGATTTGCTTGATAGCCTCTGCCCTTTGATGTTGTGGTAGGTTTGGCATGCCTTGTTTTCTTGGTAAGGTATGAAAATGAAACCTGTACCCTCGGTCTATAATGTCCAAAATCCATTTGTCCTTTGTCAGTCTGTGCCAGTTTTCTGCAAACAGAGATAATTTCCCCAAGGGAGCTTCTAGTTGTTCCCTGGTAGGCGGTAGTAGAGGAAAGTCATTGAGTTTGTGGTTGTTGGGCAGGTGAAACCCCTGCGTCACTTCTTTGGTTTCCTGGCTGCCATTGTCATCCCCTGTAAGGGCCTCTGTATTGGCCTCTTCCTCGGCCACGCCTGTTCTTACCCCTTTGAAACTTTTCTGGATTAGGGAAGGACCAGTTTTTGAAGGCCAATTCCTACTGAATCTGGGGTTGAACCTGGAGGAAATCTTTCACAGTCTGAACTGATTTTGCTTTTCTTCGATGGTCTTTAACACATCCTTAGCATTTGCACCAAAAAGCTTGTTCTTTTCCAAAGGTGCATCCAGAAGTTTTGCTTTTACATGATCTGGTAGAGGTTGATCTTTTAACCAAGCATGTCTACGCATCACTGCCCCTGTCATAGCTGCCCTACATGAAGCTTCCAGTGCATCATATCCACACTGCAGGAAGTGATTGCTTACTTGCTGAGTGTTATGTACAGCTTCCTGCAAAGTCTTCCTGTCTAAAGGATCAGGAGAAGCTAATGTTTTTTGTAAATCTTCTAAGAGATAATCCTGATATTGGAACATATGAAAAAGGCAATTTAAAGCTCTCATAGATAAGGTAGTGGATGTGTAAACCTTTTTACCCCATCTCTCTAATGACCTTGCTTCCCTGTTGGAGGGCAAAGGATTTTTTGAGGTGGAGGCTGAAACTCCTTTAGACCCCTGTGAAATAGTTTCCAAATCAGCAGTATGGGCCCTGAATAAATGGGAATGAGTTTCTGGGACCCTGTAATACCTGTCTGGCTTGGCTGGAGCAGGAGGAAGAGAATCAGGGGTAGCACTAGAGTCAGAATACAAATCATCCAGAACATCAAGTACAGGAGGAATAGCTAAGGGCCTGTGCTGAGGCTTCTTAAGGAAAGTCCTAAGGCGTTTCTAGAATCAGAATATTCCTGACCCTGCCACTTGAAATGTTCCCTCATGGTGTGCAGAACTTCCCCAAAAGAAATATTCTCAGGAGGGGAGGCCGAAGGTATGGAATCTTCTGCATCTGAGTCCTCATAAGTCTGGAAGAGCTCTTCCTGGCTATCAGAGTGGACAGAGCCCTCAGAGTCTTCATCTGAAGGAGTAGGGTCAGAGGGTTCAACCCGGGGCCTTTTATCAGGAGGAGGCTAGGATGCTCTCTCAGGATGGGCCTGTGAACCTCTAATCATGGAAATTAAATCAGCAGCCATGGACATAATTTGTGTCTCCGGAGTCGGCTGAGGTAAGGATTTGGTAGTAATATGCTTTGTTTTGCTGGCCGCCTTAGCCCTAGTGTAGGCCTTAATAGACATGGCCATAGGAGGCCTGGCAGCTCCACGTGCAGGAGTGACCTTGTCTACAGCAATGGTCTCGGGCATTTCCTCGGTTTCGGTATCCGGAGGAAAGTCTATAACTGGCGTCGGAGTAATGTCTGGAATCGGAGTCGCCGGTAATGTGGTGTCTTCGGTTCGGAGCGGTGGAGAGACCGTCTCAGAGGGAACTGGAGCACTCGCGCTAGGTTTTGGCGTGGAGTCGGTGGTAGACGCGGGCCGAGGATGTCGGTCCCGGTCTTTTTGCTTTTTGGGAGTTTGCGATGTCGGAAGATCCGACGGCATGGTGTAAGCAAATTTATCGCCGAAAAAATCTTCAGCGAACTCCGCCCGGCGCCTGAGAGTGCACTTGTTGAAGCGAGCACAGGCTACACAGGCCGAGACGTCGTGGTCTGGGCCCAGGCAAGGGAGGCAGTAAGAGTGGAAATCCTTATGAGGTACTTGTTTACCACAAAAAAGACAATTGTTAACTTTTTCAGTAATTTCTGACATCGGCTGAGGAAAGAAAAGGTCCCCAACGGGGTACTTAGTTTTTTTGATGACTTCGGTATCGTAGAATACAGGAGCTGACCGACCGGCACTTGCGAACTGCTTCTGCTTCGGGCACCGAGCGGCAAGAAAGACTGAAGAAAATGGCGTCGGCTGATGCTTATGTACTCCAGCCGCTCTGACGTCGGAGAGAAATGCGACATCAGCCGACGTCGGACCCAGACTTTGGAATCCGGCCGACCGAGGGCTGCCTGAGGCAGGACAACCCACATGTTATGACTGCAGTTGCATTCTTGAAGGACATCAGGCTTTCCCAGACGAGGTGTAGTGAAAGACATAAAAAACTCATCTGACTCTCAAACTTTTGGTTCTATGCAATACAAATGAAAATATTTATGGAAGAATTACATATGCCAAGGTTAGAAACAGATGAGGCTCAATTACTAATGGTTAGGATAGGAGGAGATAAGATAAAAATTGTGATGCATAACCTATCTCCAGGAAAGTCTCCAGGAATAAACAGTATTCCTGTGGAAAGTTTTAAGCTAGGAGTGAAAAAAAAAGCTGATAAAGATCTGGACAGTTTTGTTTAACAGTATTTTAAGAGGAGTAGAAGTACCAACATCCTGGAAGAAAGCAGTGGTACTGTAATACCTGAAGAGGGTAAAGATCCATCGGACCCAGCTTCATACAACACCATTTCAATACTAAACCATGATTATAAAGTGTTCATGTCTATAATGGCTAAAAGAATCACAAAAGTAATGCCAAAATTGACAGATATGGATCAATGTGGGTTTATGAAGGCGAGGCAAACATCTGACAACATCAAAAGAACACCGATGATTCAGAGGGAAGTAGAATGCAAGACAATATAGTTGTTGTTGGTGGGTCTTGATGCAGAGAAAGTATTTGACAAAGTAAGCTGGGACTTTATAAGCAGGGCAATGGAAGCGTTTCGTTTTCCTGAAAAATTGTAAGGATGACTGGGAGAATATACGAGGGACCAGAGGCAAAAATTAAAGTGGGTGGGGTCTTTTCTGAAAATTTCTGCTTCAGCAGAGGAACCATACAGGGGTGTCCTCTTTCGCCTTTGTTATTTGCATTATATTTAGAACCACTGGCTAAGAAAATAAGGGATTCAGAAATTCAAGGATATAATTGGTATGGTAGTCAAGAAAAGCTGGCTGTATGTGCAGATATTTTATACCTGACAAAGCCAGAAAGAGACATTACAGTGTTGTGGAACATTCTGAGACTGTTTCAAATCTTTTTTGGGATAAAAAAATTAATGAAGTTAAAACAAAGGCAATAGCGGTAAATTATGTAGCCACTCATGAATAGGTTCAGCAATATCCTTATTTATGGGGACATGACAAAATGAAGTATTTAGGAGTCTGGCTTAAAAATGATTCTGGTGTGGCAGCTAAGGATATGTGGGAAGAGACTAAACAAAAGAATACAAAAAAATGAGAAAATAGAAGCTTTGTTACATGGATATGGATTAAGATACAAGCAGTCAAAATGTTTTTAGTCCCTTTAGTCTTGTACACAAATCAGGCATATTTTTATCAACCAGAGGAAAAGTTGTGGATAGCATTTAATAAAGAGATGAAGGACTTTATCTGGTAGGGGAAGACGGCAAGAGTCAAATGAGAAGCAGATTCTTTCAGTAGAACAGGGCGGAAAGGGATTACCCAATTTGAAGGGGTATTTCTGAGCTACAGTTAATGCGCCTATACAGAGCACAAGCAGAAAAAAAGAAGTTATGTATTTACCATAGCGTTCCATCTGTGCTATCCATCTTCATTTATCCTTTCACCTGTGGGTTCTATTCCAAACATCAGAACTGACTAGGCCATTACTACAGCCCACGAGGACCAAAAACACTTGAACTCAAGTCCTACCTAGAATGCTCCTCTCCCAATTACCTCAGATCAAGTCTGCATATAGAAAAGACAGAAATGATCTTCCCAACACCTTCATGGAGGCCATACCCATGAAGGACCATAAATCATTCCACCAAGAGGTCTGAAACGAAGGGGGATGGAGGGTAGGGAGTCAAGGATACATGACGATGGACAACACAGATGGAATGTTATAGTAAGTACATAATTTCTTTATCTGATGTCAGTCTTCATTTATTCTTCGACCTGTGGGACAGAGTTCCTAGCCACCTTAGATCTTGGGAGGACTCATGGAAAGATGGTCTTAAGCACCACAGAACCAAATGATGGTCTTCCCCTAGAGACTAAATCTAATTTGTTATGAGTAATAAAGGTATGAGGGGTAGCCCATGTTGCCACTGCACAGATCTTGTCCACGGAAGCATTAGATTGGAACACTGCTGAAGTTGCGACTGCTCTGGTAGAGTGCGCCTTAATCAATGGCACTGGAGAAGCCAAGCTAACTAATCCCTCTGGATGGGATAGGGGAGCCGGATCTGGGTCCACAGTCCAAGTTTGTTGAAACAGATATGGGCAGAGGAAGGGGAACCAAATCTGCAGAGGCCAAAAGGAAGCAATGAGGAATAAATTACATTGTTCTTCAACCTAATCACTTTCTTCAGAAACTACAGAATTAATGGGATGGGGGAAAAGGCGTACAGGAGTCTGGAGGGACGATCATGCAGGACAGCATCTCTCCGGGACTCCCCCCTGAGGGGGGATAAGGGCAAAGTAGCTGTTATACTTTGTGTTCAGGGGCGATGCAAACAGATCGCAGCAAGGCTGGTCCCAGCAACAAAAGATCTTTTTCATCACTCTGGGAATGAAAGATCACTCATGAGGCAGAAGAATGGGTCTGCTCAGTTGTCTGCTAGCACACTGGCTCTCCACATGACATGCACTGATATCAGAAAGAGGTTGAAGAGACTGGTCACTGCCAGGGTCTCAGTGCTTCCTGACAAAATGGGTATGACTTTTTGGTTCCTCCCTGTTTGTTGATGTACCAAACTACCTACATGCTGTTTGTCTGAATTGCAATCATTCAATCGTTCCTAGAGGAAGAGTAGTTTGAAAGGTTTGCAAAGCTAAAATCACTGCCCTCAGCTCTAGAACACACTGATATGCAAGCTGGCCTCCATGGGGCACCAAGTGCCTTGGACCGTCTTTCCCAGATAATGCCCCCCCACCCCATCTGGGAGGCATCCGTGGTCACTATGGCTTGGGGCTGACATGGGATAAAGGGGCGGCCCAGGAGAATTTCATTTGATTTGATCTGCCAAGCTAGGTCTTCCTTGCAACAGTTAGTAATTAAAATCTGATGTGACATTGGTCAATACTGAATGGACCCACTGGGATGCTAGAAGGCATTGCAATATTCTCATGTGATATCTCGCCAGGGGGACTAACATAATGGTCTCTACCATCAAACCTAGAAGCTTGTAGAGAGAATCGTGTGGGTACAGTTCTGCTTCTGATAATTTTTTCCACTTGATTTTTTATCTTTTACAATCTCAGATAATGTAAAGAGGCTTTGCAAGTATTGGTATTTAGTACTGTTCCTATAAATTCTATACTATGAGTTGGCATTAGATGTGACTTCTCATAATTTAATGTAATCCCCAGGTTGGCACAGGTCTGGAGAATGTAGTCTCCTGTTTGTTCAAGAACATGTCTGGTGGGAGAAGTAATGAGCCAGTTGTCTAAGTATGGAAACAGCCAGAATCCCTGCAGTCTCAAGTGAACTGCTACTATCACCATGCACTTGAACACTCTGGGGACTGTGGTAAGACCAAAGGGCAGGGTTTTGGACTGGTAATGACAGTCTCCCAGCCAAAAGCAGAGGAATCTCCTTGAACGTTTGTCTATTCTGAAGTGGTAATATGCATCCTGGAAATATAGAGAGAACATCCAATCATCTTTCCACAGAAATAGGAGGAAAGAATGAACCGTGACCATCTGGAACTTTGTTTCTCAAACCGATTTGTTCAAAACACTTAGACCGAAAATTGGTCTCCACTCCCATCTTTTTTGGCACTAAAAAGAATCCTGACTAAATCCTAGACTATCTGGTCTAGTGGGACCTCTGCGGTTTTTGAATTTCTAGCACTGCGGGTTCCCGCTGACTGGGTGGAGCATCGTGGATTTTCTTGCAACCTTGGTGAGGTAAAAGGAAGGGTATGGAGTAGCCTTTGGTTATATTCTTCTGCAACCAAACATTGGGCGCAATCTGAAGCCAGGAAGTCGGTGCATGGATAAGCGTCCCCTGACTGCCTCCAGAGGAAGGCAATTGGACCTCCTTTCAAGAGGGCTGACAGGACTTGCCAGGAAAGGCATCTCTGAAGCCCTGATTTTGCAGGCAACCTCTGCTGCATGGACAGTGTCTTCAATTAAAGCTCCTCCCTCTACCCCTTAGACAGGCAGTACCATACCACATGTGGCCTAGAAAGGCCCTTGGGACTTTCTGAACAACATTTTCCCGCGCTCTGGTTCCTTGAAAAGGATCACTGAGGAGAAGAAAACTGTACACCCACTGCAAAAAAGTCTTTCCATCCTTTTTACGCCTGGACAACATTTCTTGGACTTTAGGGCCAAAAGAGATGATCCGTCAAAGGGGGCATTGATGAATGAAGACTTAAATGGCTCCGCAAATTCGCACAAAAGCATCCAGGTGTTTATCCTTATGGCTACACCAGATCCGGCTGTTCTAGTCATCTCTTTGGCTGCATGTGTTATGAGCCTCATGGACGAATTGGAAATAGATTCTAGGGTGGCCAACTGAGAAGCAACCTTGTCTTGGACTTCCTCAGATACGGTTCCTGGCAGGGAATCTGATAACTCCTTAATCAGATTCCTCTGGAGTCGGGTGAAGTGTGCTATAAAATTCAAAGACTGCAAAGCAAAAGTCTATAAAGTGTACACCCGCTTTCCAAAGCTATCCATCACCCAAGAATCTCTACTGGAAAAATTAATAGTGGAACTTTCCTCTGCCAATTTCTTTTCTGTGGCTGCCACTACCATCATGGCGTCTACCAATAATCCCTTTGCCCAAAACTGATGGCAATCTTATCCAGTTAATATTTTGTCTGGCCTCTTGGGGATAGGTTCTATGGTATCAAAAGCCTTCCACACCCACTACGAGATCAACTTAGGCCTTTCCATGAGGAAAGGGAGCCCAAAACAGAGAAAGACTACCTTGGAACCATGGTTACTCCCTGCTCCAAAGAAGCTGCCCCAAAGCCAAAGCCTGGGTAGTGCTTGAAGTGTACAAATGCCCCCAGGTGCAGAGATGGCTCTGAAAACACTAGAGTCGAGTCCCGCCCCTTGAAACCGACAGTACAGCCACAACTCTGAAAAACCTCCAGATCCAACAAAACTGAACAACTTAGGGTAGAAATCTGTACCGGAGATGCTAATCTTTTTGCAATCAAAACAGTCGGTGCCAGGAATCTTGGAGCTGGAATCTCCAAGGCCTCCAAGAAGGTCAGAGGGGTCAGAGAAGAAGGGGTTCTGGCACCCAAAGGGGTTGGAACTGAGGACACACTGACAGTCCCTTCGCCGCAAGAAGCTGATTCACCAACCTTAATACATCCATTTCTGTGAGACTCTTGCTGGAATGAATTGATTGGGTAGAGGGAGATTTTGGCATCTCCAAAAAGGGTCTGGGTAACTGACCAGCAAAGGGATCTATAGATGGAAAGTACCTGGTCCTAGGTCTTTCCAAGAATAAAAATTCAGTGTATTCAGTAGGAACACAATGCCGGAGCCAAAATGGAAGATGGTACTGAGGATGGCTGTTCTAATATCTGTGTTGATAACTTCGGCACCGATGGAGAAGTCACTTTTGGTGCCAAGCTTGGCACTGAAATATCCTTTGCAGAGAGTGTTGGTTCCGCAGAGGGAACCGAAGTTCTAAGTACTTTGGTTGTTGGTGCCAATGGAGAGTGAGGCTGGCACCGAAAGACTCCTCTTTCTTAGTTTGCCTACTTTAGATGAAGATGATGGGGAAGGAGATGAGACATCTGTTTTACTTTTGCCAGAAAAAAAAAACAGATAAGGCCTCCTCAAACGAAGATTTAATCATCCCCTTTAATAGTAATTTAGTCTTCCTTTCCACCAGGGCCAGGTGACTAAAGGCATGACAGATTGAACAATTTTCCTGCAAGGGGCACTAGGTCCAGGCAACAGACACAAAGACTGCCCGTCAGATTTGGGCATTTTATGGCCACACTCCTGACATTTTTTTAAACTGGTGGTGCCTTTGCTTTTGTTAGCCATAACCTAGCAAGAAAGGACACAAACAGCGCCAAAAATAAACCAATAAGTAAGAAGAGAGAGGTATAGGCTACCAACAATGATGAGAGAGTACCAAAGGTACAGAAGGTTACCAGGAATGGTAGACAGACTATGAGTGTAGAAGAATGTAACAAAAAACAGAACTACTTTACTATTTTTTTTTTAATGGAGGAAAAGAGGAAAGAAATGAGGATTACCAACAACAGTAGTGTGAAATACACTGAAGTGTAAAGGGAAGGACGAAGAGAAGACGAAAAGATTAACAGAGAAATGGGTAGGAAAAAACAAACTACATATAAAGAAGAGAAATAACATTATTATTCAAAAATTTGAAATACAAGAGAAAAAGGAAATCTAGCTCAACAGCAAGTTGGTAACACATCTGTCACAGGAAGCAGTAAACGAGATCAGAGGTAATAGGGAGAGGAGCATTCTGAGCAGAACTTAAGCTCGAAAGTGTTTGGTCATTGCGGGCTGTAGTAACAGCCAAGTTGGTTCCGATGTCTGAAACACAGTCCACAGGTCAAGGAATAAATGAAGATAGACAACATCAGATCTATAACTTAAAATGGAAAGGGATGACGACGAAACAGGGGTAAGCTCAAGAATCAAGTAGAGACTGGAATTTTGGATGTAGGCCTTTAAGGAGAACAATCATCATACAGAATGTTATATCCATAAAATAGCAGAAAATATTCTAAGAACTAAGCTAACGCGGGAATAGAGAAAGGAGTTTCTGCCGATAGGGATGACTGCAATTAGGGATATAGACAATAGGTAAGAGGGGGCTGGAATTTATTGGAGAAAACTGGCAAAGGAACCAAGGTACTGGGAGCAAATAAAGTACAGTTTTGTACCTACCATAAATGTAGATGTTCGAAGATCCACATTGCTGCAGTCCTTACACTTGGGTAGTCCGCTGTCCTCGGTCGGCCCGAATATCAAAGTATAAGGCTGACGTCGGTCAAGGCGCATTTGACTGACATCAGGACGTCAGGGTACAAATGCGCATGACCGACGTCATATCCTCAGTCTTTTCTTGCCCCAGATGTCAGAAGACCCTAAAAAGAAAGGTCAAAACCAAAAGACAGCAAACAACCAACCAACCACCCTTGCACTAAAAATATGTACAATATATACAATATACACCAGAATGACAACCCAACCCACACAACCGCCTCCAACTACAGAGGGGAAGGAGGGAGGGTAAATTGGACTGCAGCAATGTGGATCTTCGAACATCTACATTTATGGTAGGTACAAAACTGTACTATGTTCTTCATCTCACATTGCTGCAGTCCTTACACTTGGGTAGAATCCCAAAGCAGAGGTAAGGGAGGATGGCAAAACTATAAGGAAGCAGGAGCTGCCAAAATGCCCTGCAAAATAGCAGTGGCAAAACCAGCCCTAGATTTAGAATAAAGTGGAAGGTGATAATGCTTAGAGAAAGTATGCACTGAACTCCAAGTAGCTGCCTCCAAAATATCTTTAGTTGCCACCCCCCTTAAAAAAGCTGTCAAAGTGGCAGTAGCCCTAGTGGAATGAGGCCTAATCCCAGCTGGAATCTCCTTGCCATGATGGGAATAACAGAAAGCAATGCAAAACCCAATCCACTTAGAAATAGTTTGTTTTGACACAGGCTTGCCCTGAGAACCCAAAGCAAATGAAACAAATAACTGCTGAGACTGCCTGAACCCTTTAGTTCTGTCCAAATAATATCGCAACTGCCTGTGTACATCTAAAGTATGCAAAATCTTTTCCCCTTTATTTTGGGGATTTGCATAAAAAGTAGGCAAATGAATAGTTTGGTTTAAAGCCACACTAGAAACCACTTTAGGCATAAAGGAAGGATTAGTACGTAAAGATACCCTATCCTTATGGAAAATTAAGAAAGGCTCAACCGCCATAAGGGCCTGCAACTCAGAAACCCTTCTTGCAGAGGTAATGGCCAACAAAAAAGCAGTCTTCCATGATAAAAATTTCAACTCGGTAGTAGCTGCAGGCTCAAAAGGTTGTAGAGTGAGTTTCTCCAACACAAAATTGAGATCCCAAGCAGGAGTAGGAGCTCTACGTGGGGGTCTTATATTCTTTGCCCTCTAAGAAATTGCTTGAACAAAGGATGAGAAAACAATGGTGGGTCACAATCATAGTGAGCCGAAATTGCTGCAGCATGAACCTTAATAGAAGAGAAAGACAAACCTTTGTCCAGTAACTCAGTAAGATATTGAAGAGCCACACTTAAATTAGGCTCAGAAACATCAAAATCCTTTGCTGCACTCCAAAATAAAAATCTCTTCCATTTATCTGCGTACACTTTCCTTGTACTAGGCCTTCTAGCTTCCAAAATAACATTCAAAACTTGCTGTGGAAGTTGAGACACACTATGGTTCAAAACAGAATATGCCAGGCTGTTAGGTGCAGAGAGTGAAGCTTGACATTGAGCAAATGACTGTCCTCCTGAGACAACAGGTGTGGAATCAAGGCAAAGGCCATGGAGGCTCCCGTACCAGGCTTCTCAGTAATGGGTACCAATGCTGTCGAGGCCAATCTGGAGCTATCAAAATCATCCTTGGCTGGTCCTGTCTGGCCTTTAGTAGTACCTTTGGGAGGAGAGGCAGAGGTGGAAAGGCATACACATGAAGATTGCTCCAATTGAAAGAAAGAGCATCCACTTTCCAAGCTGTGGGATGAAACCTTTTCGTGCAAAACTTTGGCAGCTGGTGGTTTAGTGGAGAAGCGAACAGATCTATGTCTGGAGTTCCCCATGACACTGTCAATTTCTGAAATACATGAGGATCCAATTTCCACTCGTGGGGATCCATAATTCGCCTGCTCAACACATCTGCTAAGGAGTTCTGTGCTCCCGGCAGAAACCTTGCCTGAAGATTTAGCTGTAAACTGAGAGCAGTCTCCCACAAAATCATTGCTTGCCTGCATAGAGGATAAGAATGTGTTCCCCTTGCTTGTTGATGTACCACATGACAGTTGTGTTGTCTGTTAGAATCAACACCTGCCCTGGAAGAAGTAAATCCTTGAAAGCTATTAATGCAAACTGGACTGCTAACATCTCTTTCAAGTTGATATGTAGATGTAGTCTGGCAGGCCACTTGTCTTGTATCCACTTTCCATTCAGATGAGCTCCCCAAGCTTTGTCTGAGGCATCTGTCGTTAGAATCTGACTCGCCTCTGGCCGGGTCACAGAGAGTCCCTTGTTGAGGTGACATTCCTGAGCCCACCACAACAATTCCTTTTGAATGCAAGGTATTATTTGAATGACAGTGTCCAAATCCTGGCAGTGCTGTGTCCATACATTTTTGAGATACCATTGTAGCTTCCTCATATGCAGTTTGGCATTGGGAAGCACCAGAAAACAAGATGCCATGAACCCCAAGGCTTGAAGGACTGTCCTTGCAGTCAGCCTGGACTGATGAGACAATTGATGAAAGTAAAGGGAAAGATTCTTTTGTTTGTCCGGGGTCAAAAAGGCCATCTGGGATGCTGTATTCAGTCTTACACCCAGAAAGCACATGTCCTGAGAGGGTACTAGACTGGACTTTATTTCGTTCACAGAATACCCCAGGCATCTTAGCACTGCTATCACATATTCCAAATGATGAAGAATCTCGTCCCTTCCTTGAGCCAGAATCAGGCAATCGTCCAAATAAGGATAGATCTGTATTCCTTTTAACCTGAGGAAAGCTATCACTGGAGCCAGAACTTTCGTGAACACTCTGGGCGCAGTAGATAAGCCAAAGGGCAATGCAGAGAACTGATAATGAGAAGTCCCAGCCCGGAAACGCAGATACTTCCTGCAACTCAGTCTGATAGGAACATGAAGGTAAGCCTCCTTGAGATCCAAAGTTACCATCCAATGATCTTTGCCCAGCAGAGGTAAAAGCTGTTGTAACATCAACATTTTGAACTTGGGAATGTCCAGATAAGTGTTGAGGATAGACAAATCCAAAATTGGTCTCCACGTGTTCCCTTTCTTTGGTACTAGGAACAGGCGAGAATAAAATCCTAGGCCCACTTCTGGCATAGGGACTGGCTGTATGGCCCCTATTTGGAGTAACAGAGAAATTTGCTTGTGAGTCTCTATTCTTTGCTGAGGAGGAACGTCTGGCATGCCTTTGAAAGGAGGCAAGGTATGGAAATAAAACCTGTAACCGTGGTGTATGATATCCAATACCCATCTGTCTTGGGTAATTAAACTCCAATTTTCTTTGAAAAGTGCCAACCTTCCTCCCAAAGGTGCTGCCAGACGAGAAGGCTCTGGCAGCTGAAAAGGTAGGTCATTGGGTCTGTTTACGAAAGGACTGACCCCTGCCCTCACCCGAAGACTGTGCAGGTGAACTCCTGTTCTAGGCCTGAAAGAGCCCTGAGCTCTGCCCCTACCACGTCTAGATCTACCCCTAGACTGGGAATCATAAGAAGGATACGTCCACCCCTTGGTAGGCCAATTTCTACTAAACTTCGGAGGCTGAACCTGCAAAAAATCTTTAACAGTCTGCATAGACTTAGCCTTGTCTTCCATTTTCTTTAAGACTGCCTCAACAGGAGAACCAAACAACACATCAGATTGTAAAGGAGCATCTAAAATCCTCGTCTTAACATGGTCAGATAAATTCTGATCCCTCAGCCAGGCGTGCCTGCGAAGAACTGACCCAGTGGCAGCCACCCTAGACGAGGCCTGTACAGCATCAAAACCACATTGCAAAGAATGCTTACCCACCTGTTCAGAAACATGTACTAAATCTTGTAACTCTTTACACTCAATACCCTCCGCCAGAGCATCTACCTTAGACTTCAATTGTGAAAGGAGATAGTTTTGGTATTTCAACATGTGAAACTGGCAATTCAAAGCCCTCATAGCTAGGGTGGAGGAAGTATAAACTTTCTGTCCCCATCTATCCAAAGCCCTGGCCTCTTTATCTGGAGGAACCGGATTTTTGACAACAGAAGCCTTAACACCCTTAGGCCCCTGACTAACAGTTTCTGGGTCTGCCCTAGGACTCTTAAAAGATACTTATGAGCTTCAGGCACCCTGTAATACCTGTCCGGTTTAACAGGAGCAGGAGGCAAAGAATCAGGATTAAGGGAAGCCTCTGCAAACACATCTTCCACAACATCCAGAACAGGAGGTATAGCCAAAGGCCTATGCTGGGGTAAAAACAAAAATTCCCTAAGCCTTTTCCTGGAATCAGAGAAGTCCTGACCTTCCCACTTAAAATGCTCCCTCATGGAATGAAGAGTCTCTGAAAAGAAAAATCCTCAGGAGGAGAAGCAGAAGGAGTAGAATCATCCACATCAGAATCAGAATAAGGAGAATACTCCTGCAAGTCTTCAGCCGAAGACTCAGAAACATCCGAAGCCTGCTCAAAACTCCCTAGCTCAGGTTCCACCCTAGGTCTCTTATCAGGAGGGGGCAAAGAGCCTCTAATCAAAGTAATCAAATCTTCTGCCATTTTAAGCATATGCTTCTTGGGCACAGATCCTGAAGAACTAGGGGTGACACCAACTGAAGCTAAACCTGGCCTGTCTCTGGGAGAAGCCTTGGAAACAGAAGGAGAGGGCCTAACCACCCTAGGAAGGGAGGGGAGCACAGTAACCTGAGAAGCCCCTTCAGCCTGACCTGCCTCCTGAGAGGCCACATCCTGCAATAACAAAGTCTCCCTGGGACTCCAGAGAAACCTCCGCGGAACCACCGGCTCCACCGACACCTCTAAAGAACCGGCGTCGACGGACGGCTCTTCAAGCCTAGGCTTAGCTGCTTTGTCCTTGCGCTTCTTGAAGAAGCGGCGCCGGAGCATCCGGCGGCATTTTATAATTGCACCGCTTCCCGAAGACTAACCTGGCACAATCTAACCTTCTCTTTATAGTGCGCTTATTGAATCTAGCACAAGAGCGACACCCAACAACATCGTGCTCAGGCCCTAAACAAGGAATACACAAAGTATGATAATCTCTATGCGGTATCTGTTTCCCACAAGAAATACAGTTATTCACTTTTTCTGACATCCGGTAAACCACTGAGGCAAGAAAAAACTAAAATATTCCCCAACGGGGTACTTAGCCAACTTTGACTCGGTCTGAAACTCCGAATTCGAAAAATTTCAGAACGCCGAACGGCACTTGCAACGCTGCTTCTGCATCGGACCATGCAGCAAAAAAGACTGAGGATATGACGTCGGTCATGCGCATTTGTACCCTGACGTCCTGATGTCAGTCAAATGCGCCTTGACCGACGTCAGCCTTATACTTTGATATTCGGGCCGACCGAGGACAGCGGACTACCCAAGTGTAAGGACTGCAGCAATGTGAGATGAAGAACATCTAGAGAGGGAAAGGTGACAGAATGGGAACAAGCCAAGAATTTATTTGGACTGCATTTTACAGATTGCATTCCCCATCAAGTGTTGATATCAGAGTACAGGCAAAGAGAAAGAAATGGTGTGTGTGTGTGTGTGTGTGTGGGTGGGGGGGCTCCTAAACAAAAGACCAGCACTAGTACAGTTTTTAGCAGAATCTAGAACAGAAGCGGACATTAAAAAGGAAATAATTAGTACAGCATATAAAATATTACATGATAATTACAAGAATCAATCAGAGAAGGTTAGAAAGGATTGAGAAGAGAGAATGGATAAGCAATTCACAAAGAAACAATGGGAGGATATATTATATATATATATATATATATATATATATATATATATATATATATATATATATATATATCCCAAATATGCAACAAAATGTAGAAGATTTACGATTTTTGCTTGGAAATGTTTGCATAGATATTTTCATATCCTAAGCAGACTCCAGAAAATTTCTCTTCAGGTAGATAGCAAATGCTGGAGGTGTGAAGGAGAAGAAAGAGGTAATTCAGAACACAGTTCTGAGAATGCAGTGAGTTGGTGGACTTTAAGGATTCCCTGCAGGATGCACTGTCGGAAATGCTGAGTGGGCAGACTGGTGTGACTAGGGAGATGATTCTTCTGAGCTATGATACAGAATTGGAGTTGCCTAGACATGGTAAGGCCTTGCTGTCTCTAATTATGGTGGCAGGCAAAAAAGCAATTACTAGAAAATGGAAATCAAAACCTAAACCAACTATACTACTAGCAGTGTATACAGTAACAGAGATAAAACAACTGGAATTGAGGTCTTTAAAAAAGGTAGGAGCAAACTACATAGGAAAAAATGGGAATTGTGGGAACAATACATACAGGGGAGTAATGAGGTTTAAAAGAAGGCATGATTTAAATAAGCTATGAAATATCTGACTGAAAACAACTAGGTAGATTATAAGTGATGTATAGCGTTTGCAACTGCAAGTGTGTCCGTATGGTTTATGATGTAAAATGCTTGCAACTAAGATTGTCTCAGTGTGGTTTTTGTTTTCATTTATATGCATGCAAGATTATTAAACCATCACTTACGGCATAAGCAAAGATGTTTCTTGCTTAAAAAAAAAAAAAAGAGGCAGGAATTGAATAATTTATGTAATGTTGCTTTGGTTATGTGATATATAGCAATATATGTGAAGCATAACATTTGATAATTTTATCACAGAAAGTTACTAGGGCCCTTACAAGTCTAGTCAAGTTCTACCCTTATTTCCACGATCAGCACTTATTGCCCCTGTCCAAGAGGGACACAGGGGGAACACCCATGGTAAATTTACATTTACCCATCCAATCATCCAGACTGCATTTGAAGAGGACCAATAAGGTGCTCCAACATGAATTGGGAGTCTGTTCAAAAGGTGTGGTAACCTCTGGGAGACAAAGCTGTCCCTCCAGCAGTTTCTATTAATGCCACATACCAGATTAAAGTCTTTAGAGAGAGTAACCACGTACCATTTGACTTGCAAATATGCAGTATTTCCAATACAGCAGGATCAGAGATCGCCTTATATGCAAGGCAGAGATTGCCGCTTCTAAATAGCCTGTATGAAACAGAATAAAGTGATAGCGACTTCAGATGATCTACATATAACAGACACTGAAGACCATGAATTTTTCTTGTGAGGAACCTTTGTGATCTCTCCAATTGCTGCAGGTGTTTGGAAAGGTACATCCCAAAAGGGGTATTGTACTTAATCACTGGCCTGATGAGGGAAATGTACAGGGAAAGAACTTTTTTTTCTGGAGGCAATGCTCTTACTTATGAGATGAGCAATATAGAATGCCCTTCTTACCACTGTGGAGACATGGTGATCAAAGGTTAGTTTGCTGTCAAGCTGGGTGCCCAGGTCTCTCACCACTGAGTATGTACTTAGGGTGTTGCTACTGATATGGTAGCTAGCAAGAACATCGCTCTTACTGAAAGGGATGATAATACATCTTTTTTTTGCACCGAGTTTAAAGCCATGACTTTGGCACCAATCATTTGTTTGTGTAAGACCCTCTTGTAGGATGTTGACATCATTTGGAGATTCTATGACTACTCTCAGTTTGCAGTCATCAGCAAATCTGTCAGCCGCAGACCTTTAGTTTTTGCTTATACTTCGGAGAAATAGATTCCAAACAGCAGAGGTCCCAGGACTGATCCCTGATGAACACCACTGGTTACAGATCGACTGCTGGAGGTGGATTCCACTATTCTGACTATACGTGTTCTATCAGTGAGCCATTTAGGAACCCATCTAATGATATGAGGGTTGATACCTAGCTGGGTGAGACTGTCAATGATGCCTAAGTGGGGGATAGTGTCAAAAGGCTTGGCAAAGTCTAGGTAGGCTGTATGCATAGATTTCGCCTCGTCCGGGCCATGGTGACTGTCTTGAAGAAGTCCACCAGGTTTTATGATCTGCTGCTGACAAATCCAAACAGAGTATTGTCAAGTGTTTGGAGATTACTTATATCTTTGTTGATAAGGTCCATGATGATTCGCTCCACAGCCTTGTAGATAAGGCTAGTCAGGCCTATAGCTATAAGTCTATAGTTCCCGGGGGTCAGTGGAAGCACCACCTTTGTGCAAGGAAATAATACAGTTTGATTACTTTTATATAAATGTAAATGTGCCTATGTTACAAGTGATAAATTCACTAAAGGTCTTTAGAAAATGTAACAGTACTGAAAACTCGAGTGGAATTTGATTCTCATTAGTGAGAACTGCAACAGCAACCTGTAAGTAGTAAATCTGTTATTCTTGTTACAAGCTTCCTAGGCTTGCAAAATAAATCAGCCAAGTGGTTATGGATGTCATTGTAATTAAAATAATATTTTACAGTACTCAAATATACCCGCATTGTAATTGCAGACATGTATTTCTGCTTTCACAAGGTACATTCATAGGTTCATAGGTTCATACTAGGCTATCTGCCCTAGGGCATTTATAAGCCTAGCCAGAGTGTGTTTGGCTTTCGCCACCCATTTTAAATTAATTTTGCTATGCCCTTTTTCGAGGTTAGTATACTGTGCGCCTCTGTCTAACAGTGACACAGAAGTGATACCTGGGGTAAACCTACTATCTCCCATCCACTCATCAAGATTCCTCTTGAAGAGAGTCAATGAGGGACTCTGCCTAACCTGGACTGAGACTTTATTCCAGAAGGGAGCCTCTGGGTTATGAATCTGTCCCTCCAGCATGTCCTATTTATTTCAGTGCTGAGATTCAAGTCTCTCGAGCGCGTAGCTCGATGGGATTTGGATTTTCTGAGGTGCAGCATGTCCATTAATTCCGGGTTGGGCATGGCTTTATATATCAGGCACAGATCGCCTCTGAGCAGGCGGTATGCCACTGAGTAGAGCTGGAGTTTCTTTAACTGGGCAGCATATGGCATCTGTTTGAGCCCTTTGATCCTCTTGGTGAGGTACTTTTGGGGTCTTTCCAGTTGCTGCAGGTGTCTGGTAAGGTACATCCCAAAAGGGGCATTGTACTCAATTATGGGCCTGATGAGGGATGAGTAAAGAGGCACGATGACCTCCCCTGATCTAGATGTGAATCCCTTCATGATTAGGTGGGGCTATATAAAATGTTTTTCTAACCACTTTGGCCACGTGGTTGTCAAATGAGAGACTGCTATCAACTTGGGTCCCCAGGTCCCTAATTACTTCTTCCGTACTTAATGAATTACCACCTATGTGGTAATTTGTGGGCACTTTGTTTTTGCCAAAGGGGATGACTATACACTTTTTGGCGTTTAGCTTGAGGCCATGGCTCTGGCACCAGTTGTCTGTTTCTATGAGGCCCTTTTGGAGGATGCTTGTGTCGGCTGGAGAGTCGATTATAGCGCCCAGTTTGCAGTCATCTGCAAACTTTGTCAGCCACAGTCCTTCCATGTTGGCCTGTACCTCCAAGAAATATATACCGAACAGGAGAGGTCCCAGGACTGAGCCTTGTGGGATGCCACTTGTAACTGGTTTGGAGTTTGACACGGCTCCAGCAATTCTAACCATGTGGGTTCTGTCCTTGAGCCAGTTTGCAACCCATCTAGTGACATAGGGGTTTATATTTAAGCTGGTGAGCTTATCTATAATGCCCGAGTGGGGTATTGTATCGAAGGCTTTTGCAAGGTCCAGGTAGGCTGTGTGGACCACCTTCCCCTCGTCAATGGCCTTGGTGACTGTTTCAAAGAAATCGACCAGGTTTAAGAGGCAGGATCTGCCCTTAAAGCCGAACTGGGTAGGATCCAGTGTCTGTAGGTCCCCAATATCTTTTTTTATGAGGTCCATGATGATCCTTTCCATAGCTTTGCAGACCAAGCTAGTCAGGCTTATGGGGCAATAGCTTCCAGGATCCGTTGAGGCACCACCTTTGTGGAGAGGGACCACTGTTGCTGTACGCCACTCTTTGGGTACATATCCTGTGGTAAGGCTGAGATTGAACAGTAGTTTTATGTTTGGGTTTAGCTCCTCTTGGAGTTCATGTAGGACACAGCCCGGGACACCGTCTGGTCTCATTGATGCTGTGTTTTTTGCTTTGGAGAGGGCGGCTCTTACCTGAGCATCTGAGATGTCAGGGGGGCAGCACTCTGCTGGGATAGATATCTGCCCTTTTGGTGGGGAAGGGGGGGGGAGAAGTTTGCGCTGAACCTGTCAGCTAGGATGTTGGCAATGTCTGTGGGTTCGGTGTATTTTTTGCCATTTTGGACCAATTCTCAGCATATCTGGGAATTCCCACCCAGGTTCTTACCATAACTAAAGAAAGCCTTGTGATTATCCTTAGTGTCCTGTGCAATTTTTCTCTCGAAGCTGGCCTTAGACGATTTTATGAGTGCCTGTAGGTTTTTGCTAACACTGATCAGAGATGCCTTCCCTTTTTGGGATTTTGCTCTATCATGTAGTAGCTTCCTCCTTCTATTGTATAGTTTGTTTATGGCTAGGGTCCACCAGACAGGGCGTCTGCCTTTGGAGGATTCGGTCTTGGTTTTATTTGGGATTGCATGATCCATGCATTCCGGAAGGTGTTCATAGAATGCGTTTATAAAGGATTTAACTATTCCTAGTTTCACACAAGCCAAATAGAATTTGCTTGAGTGCTACAATCTGAAAAAGGATCCTGCACTACTTATTTTTATACTCTTATCAATAGCTTTTAAACAGTACCTTTACTGTCTACCCTGGAAAGGTTAACTATGTGCATAAAGCTCTCATATGTGCATCTTTTAGCTCCTAATGGTTTGGAAGTACCATCAGACAAAAAAAGTTATGCACTCACCATAACGTTCCATGTATGTAGTCCATCTCGCCGAAAATTATTAGATGTGGGTTCGAAGCAAACTCAGCCGCTTTTAGAAAGCCTGAAAACTTCTGATTGGCTCATGGCTAGGAGGTATCCCATGGTGCACGAGCACATTCCCCCAGATCTTGTTTGCTACTAGTCTATATCAGGATAAAACAGAAAGAGGACAAAGGTCTGGAAGAATAAACTGTAATAAAGATGCCTTTTATGGTATAAACCACTGTAAAAAAAAAAACTGTTTCCAGATCCTCCAGGAAGGGGGCTGGTGGGTGGGTTTGTAATAATGTTCGGCGAGATGGACTACATACATGGAACGTTATGATGAGTACATAACTTCTTTATGTCATGTAGTCCTATCTCGCCTCCATTATTAAATGTGGGACAGTCCCCCCAGCATTTTGAATGGGTGGCTCACTGGAAAATACTCCTGAGTACCGTGGAACCAAACAAGGCTCTACCCCTGGAAGTTAAATCCAATTTATAATGGGAAATGAAGGTATGAGGGGTAGCCCATGTTGCTGCTGCACATATATTATCAATAGGCGTCCTGGCTTGGAAGGCAGCAGAAGTAGAAAATGACCTAGTAGAATGCGCTTTGACTTTAATGGGTAACTCCTTTCCCTCAGAAGTGTAAATGAAAGAGATACAATTAATACAATTAGAGATCCAGTTCGATAGTGTGACCTTCGAAACTGGCAAACCCATTCTTGTCTCAGCAAAGGAAACGAATAGCTCTTCTGATTTTCTAAATCCTTTGGTTCTGTGGATACAGAAATGCAGTTGCCTATGCATATCCAATTGATGAAATCTATACTCTGCTTTATTGGTGTATTAGGGAAGAACACTGGCAACACGATTGTTTGGTTTAAGTGAAAATGAGAACAGACTTTAGGGATAAAAGAAGGATTGGTCCGGAGAGAAACCCTATCTTTGTGAAAAATTAAATATGGAGGTTTAACTGATAAGGCTTGTAGTTTACAAACTCGTCTGGCTGAGGTTATTGCCACCAGAAAAAGAGTCTTCCAAGACAGGAATTTTAATTGACAACTATGGGCTGGTTCAAAGGGTGGCAAAGTAAGTCTAGAAAGGACTAGATTTAGATCCCAGGGAGGAATGGGGTCTTGAACAAGAGGTCTTAACATCATGGAACCCCTTAAGAAAAGATTTGCACAGTTTATGAGACATCAGGCTCGAATCATTAATCCCCACATGAAAATTGGATATTGCTGCTAGCTGAACTCAGAGTGTAGCAGCTGCTGAACCCTGGTGAAAGAGTTCTGAAAGGAACTCTAAGACAATAGGAATGGGAGCTCTAAATGGATTAACTTCTCTGTTATGTGCCCATATATAAAATCTCTTCCATTTACTGTGATACAATTTTCTAGTCGAAGGCTTGTGAGAAGAAGTAATGATATGGGTTACAGCTGGAGAGAGATCATGAAGCCTGACTAGTGACGGAACTAGAGCAGCCATGCTGTCAGTTTGAGTGTGTGGTGACTGGAATGAAGAGAACCTGATATGTGTGTCAAGAGGTCTGGCACTGGGTCCAGAGTCCATGGATAGTCCAACAGGTGAGGCTCGAGAAAAGGGAACCAAATCTGACGAGGCCAGTAAGGCGTGATGAAAATCATCTTGCTTCTCAACAACAAATTGCTTCCTGTATGACCTTGGGAACGAGTGGAAAAGGAGGAAAAGCATAAAGGAGTCCCGGGGGCCAATCGTGGACGAGTGCATCTCTTGGAGACTATCCCAGAGGGGGGATGAGGGAGAAAAAGGTGCTGCATTTGGTGATGATGGGGCTGGCAAAGAGATCGCAGCACGGTTGTCCCCACTTGTGGAAGATCAGACGGGCTACTTTCTGGTTCAAAAACCATTCATGAGGTAACAATATTGCCCTGCTTAGCTTGTCCGCTATCATATTGGATGTCCCCGGGATGTGCGTTGCAATGAGAAAGCGTTGGGAAAAAATCGCCCAGTTGCAAACTCGCAGGGCCTCTCGACATAAAGGGTATGATCTGGTTCCCCCTTATTTGTTTACATACCAAACCACTGACATGTTGTCTGTCTGGATAGCTATCGTCCCTAGAGGGAGAAAGTCACGAAGTGCTTGCAATGCTAGAAGCATCGCTCTCATCTCTAGGACACTGATATGCAGATGGGTCTCTTGATCTTGCCATGTGCCTTGGACAGCCCTGCCTAGATAATGCCCCACCCACCCTGAGAGGCGCCCGTGGTCACAGTGGCAACGGGTGGGTGCGGTACAAAGGGAGTCCCCCTGTGGTAAGATGACCTGACTGAATCCACCAGCAGAGATCCTTTTTGCATGAATCTGTGATCAGTATCTGGTGATGCAGAGGCAACTGCTGAAAAGACCACTGGTATGGCAGGAGCTATTGGAGTCTCCTCATATGCAGTTTTGCTAATGGTACCATGGTTATGGTCGACGCCATTGTTCCAAGAAGCTGCAACACCACCTTTGCTTTGACTCTCTGAAGTGGAAGTATCCTGTAAATTTGCTGTGCAAGATTCTGTATTCTGTCTGTAGGTAGTCTGGCTATCATAGAAACAGTGTCTATGCTTGCTCCTATAAAAGTTATAGATTGAGTGGGCAAAGTTGAGGATTTTTCCCAGTTTATAGAGATTCCCAACTTGGAACAGAGGTTGACTGTGGAATCTCTGGATTGAGCTAGACAATGCCTGGTGGTGGTGGTCAGGAGCCAATCGTCCAGATATAGAAAGACTTGGATTCCCTGACATCTCAAATGAGCTGTCACTACTGCCATGCATTTGAACACCCAGGGGGGGCTGTGGTGAGACCAAAGAGCAGCGCCTGACACTGGTAATGATTGGCTCCCAGCCGGAAGCGTAGATAACTCCTTGATGCTTTGTCCATCATTATGGGGTAGTAGGCATCCTGGAGATCTACTGAGCACATCCAGCTGTCTTCCCCTAAGAGAGGGAGTATGGAATGTAGAGTGACCATTCGGAACTTGGACTTCTTTACATACTCGTTTAACCTGCTGAGGTCTAAGATGGGTCTCCAGTCTCCTGTTCCTTTTGGAACTAAAAAGAACCTGGAGTATGTTCTGAATCCTGTCTGATCTGCCGGGAGCTTTTGGATGGCTCTTTTTAACAGCAGCTTTTCTATCTCTATAGCCGCTTGATCCCTGTGATTGGGTGGTACATCTGGGATACTTTTGGGAGAGCATGGTGGAAGGGAAAAGGGTATAGAGTAACCTCTGGTGATAATGTCTTCTACCCACTTGTCTCGAGTGAGACTTAGCCAGGCTTCAGAGTACAAGGACAGGCGACCCCCGACCGGTTCCAGAGACGCACAGTCGGGTTCCACATCAGGAATGCTGATAGGGACGGTCACGAAAGGAATTGCGACCTCCCTGATTTTGTGGGCCTCCCCTGCCTCTAGGGCGACGTCTACCATTAGTGCCTCCTCCCCTGCCTCTAAAGGAGGAATCACCCTGTGTATCCTGGAAAGGTCTCTGATTTCTTGAACCACATTTTACCGCTCTTCTGACCTTTAGGGTAAGGTCTAGAAGGAATGGTAAAATGGACTCCCACGGCAGAGAGAGTCTTTCCTTCCTGTTCACACCTGCTAAGGGTATCTTTCACCTTGGGTCCAAAAAGAGAGGCTCCGTCCACGGGGCAATAGTGAATGTAGACTTGAAAGCCTCAGCAAAGTTGCATAGACGCATCCAGGGGTGTCTTCTTAAGGAGACTCCTCAACCCGCCGTCCTACTCGCACCATCAGCTGCATACGAGATCAGTCGCATGGAGGAGTTAACAATGGATGTTAGGGTAGCCAACTGAGTAGACACTGTAGATAGGACTGCTTCAGTAGAGGTAACCTGAAGAGCATCTCCGAACTCCTTTAGATCATCTCTCTGAAGTCTCGTAAAGTGTGATAGATAGTTCAGCGATTGGAGTGTAAAAGCCGCTGAAGAGAAGATACGCTTCCCTACCTATCCATCGTTTGGGATTCCTTATTGGGCGGATGGATAGAAGTTGTCTCTGCTAGTTCCTTCTACGTGGCCGCCGCCACCACCATGGCATCAACAGGTAAGCCCCTTGGATAAAAATTCTTTGTCTTTAAGGGCGGAAAGAAATTTTGCCTTCTGACTCACAAGATCCAGTAATTCATCAAATGGGGGAGACACCCATGAAGCTGAGGGTTGAGACCCAAAAGTCTTCGGGTACACTGACTCATCAGACGGGGTAACGGTGGTCCAGGCGCCTCTCTGCCTGAGGATCTCTAAAATGTCTGCAAAGGAGACATCTTCAGAGGACGACTTAGGGGACCCCTACGACTCGAGATCAGTGTCAGATGTGAGAGACTCATCAGGGGAGTCTACATGCTTCCTCTTACATGATCTCTTCTGAGAGGGCTACTCAGCGGGGTCCTCTGGGGAGGTCTCGGAAGATCGGGGGCCACCCAAATGGGGGTCCTGAGGCTGTGGGTCTCTGCCATCCTGGGGAAGAGAGGATGCTGAGACTGTAGTCGGCGCATGGCGGAGTATAGCATCGCTACTTCTACGTGTGGCAGATGAAATATCCAACATGCTCCTCATCTTCACGAAAACAGATTCCTCTGGCTCCGAAAGACACCCCGGCTCGAAGAGAGCGTAGGTGCCGATGGCTCCAAAAGGATCGGCTCCGAGAACGATGTAGGGTCTGAGCTCACTTTGAGTCGACGCAACAACAGGGAGGCTTGGCACCGAAGAAGTTTGGTTACAAGTGTCCCCCCTCGGGGCTGACCAAAGAGCTTCGGACCCTAGACACTTCGGACAGCGCTGAGATTTTCAGAGCAGAACTCAGCTCCGAGACAACCACATGGGGTGCTGGAGCAAAGGACACCACTGTAGTTGGTACCAGCAATATCGGCTCCAAAGGCCACATCTGGGTTGGAGGAGGAATGAGAGCAGGATCGGTATCAGGAGTCGGCTCCAAGACTGAATGGGTCGGAACCGACAAACATTTTGGCAAGGTCGACGACTTGAGAAGTCTGAGCACCACTCTCTCGATGTCTTCTTCAGATAGACTCCTGGAGGATCTGGAGGACAGTGTGGGAGACCTCGTTCTCTGCAATACAGGTGATTTTAGAGTAGGGGAGACCGGTGGAATATCAGTTGACTGGCTCCAAAGAGGACTGCTAGTGACTGGCGCCGAAACACTTGGTGCCGATACTGCAGGGTCTATGTCCAAAATCTCAATCGGCCCTGAAGACTGTGGGACCGGAAAAGGCCGTTTAGAGGTCTTGCCCTTATCCTTTCTGGATGAATGCGACTTAGCAGACGAGGAAGGTCTTCCTCGAAGGCAGGCTTCAACATGCCTTTCAAAATCAGCTTATTCTTCCATTCCTGGAGTACTCTAGGGCTGAAAGAATGGCAGAAAAGACAAGTTTCTTGTAGATGTATGGCCCCTAAGCAGTACACACAGACGCTATCTCCATCGGGGACGGACATTTTTTTGCGAACATTTAATACACTTTTTAAAGTCTGACTGTTTGTGTTCTTTGGGGTTCTTAGACATAATGGCAGCAGAGGAAAACCAACACACTCACACAAGAGAGGAACTAGATCCTCTAACTAGGCAGACCTAGCCCCATTACCCACAAAAGAAAAAAGGGGGTTACTTGGTTCTCTAACTTAAATGAACCTAGTGCAAGAAAAGAAACGGGGACAAACTAGAACCTCTAAGTTAAACGGTCTAGCCAAGAAAAAACACACACTCACGGGATACCACACACAAACGGCCAACAGGCCCAAGAGATTTATTAAAAATGACAAGGTCAAATCCGGTTAAAGACACAAATCGGTAATCACAATAAAGATGGTCAGCAATATACCATGACAGAAAAACTTCACTAGAAGCAAAAAAACTCTGAATAAGCAGTAATAATAATAAAATGGAATCACTTCGCCACGGCCAACCAAAAGAAGCTTCCGAATGAAGACGTGACAAACGAGAGCTGGGGAATGTGCTCATGCACCATGGGATACCTCCTAGACATGAGCCAATCAGAAGTTTTCAGGATTTCTAAAAGCGGCCAAGTCGGAGCAGAGGATCAACTCCGAACCCACACTTAATAATGGAAGCGAGATAGGACTACATGACATCACTAAACTGCACTTTTGTCTAGCTGGAAACTCAACATTTCACTTGTTTAATGATTAAGCACTTTTTTATAATGGTCGGATATACAGATATTTCACTTCCTCTGATGCATTTTTTTGACCTTGGTGTTTAACCTTGTTTCAAGTTAACTGTGCCAAAAAAAAAAAAAATTCCTTCTCATGTTTCTGTTTGACAACATGCAAATTTTTTGATCCAATTGGTCTTTCCTCAGACATATCTTTGAAAAATGTATATACTTTCCAGCACAAAGTCTGGAAAAAGTACAGTTGTGTACCTACCATAAATTTAGATGTTAGAGTGTATTCACTGTTGCAGTCATTACACTTGGGTTATCCTGCTGGCAGGCTACCCGCAGTCGGCCAGAGTTCCAAAGTCTAGGTTCGGCGTCGGCTGATGTTGCCTCTTCCCTGACGTCAGTGCGCCAGGGGTATAAAAGATGCAACCGGTGCCATTTTCTTCAGTTTTTCTTGCCCCAGATTTCAGGTGTCCCCAGATAGGAAGGCTGAAAAAAGTATGCCAAAAAGCATACATGTACTAAAATAAACATTTCCTTCATCTACAAGCAAATACACCACATAGGTTGTATAGAATTGAGAAGTACAGAAAAGTCCCAGCAATGAAAAAGGGGGATGGTGGGTGGGTAAGCTGGACTGCAAAAGTGAATACACTCGAACATCTACATTTATGGTAGGTACACAACTGTACTATGTTCATCGTGTTTCACTGTTGCAGTCATTACACTTGGGTTGAATCCCAAAGCTGAGGTTGGGTGGCTGGGCCTAAATAGGACTAGGAAATGCTACCAGGCCCTGCAGAAAGTACAGTTTTGTACCTACCATAAATGTAGATGTCCGATAGGAATGCATCTGCAGTCCTTACAAATGGGTTGTCCTGTCGTCAGGCAGCCCTTCGGTCGGCCGGATTCCAAAGTCTGGGTCTGGCCTCGGCTGGTGTCGCACTTCACCCGACGTCATAGCTGCAGTTATTCGGGTATAAAGGCAAAAGCCGACACCATTTTCCTCAGTGTTTCTTGCCCCAGATGCCAGGTGCCCTCTAGGAAGGCTAAATTTGGATTAATGCAAATGATTCCAAATAGTAGAGAGCAAACAAAATATAAGCATGTATGTACATATATACAAACAAATACACCATAATAGATTCCCCCAGCTAGCTATAAGATGGGCAAATACCCTAGGAGTACCACAGAGGGGAAGGAGGGTGGGTAATCCTGACTGCAGATGCATTCCTATCGGACATCTACATTTATGGTAGGTACAAAACTGTACTATGTCCTTCAAGGATGCATCTGCAGTCCTTACAAATGGGTAGAATACCATAGCCAAACTGGGGGAGGAGGAGAAATAAAATTATGGTGTAGTTAAGATCCCTTGCAAAACAGCAGTGGCAAAACCTGCTCGGGATCTAGAGTATAGAGGTAAATTATAATGCTTGGCAAATGTATGCACGGAGCTCCAAGTAGCAGCCTCTAAAATGTCTTTGGTAGCCACTCCTCGTAGAAAAGCTGTGGTAGTGGCTGTAGCCCTTGTAGAGTGAGGCCTGATGTTTTCTGGAGTTTTCTTCCCATGGTAGGAGTAACAAAATCTAATGCAATTTCCTATCCACTTAGAGATTGTCTGTTTTGAAACTGCTTTTCCTTCCATTCCTGTTGCATATGCTACCAGTAGCTGGTCAGTTTTTCTATTGCCCTTGGTCCTGTCCAGATAGTAGCGTAATTGTTTATGTACATCCAAGGTGTGCAACAGTCTTTCTCCCCTGTTCTGTGGGTTGGAGAAGAATGTAGGTAGGTGGATAGCCTGATTTAAGGATACTCTGGAGACCACCTTAGGCATAAAAGTAGGATTTGTTCTCATGGACACTCTATCTTGATGGAAGATCAGGAAGGGCTGTACTGCCATTAATGCCTGTAGCTCAGATACCCTTCTTGCTGAAGTGATTGCCAGCAGGAAAGCAGTTTTCCATGATAAGTATTGTAATCCTGCTGTTGTTGCTGGTTCGAAAGGAGGAAGTGTCAATTTTTCTAGCACAAAGTTCAAGTCCCATGCTGGCAATGGTGGCTTCCTAGGTGGTTTTACATTTTTAATTCCTCTCAGAAGCTGCCTGAGCAGAGGATGTGAGAAGACTGGAGGATCCAAGTCGTATTCTGCTGAAATAGCTGATGCATGAATCTTAATGGAAGAATAGGACAGGCCTTTGTGGAAGAGCTCTGCCAAGTATTCCAGGATGTTGGCTATGTTTACCAGTGACACATTTTCTCCTTTTGCAGTACTCCAAATGAGATATCTTTTCCATTTTGCTGAATAATTTTTTCTTGTTGAGGTTCTGCGAGCCTCCAAGATAATGTCTTTAACCCTTTGGGATAAATTTGGGTTAATTGGTCTTATGCAATGTTCCAGGCAGTCAGCTGCAGTGTTTTCAGGTTTGGATACAGGGTGTTGTAGTTGTTCTGTGTTAACAGCAAGGGAAAGTACAGTTTTGTACCTACCATAAATGTAGATGTCCGAACAGGATAGCATCTGCAGTCATAACAAATGGGTTGTCCTGTCGTCAGGCAGCCCTTCGGTCGGCCGGATTCCAAAGTCTGGGTCCGGCTTCGGCTGATGTCGCACTTCACCCGACATCATCTCTGCTGGTCTTCAGGTATAAAGGCATCAGCCGACGCCATTTTCCTCAGCGTTTCTTGCCCCAGATGCCAGTTGCCCTCTTGGTAAGATAAATTTTGGATAAATGCCAATGTTTCCAAAAAAGTAGAAGGCAAACACAAAAAATAACAATGTATGTACATATATACAAACAAATACACCATAAGAGACTCCCCCCCCCCAGCTAGCTATTAGGAGGGTAAATACCTTAGGAGTACCACAGAGGGGAAGGAGGATGGGTAATCCTGACTGCAGATGCTATCCTGTTCAGACATCTACATTTATGGTAGGTACAAAACTGTACTATGTCCTTCAAGGATGCATCTGCAGTCATAACAAATGGGTAGAATACCATAGCCAAACTAGGGGAGGAGGAAGAAGAATTATGGTGTAGTTAGGATCCCTTGCAGTACAGCAGTGGCAAACCCTGCTCGGGATCTAGAGTATAGAGGTAAATTATAATGCTTGGCAAATGTATGCACGGAGGTCCAAGTAGCCGCCTCAATAATGTCCTTGGTTGCCACTCCTCGTAAGAAAGCTGTGGTAGTGGCTGTAGCCCTTGTAGAATGAGGTCTTATGTTCTGTGGAATTGGTTTTCCGTGGTAGGAGTAACAGAATCTTATGCAATTTCCTATCCATTTGGAGATTGTCTGTTTGGAAATTGCTTTTCCTTCCCTTCCTGTTGCATAGGCTACTAAAAGCTGGTCAGTTTTTCTGTGACCTTTGGTTCTTTCCAGGTAGTAGCGTAACTGTCTATGTACATCCAAGGTATGCAGCAGTCTTTCCCCCCTGTTCTGTGGATTGGGAAAGAAGGTAGGTAGGTGGACTGCCTGGTTTAAAGACACTCTGGATACCACCTTAGGCATAAATGTAGGATTAGTTCTCATGGACACCCTATCTTGATGGAAGATTAGGAAGGGTTGTACTGCCATTAAGGCCTGTAGTTCCGAAACCCTCCTTGCTGAAGTAATTGCCAGTAGGAAAGCAGTTTTCCATGATAGGTGTTGAAGATCTGCTGTTGCTGCTGGTTCAAATGGAGGGAGTGTCAATTTTTCTAGCACAAAGTTCAAGTCCCATGCTGGTAATGGTGGTTTCCTAGGAGGTTTTACATTCTTGATCCCTCTGAGGAACTGCCTGAGTAGAGGATGCGAAAAGACAGGTGGATCGAAGCTGTATTCTGCTGAAATAGCTGATGCATGTATCTTGATGGAGGAATAGGACAGGCCTGTATGTAGAAGCTCTGCCAAGTACTCCAGGATGTTAGCAATATCTATGTTCGACACATCTTTTCCTCTTTCAGTACTCCAAATGACAAATCTTTTCCATTTTCCTGCATAGTTCCTTCTTGTTGAAGGTCTGCGGGCTTCAAGGATAATGTCTTTAACCCTTTGGGATAGGTCTGGGTTAGTTGCTGCTATGTGATGTTCCAGGCAGTCAGATGCAAGGTTTTTAGGTTTGAGTGCATGATGTTGTAGTTGTTCTGAGTTAACATCAAAGGCATCAGGGGTATTGACCACATTCTCCCCTGAGACATGCTCCTCAGCAATGGATACCAGTGTTGTCTTGGCCAATTCGGAGCTATCAGGATTATCCTTGGTTCCTCTTTGATTTTCAGTAGTACCTTGTGCATCAAAGGAAGAGGTGGAAATGCATATGCTGTCAGGCCTTTCCAGCTGAAGGATAGAGAGTCCACCTTCCATGCAAGTGGGTGGTATGTCCTTGTGCAGAATTTTTTGAGCTGGTGATTGAGTGGGGATGCAAATAGGTCTATTTGTGGCATTCCCCATTTCTTTGTGATGGCCTTGAAGATGTCCGGGTGTAGCATCCATTCGTGAGCATCCGAGGTGGTTCTGCTTAACATGTCTGCTAGGGTGTTTTCTTTTCCGGCACAAATATTGCCTGTAACTGGATGTTGTAGCTCAGAGCCATATTCCAAAGGTCCAGAGTCATTCTGCATAGGGGTATGAATGAGTGCCTCCCTGTTTGTTGATGTACCACATGACTGTGGTGTTGTCTGTCCTTATCATTAAATGGCCTTCTTTGAGGAATGGTCTGAATTTCTGGATTGCTAGTTTTACTGCCAGCATTTCTTTTTGGTTTATGTGCAGGTGCAGCTGGTCTGGAGTCCACAATCCTTGTATGCATTTGTCCAACATGTGCCCCCAGCCTAGGTCTGAGGCGTCCGTTGTGATGGTTTGGCTTGCTTGAAAGTTGTGGAAGGGCAAGCCTGGGTTTGACTGGCATGCTTGAGCCCACCATAGGAACTCCTGTTTCAGGCATGGGATTAGTGGGATTTCGGTTTCTAAGCTGTGCCTGTGTTGAGACCATAAATTCTTTAGGTACCACTGTAGCTTTCTCATATGCAGTCTGGCATGTGGGACCAAGATTATGCATGATGCCATGAAGCCCAAGGCCTGCAGTACTTTTCTTGCTGTTAGTTTGTTCTGCTTTGTTAATGCCAAGAAGTAAAGAGGGAGTTGTTTTGTTTTTCTGCAGTTAGGAATGCCATTTGTTTTGCTGTGTCCAATTCCACCCAAGAATGTTCTTGTTTGGGATGGTATCAGTCTTGACTTTTGTAAATTGACTGTGTATCCCAGGGCTTGTAGTAAGCAAATGACTCTTTGTAAATCTGTTGTCAGCTTGCTTTTGTTGTCCGCTTGTAACAGGCAGTCGTCCAGGTATGGATAAATTTGGATTCCCTGTAGCCTGCAGTGAGCGATTACTGATGCCAGGCATTGTTTGTGAATACTCTGGGCGCAGTAGATAAGCCAAAGGGCAATGCTGAGAATTGATAATGCTCTGATCCTGCAAGAAATCTGAGGTATCTTCTGCAATTTGGTCGTATGGGGACGTGCAGGTATGCCTCCTTGAGATCTAGAGTTACCAGCCAACACTCCTTGCCCAGCATGGGAAGAAGTTGCTGTAGGGTCAGCATTTTGAATTTTGGGACAATGATGTATGTGTTTAAGAAGGACAGGTCGAGAATAGGTCTCCAACTTCTCTCTTTTCTTGGTACTAGGAAGAGTCTGGAGTAGAATCCTTTGCCCTGTTCTGTTATTGGTACTCTTTCCACAGCTCTTATCTTTGTTAATTGCGCTATCTGCTTTAGAGCTTCTGTTTTTTGATTTGGAGGTAGGTTTGGCATTCCTCTTTTTACTGGTAAGGTGTGGAAGTGGAACCTGTAACCTTGGTCTATGGTTTGCAAAATCCACTTGTCTTTTGTGATATAGTGCCAATTTTTCGAAAATAAGGCTAACTTTCCGCCTAAAGGTGCTGTTATTTGCTCCCTGGTAGGCGGTGTCAGAGCCAAGTCACTGTGATTGTCCTGTTGCAGTGGCAGTGGTTGTGTCTGTGCCTCGGTTATTGCCTTGCCACTGTCGTCCTCTGTAGGCACCTCCTCTGGATTGATTTCTGCCTCTACAGTGTCTATTCCTGCCTCTTTGAGATTTTGAGGAGTCTGGAAAGGACCAATTTTTGGCAGGCCAGTTCCTGCTAAACCTTGGGGGCTGAACCTGTAAGAAATCCTTAACTGTTTGTACAGATTTTGCCTTCTCTTCCATTTTCTTCATTACTTGCTGAGCAGGTGTACCAAGTAGACTGGCCTTATCCATAGGAGCATCTAACAGCTTTGCTTTAACATGATCCGGCAAGACCTGTTCTTTCAACCATGCATGCCTTCTTATCACTGTGCCAGTCATGGCTGATCTAAATGAAGCCTCCAGTGCATCATAGCCACATTTTAAAGAATGGTTACTAACCTGCTGAATGTTATTCACCATTTCTAAAACATATTTCTTATCTAAGGAGTCATCAGTGGACAGCTTCTTAGTTAACTGATCAAGCATAAACTCTTGGTATTGGATCATATGAAACTGACAGTTTAAAGCTCTAGCTGAGAGAGTAGCAGAGGTGTAAACTTTTTCCCCATCTCTCTAAGGACCTGGATTCCCTTTCAGAAGGAATAGGGTTTTTGCTGAGGTCGAGGCTACTGCCTTAGGCCCCTGGGATATAGTCTCAGGATCTGCAAGTGGGGCCTTGTATAGGTGGTGATGAGTGTCTGGCACCCTGTAAAATCTATCTGGTTTGGCAGGGGCTGGAGGTAAAGTATCAGGAGCAGTGCAAACATCATTAAATGCATCATCCACAACAGGCAGTACTGGAGGTATAGCTAAGGGCCTATGTTGTGGTAAGTGCAGAAATGTCCTAAGCCTTTTTCATGAATCTGAGAAATCTTGTCCCTGCCATTGGAATTGTTCTCTCATGGCATGTAAGGTTTCCCCAAAGGAAAATTCCTCTGGTGGAGAGGCAGATGGAATGGATTCTTCAGCATCGGAATCTTCATAAGTAGAAAAAGGAGCCTCTGGCTGGTCTGTAATGTCTGAGTCATCCAAGAATCATCAGAGGACACTGGCTCGGGGCTCTGCTCTAGGTCTCTTTTCTGGGGGCTGAGAGGCCCTGTCTGGGTGAGATTGGGATTCCCTAATTAAGGATATTAAATCCTCTGCCAGAGTAAGCATTTGTGAACTAGAAGTGGGCCTGTGTGAGGGGGGGCTTAACAGGCACTGATTTAACAGTTTTGGCTGCTTTAGCCCTGGCAAAGGCCTTAATAGACATGGCTGCAGGAGGCCTAGCAGCACCACGTGCTGGGGTAGAGACATCCAAAGGAATGGTGTCTGATAAATCACTAGGAACCACAGTAGTAGGCAAAACTTCTGAGGCCGATTCAACTAAGGTAGCGGGAGCCTCAGTAGTAGTCATGGATTCGGCTGAAGATTGACCGGTTTTCTCGGTTTCGGCCGAAACCGAGACACTCGCGGCTTGCTTAACCGTGGTTTCGGCCGAAACAGCGGACCGCGAGTGTCAGTCTTTTTCTTTGCGTTTTTTAACAATTTGGGTAGTCGGAGGATCCGACGGCATAATGTACACAAAATCTGAGCCGAAAAACTGTTCAGCAAACTCCGACCGACGCCTAAGCGTTCGTCGGTTGAAGGAAGCACAGGCCGAACAGGCTGCTACGTCGTGGTCTGGGCCTAAGCAAGGCAGGCAGTTAAGAGTGGAAATCTTTATGAGGTATTTGTTTCCCACAAGTTAAACAGTTATTGACTTTTTCTGACATCGGCTGAGGCAAGAAAGAGTCCCCAACGGGGTACTTAGCTTTTTTGAAGTCTTCGAAGTATTATTCGGTAGTAGTAATCTCTGGATCTGACCGACCGGCACTTGCGAACAGCTTCTGCTTCGGGCGCCGCGCAGCAAGAAAGACGGAGGAAAATGGCGTCGGCTGATGCCTTTATACCCGAAGACCAGCAGAGATGATGTCGGGTGAAGTGCGACATCAGCCGAAGCCGGACCCAGACTTTGGAATCTGGCCGACCGAAGGGCTGCCTGACGACAGGACAACCCATTTGTTATGACTGCAGATGCATCCTTGAAGGACATCTAGGGGCAGGGGCCATATTTGTTCCCGAGACATGCTCCTCAGTAATGGGTACCAATGTTGTCTTGGCCAGTCTGGAGCTATCAGAATGATCCTTGGACGGTCCTCTTTGATCTTCAATAGCACCTTGTGCATCAAAGGAAGTGGTGGGAATGCATATGCTGTCAGGTTTTTCCAACTGAAAGATAGGGAGTCCACCTTCCAAGCAAGTGGGTGGTACGTCCTTGTGCAGAACTTCTTTAGTTGGTGATTGAGTGGGGATGCAAATAAGTCTACTTCTGGGAGTTCCCATTTTCTCGTAATGGTTTTGAAGATGTCCGGATGCAGCATCCATTCGTGGGCATCCGTGGTAGTTCTGCTTAGTATGTCTGCTAGAATGTTTTCTTTTCCTGGTACAAAAAGTGCTTGTAACTGAATGTTGTAGCTCAGGGCCACATTCCAGAGGTCCATTGCCATCCGGCATAGAGGGTACGAGTGTGTGCCTCCCTGTTTGTTGATGTACCACATAACTGTGGTGTTGTCTGTCCTTATCAACAGTTGACCTTGTTGAAGAAATGGTCTGAATGTCTGAATTGCCAGTTTTACTGCCAGCATTTCCTTTTGATTTATGTGTAGGTGTAGATGGTCTTGAGACCATAAACCTTGTATACACTTGTCCAGCATGTGGGCCCCCCAACCGAGGTCTGAGGCGTCCGTTGTGATGGTTTGGCTGGGTTGAGTGTTGTGGAAGGGCAGTCCTTTGTTTGATTGACAGGCCTGAGCCCACCATTGGAATTCTTGCTTCAGGCATGGAATTATTGGAATTTGGGTTTCTAGGCTGTGCTTGTGCTGAGACCATAAATTTCTTGGGTACCACTGTAACTTTCTCATATGCAGTCTGGCATGTGGAACCAATATTATGCAGGATGCCATGAAACCCAAGGCTTGCAGGACTTTTCTTGCTGTTAGATGGTTCTGCTTTGTTAATGCCAAGAAGTAGAGAGGGAGCTGCTCCTGTTTTTCTACTGTTAGGAATGCCATTTGTTTTGCTGTGTCCAGCTCTGCACCCAAAAAGGTTATCCTTTGGGATGGTATCAGCCTTGACTTTTTTACATTGACTGTATATCCCAGGGCTTGTAGTAGGTAAATGACCCTTTTTAAGTCTTCTGCTAGCTTGTTTTTGCTGTCCGCTTGTATCAGGCAGTCGTCCAGGTAAGGGTAGATTTGGATTCCCTGAAGCCTGCAATGAGCAATTACTGATGCCAGGCATTTCGTGAATACTCTGGGCACAGTAGATAAGCCAAAGGGCAATGCTGAGAATTGATAATGCTCTGATCCTGCAAGAAATCTGAGGTATCTTCTGCAATTTGGTCGTATGGGGACGTGCAGGTATGCCTCCTTGAGATCTAGAGTTACCAGCCAAGACTCCTTGCCCAGCATGGGAAGAAGCTGCTGTAGGGTCAGCATTTTGAATTTTGGAACAATGAGGAATGTGTTTAAAGCGGACAGGTCGAGAATAGGTCTCCATTTGCTTTCTTTTCTTGGTACCAGGAAGAGTCTGGAGTAAAATCCCTGTCCTTGCTCCATAGATGGTACCTTTTCCACAGCTCTCATCCTTAATAATTGAGTTATTTGTTTTAGAGCTTCTGCCTTTTGATTTGGAGGTAGGTTTGGCATTCCTCTCTTCCCTGGTAGAGTATGGAAGTGAAACCTGTAACCTTGGTCTATTGTCTGCAAAATCCACTTGTCTCTTGTGATGTAATGCCAGTTTACTGAAAATAAAGCTAGCTTCCCGCCTAAGGGTGCTTCTAGTTGTTCCCTGGTAGGCGGTGCCAGAGCCAAGTCACTGTGATTGTCCTGTAGTAGTGGTGGTGGCTGTGTCTGTGGCTGTACCTCACTGGTTGTTACCCTGCCACTGGCGTCCCTGTAGGCACCCCTGGATTGACTTCTGCCTCTTGAACGCCTATTTCTGCCTCTCTGAGCTCTGGAGGAGTCTGGAAAGGACCAATTCTTGGAGGGCCAATTCCTGCTAAACCTTGGAGGTTGGACCTGTAAGAAATCTTTCACTGTTTGGACAGATTTTGCCTTCTCTTCCATCTTCTTCAGCACCTGTTGTGCAGGAGAGCCAAACAAATTGATCTTGTCCATAGGAGCATCTAGTAGTTTTGATTTGACATGGTCTGGTAAGGCCTGCTCTTTTAACCATGCATGCCTTCTGATAAATGTGCCAGTCATAGCTGATCTAAAGGAAGCCTCCAGTGCATCATAGCCGCATTTTAAGGAATGGTTACTGACTTGCTGTATGTTATGTACCATTTCCTGAACAGATTTTTTGTCTAATGATTCATCTGAGGACAGCTTTTTGGTTAACTGGTCTAGCATAAATTCTTGATACTGGATCATGTGAAACTGACAGTTCAAGGCCCTAGCTGAAAGAGTAGCAGAAGTGTAAACTTTTTTACCCCATCTCTCTAAGGACCTGGATTCCCTTTCAGAGGGGAGGGGGTTTTTGGCAGAGGTAGCTGCTACAGCCTTAGGTCCCTGGGAGATAGTCTCGGGATCTGCAAAAGGAGCCTTATACAAATGGTAATGCGTGTCCGGGACCCTGTAGTACCTATCGGGCTTAGCAGGGGCCGGAGGTAGTGAATCAGGAGCAGTACAAGCATCATTAAATGCATCATCTACAACAGAAAGGACTGGAGGTATGGCTAAAGGCCTATGTTGTGGTAAATGCAGAAAAGTTCTAAGCCTCTTTCTGGAGTCTGAAAAATCCTGACCCTGCCACTGAAATTGTTCCCTCATAGCATGCAAGGTTTCCCCAAAGGAAAATTCCTCAGGCGGAGAGGCAGAAGGAATAGACTCTTCAGCATCAGAGTCTTTATAAGGGGAGAAAGGAGCCTCTGGAGGGTTTGTATTATCTGAATCATCAGAGGAATAATCTGTAGAAACTGGCTCAGGGGGCTCTGCTCTAGGCCTCTTCTCTGGAGGTGGGTGAGAGGCCCTGTCTGGTTGAGGTTGGGATCCCCGGATTAAAGAAATGAGATCCTCTGCTAGACTAAGCATTTGTGAACTAGAGCTAGGCCTGTGAGAGGGGGTCTTAACAGGCACAGATTTAGTAGTTTTAGCTGCTTTAGCCCTGGCAAAGGCCTTAATGGACATGGTTGCAGGTGGCCTAGCAGCTCCACGTGCAGGGGTTGAAATATCCAAGGGAACAGTGTCAGATAATTCCTGAGAAACTGCAAGAGCAGGTGGGATTTCAGAAGCCGATTCCACCAGGTTGGAAGAGGCCTCGGTAGGAGGTAAGTTTTCGGCTGAAGGAAGAACCGCTTGCTCGGTTTCAGCCGAAACCGAGACACTCGTGGTCGGCTTAACCGCGGTTTCGGCCGAAACCGCGGACCGCGAGTGTCGGTCCTTTTCCTTGCGCTTTTTAGATATTTGCGTAGTCGGAGGATCCGACGGCATAATGTAAGCAAAATCGGAGCCGAAAAACTCCTCAGCAAATTCCGACTGACGTCTAAGCGTCCGCCGATTAAAAGAAGCACAGGCTAGACAAGCTGCTACGTCGTGGTCTGGGCCTAAACAAGGTAAGCAGTAAGAGTGGAAATCTTTATGAGGTATTTGTTTCCCACAAGTTAAACAGTTATTCACTTTTTCTGACATCGGCTGAGGCAAGAAAGAGTCCCCAATGGGGTACTTAGCTTTTTAGAAGTCTTCGGTAGTAGTAGAAGTATTCGGTAGTAGTAATCTCTGGTTCTGACTGACCGGCACTTGCGAACAGCTTCTGCTTTGGGCGCCACGCGGCAAGAAAGACTGAGGAAAATGGCGTCGGCTGATGCCTTTATACCCGAATAACTGCAGCTATGACGTCGGGTGAAGTGCGACACCAGCCGAGGCCAGACCCAGACTTTGGAATCCGGCTGACCGAAGGGTTGCCTGACGACAGGACAACCCATTTGTAAGGACTGCAGATGCATCCTTGAAGGACATCTGCTGTGGCAAAGCCTGCTCTGGATTTAGAGTAGAGAAGTAAGTGGTAGTGCTTGGTGAAAGTGTGCACTGAACTCCAGGTTGCAGCTTCTAAAATGTCTTTGGTTGGTACTCCTCTGAGAAAGGCTACTGCTCTGGTAGAATGTGGCCTAATGCCCTTGGGTACTGATTTGCCATGCTGTGCATAACAGAAGCGAATACAGTGTCCTATCCATTCTGAAATTGTCTGCTTTGAGATTGGCTTTCTTTGTGATCCTGCAGCAAAGGCTACAAACAGTTGCTCAGTTTTTCTGAAAGCTTTTGTTTTGTCCAAGTAGAATCATAGCTGTTTGTGTATGTCCAAAGCGTGCAAAAGTCTCTCCCCTTTATTCTGGGGATTTGGATAGAAAGTTGGCAAATGAATGGTTTGGTTAAGAGCCACATTGGAAACCACCTTCTGCATAAATGTTGGGTTTGTCCTTAGAGAGACCCTGTCCTGGTGAAAAATGATGAAAGGTTCCACTGCCATTAATGCCTATAACTCTGAGACTCTTCTTGCTGAAGTTATTGCTAGGAGCAGAGCAGTTTTCCATGATAAGAATTTTAGATCAGCTGTGCTGGCTGGTTCAAAAGGAGGCAGTGTGAGCTTTTCTAAAACAAAATTGAAATCCCAAGTAGGTATTGGTGCTCTCCTTGGGAGTCTTATGTTTTTTGCCCCTCTGAGGTACTGTCTTAGTAGTGGATGTGAAAAAATAGGAGGTTCCGTATTGTAATGAGCTGAAATGGCAGAGGCATGGATCTTAATAGATGAGAAGGATAGGCCTTTGTCCAGCATCTCAGTTAGGTATTGTAAAATCTGAGGTATATTTGGAACAAGTGGTTCGAGTCCTTGTGCCTGGTTCCAAACACAGAATCTCTTCCATTTTTCTGCATAAGATTTCCTAGTGCTGGGCCTTCTGGCTTCTAAAATGACATCCATAACAGCTTTAGAGAGAGGAGTCGGCCGAGTGGCTATATTATCTGCCATGCAGCCAGATTTAAGGTTCTGAGTTGACTGTGCAGAATCTGATTGTTTTGTTGCGTCAGAAGATGAGGAATTTGAGGTAAAGGCCAGGCTGAGCCTTGAGACAAGCTCTTTAGGACTGGGTACCAGTGCTGGCGTGGCCAGTCTGGGGCAATCAGGATAATTTTTGGCTTCTCTTGTCTGACTTTTAGGAGCACCTTGGGAAGAAGAGGCAGTGGAGGGAAGGCATAAACTATCAGGGTTTTCCAGCTGAATGATAGAGCATCCACTTTCCATGCTTGTGAATGATAAGTTCTTGCGCAGAATTTCTGTAGTTGGCAGTTGTTAGGGGAGGCAAAAAGATCTATGTCTGTGCGCCCCCATTTACATGTTATCATGCTGAAGACCTGTGGATTTAGCATTCATTCATGAGGATCCATGAGATTTCTGCTTAGTTCGTCTGCCAGTGTACTTTTTGTTCCTTGTATCCACTTGTACCAATAACTGTGTTTTTTTGTTCCTTGTATCCACTTGTAACAATAACTGTGGTATTGTCCGTCTTTATTAATAGTTGTCCTGGATGTAGAAGGTCCTTGAAAGCTATCAGGGCATTCTGTACAGCTAGCATCTCTTTTTGATTGATGTGAAGATGCATTTGTTCCTTGGGCCACGTGCCCTGAATACATTTTCCTGCCATATGTGCCCCCAGGCATAATCCGATGCATCTGTTGTTATTGTCTGCCTGGCTGTGGGTAAGGTGAAAGGCTGTCCCTTGTTGTGGTGACAGGCCCGGGACCACCATCGAAACTCCTGTTGTAGGCAGGGAATTAAAGTTATTATTGTTTCCAGGCTGTGGCAATGTTGAGTCCAAACACTTTTTAGATACCATTGTACTTTCCTCATATGCAGTCTTGCATATGGAATTAGTAGAATGCAGGACACCATGAAGCCCAGGGCCTGCAGAATTTTTCTTGCAGGGAGCTAGGTCTTTGTTGCCATCATTTGAAAGTAATGAGTCAGTTGCCTTTGCTTGTCTGGTATGAGATAAGCCATCTGGCAGTTGTATTTAAGCTTGCACCCAGGAATATTATCTCTTCAGAGGGCACTAGTTTTGATTTATTTTCGTTTACTGTGTACCCTAGGCAAATTAGTAATCTTTTTACAAACGCCAGATGTTTCAGAATAATGTCCTTGCTCTCTGCTTGAATAAGGCAGTTGTCCAAGTAGGGATATATTTGAATTCCTCTTTGTCTGCAAAATGCAATTATTGGTGCCAGGCATTTTGTGAAGACCCTGGGCGCAGTAGATAAGCCAAAGGGCAGTGCACAGAACTGGTAGTGCATTGAGCCAGCTATGAATCTGAGGTATCTTCTGTAAGATTGATTAGGATATGCAGGTGTGCCTCCTTGAGGTCCAAAGTAACTAGCCAAGCCTTCTTGCCCAGCATGGGTAGAAGTTGCTGCAGTGTTAACATTTTGAATTTTGGAACATCCAGGAAAGTATTTAGGATTGACAAATCCAGTATTGGTCTCCAGGCTTTGTCCTTTCTGGGTACTAGGAAGAGTCTTGAGTAAAATCCTTATCCCTGTTCTTGCTGTGGTACTCTTTGAATAGCTCCCATGTCCATGACAGCAGCAATTTGTTTTTGTGCCTCTGCCCATTGGTTTTGTGGCAGATCCGGCATACCTTTTGATTTTGGAAGGGTGCGAAAGTGGAACCTGTAACCCTGAGAAACAATATTCAGTACCCATTTGTCCTGGGTAATTGTGTGCCAATTTTGTGAGAATAGTGCTAGCTTTCCCCCTAGGGGTGCTGCCAAAAGGTAAGTGCTTGGCATTTGTAGAGGGAAGTCATTGGGACGGTTTCCTATAAGGTTGTGATTTGTCTTCTCCTCCTTTGGAGACTGAAGCACCCCATTGTTTAGGTTTGTAGGAGCCTTGGGGCTGAGATCTGCCTCTTGGGCATCTGTATCTGCCTCTTTGTGGCCTGTCTGGCACTGGAAAGGACCAATTTTTTGAAGGCCAATTTCTGCTAAATCTAAGTGGTTGAACTTGTAAGAAATCCTTTACTGTCTGCATTGATTTTGCTTTATCCTCCATTTTCTTTAACATCTCTTCTGCCTTAACACCAAACAAAGTATCTTGCTGTAGTGGAGCATTCAATAATTTTACTTTAACATGTTCAGGTAAACTTTGTTCGTTCAACCAAGCATCGTTTCGAATGACAGAGCTTGTAACTGCGGCTCTACATGAAGCCTCTAATGAATCAAAACCACATTGCAGAGTATGGTTTCCCACTTGTTCAGCTGCATGCAATAAATCCTGCATTTCCTTACTGTCAGGACTTTGAGTTTGTAAGCATTTACTGTTTTAACAAAGACATGAGGTACTGTTGATATTTAAGCATGTGAAACTGGCAGTTTAAAGCCCTTACAGCTAAAGTAGCAGAAGTGTAAACTTTTTTCCCCCATCTATCCAGAGCTCTGGAATCCCTATCAGAGGGGACATGGTTTTTAGCAGTGGAAGCCTTAACCCCTTTGGGACCCTGAGAAACTGTTTCTGGGTCTGCAGCAGGGTTTTTGTAAAAAAATTTATGAGAGTCAGGGACCCTTGTAGTGCCTGTCTGGCTTGACTGGTGCAGGGGGTAAAGAATCAGGAGACAGACTGGATTCAGAGAAAACATAATCAACAATGTCAAGCACGGGGGGGATAGCCAGGGGCCTGTGCTGGGGCAATAAAAGAAAGTCTGAGCCTTTTCTTGGATTCTGAGCAATCCTGGCTCCCCCAATGGAAATGCTCCCTCATGGTGTGCAGGGTTTCCCCAAAAGAATAATCCTCAGGCGGAGAGGCTAAAGATATAGATTTTTCTGCATCAGAGTCATCATAAGGAGGGAGAGAATATCCCTGATCTGAAGAGGAATCAGAGGAAATAGAAACCTGGTCAGAGGAATCATAGTCAGTGTCTTGCCTAGGCCTTTCATCAGGAGGGGGATGGGAACCCCTGATCAAAGTAATTAGGTCTTCGGCCATTTTAAGCATCTGTTTCTTTGGCATGGATGACTGTCCAGGAGAATGCTGTACTTGTTTCCTTGTCTTTAATGGTGTTTTTGACTTTGCCTTGGCTGCTGCAGTGGACTTAATAGTAAGCTGCGAAGGTATGAAAACACCCTCAGAAGCCGATGCCTGCTCAGCGGCTCTGGACCCATCTGAGGGAATAGTTTCTGCAGGCCCAATACCTTGAGTTTCCAGAGGCCTAGGTGTCTCCACGTGGGAGTCGGATACGGCCTGTGGCCCTGAGGTAGCGGGTGTCAGGGGCTGCAAAAGTGCCTCACTGAGAACTGGCGACTGGCCTAGAAGAGGCTTCGTCGTCGGTTTTGGACCTCGGATGCCTGTCCTTTTCTTTGTCTTTGCGTTTTTTATGAATTCCGGTCGTCGGTTGTTCCGATGGCATTATGTAGTTAAACCTTCGGCCAAAGTAATGTAAAGCAAAATCAAATCGACGCTTAATAGTGCGTTTATTGAATCTAGCACAAAACCGAAAACTAGTAATGTCGTGGTCAGGGCCTAGGCAAGGAATACAGTAAGAGTGGAAGTCCTTATGAGGTATTTGATTCCCACAAGAAATACAATTGTTAACTTTTACTGACATCGGTCTGGAGCAAGAAAAAGTTTCCCCAACGGGGTACTTAGCTTTATTGAAGACTTCGGTTCTGAAACTCGATTTCAAAAATCTCAGGAGTCGGCCAACCGGCTCTTGCAAACTGCTTTTTTTTTTGGGCACCGCGCGGCAATAAAGACTGAAGAAAATGGTGCCGGTTGCATCTTTTATACCCCTGGCACACTGAAGTCAGGGAAGAGGCGACTGCAACCGACGCCGGACCTAGACTTTGGAACTCTGGCTGACTGCAGGTAGCCTGCCAGCAGGATAACCCAAGTGTAATGACTGCAACAGTGAAACATGAGGAACATCTGATTAAAAGCAGGACAACTCTCCTCATGCTTAGAATTGCACACAATAAATGAAGCCTGAAATTCAACTGCAACATATTTTCTGTGCAGTTCATGGCACTCTTTCCTGCCTTCATTAATGCTGCAACACATCACCACTTTACTTCTCATTTCTGTCTTTTTATTTGTTTCACATTTTAATCTTGTATACTTCCATTTCCTCAGTTAATCTCCAACTCTGAACTAATAATTATACTTAGTTCATGTAAACAGAGCTTTTGGTAATGGTTGCCCTTCCCTTGACAGCCCTGGTTTCTTGAACCACAAAACATCTTGTCAATTTTTGACCAGACTTCAGGTCTTTGCTTACACCACTGTTCCTTTTCCACCTGATGTCACTGCACCTGATGTGTCCCTTTGCTGAGTGGGCTTTGCCTCTCCAGATAAAAGACCTCTTTGCCTTAAAGGTATGAATGTCCCCACTGCAAATGGAGTGGGGAAGAGAAGCACTGGCCATTATACTGCAGCCAGCTAGGGTTTTTCCTTAAGCCAACCTCTATGAACTCACAGGGCTCGTGCCACCTAGGGCAGAAAGCAAGAATAGCATGTGGGAAATGTCTCCACCTACAAGGCACTGAGTTCCTTTCTGCTGCCACCTAATGCAATAAAAACTCTCTTTATCCTTCCCTATTCCCTCTACCAGGAACAAGAGTGGCTCTCCCTTGACCAATGAAGGTCCCCAAAAGTCACAGAGGATGTGCCCAACTCCCAGTACATAGTGGATGCAGGTGCTACACCAGAGTGAATCAGGGTAAAAGAAGAGTGGTGTAAGGTACAACTAATACCCACAGCAGGTGTCACCCACCTGCAGCTGAGGGAAATTATTAGTTTGCTATGATGGGAAAAGCTGTTTGCTTAACTTTCTTTTTGTGGCTGGAAGAAGGACAGACAGATTGTCCCATGGTCAAATCGAAAATGGTCTCTCTTCCCCAGGGGAACCAAGAAGCAAATACCAGTAAACACAAAGCCTTTAAAAGTCACTTTTTCACAAACAGACAGTAAAAAATCACTTAGAAACACACTGCCACCCCAACAAAGTAAAACAATTTTTCCTCGAAAAATGGTTTTCAGTAACATTAAGCAACTTTTAAATGTACAGCACAATCTTGTGGTAGTCTGTTAAAACAAAAACTTCTAGTTTTAAAATAACATTCCTGAAGAGGAAAGTATTAATGATTAAAAAAAAATAATGAATGCAAGTCCCCCCCAAAAAGAGAACTTATCTGCCCAGCAAAGGAACAGCACAAGCCAAATACTGACTCTCGAAAGCCTCAGAGGAGAGTACTCTTCAGTGGCAGTAAAGCTCTGAAGGGCTTGTCACTCATACTTCTCTTACAGTCAGCTAAGCTCTAGCTGCCAGACAGTCTGGGCAGGTGGAAGGTGCGCTGATGCTTTTTAAGCTGGCCATCAGTTGTATCTTGGCAGGATATAACCCATATAGCTATAGCTACTGCATCAGTGATCAATATGATGAACATTGGATGGTGGATACATGGCAAGCTCTTCCAAAGTCACTAAAATCACTGACTGTCACTCAAACTGCTGCTAGTCTATTTTTCCTTTAAGAAAAGCAAGCTGTTAAATACCATCAATGTTTCTCTCCATGCAGCATGGAGAAATGTACAACAATTAACTGTTACTTTTCTCGTAATCTGCTTACACGTAGGAAATTAATCAAACTTCTGGATCTAAATGTTCCAATTTTCTGCTAAGCTGCTTTACAGAGAGAATTCCTGATGGCTGTACTTGGAGCTTTTCTCAAACAGTAAATTATTGTTCTGCATGTCTAAGAAAAAGCTCTTACAAACAAATGTACTTAATTTCTGCAAATATGTTTCCCCAGTACACTACATAACATACATACTGTAGATCAGTATGTGTGTAGATACCTTTAAAGAAGCTATCCCAGGACTTGTACAAGTGTATAAATACTGAGCACTTGCGAGCCTGACTGCCATTTTGAAGTTAGCTGTTGAGATGTAAGCATGTATGTACGTAAGCGCTGCTTAACTAGTTCGCATTTAAAGATGCCGCTATACATCCTAATGTGTTTGTATATATTAAAGCATCTGAAGGAAACCCCAAGCCTTCTCTTCATAAGTACTAGAGACAAACAAGCAATAGCAACACACGTTTGTAAACAGAAAACTGTGGATGAAGCTTCTAGCCTCCATGAGGTGCATACTCAGAGTTAGCTACTAGTAAGTCTGTGCCACATGACAAGCAATTTCACCAAATTCCCTGAAAATATGCAAAAGATTTTAAAGCTGTAAATCAATATTATACAACATTGACGTATTACACATTAACGAAGCAGACAAACCCAGCCATCATGATTCTCTCTCGTTACTGCTTAAAGGAAAAACTTACAGCCAAGGACTTGTCACAGGGGCAGGGACTACAAATAACATATTGTGCATGGGTTATCATATGTACAATCTTTAACAAGAAATTATTCCAATGACAAAACAAATTATTACTATTAGAATAAAAAATGGTACCTTCCGGCGCTCTGCTCATCATTGGAGAGCTCCTTGATACTGAGCCTGCATAGCTGACTGGAGTTCTTCGTGCACTGTTGTCCTCATACACTCCTGGGCTCAGCTGAGATTTAGGAGCTTCATGAAGTGCAGACCTGAGAACAGATGGACCTGAGCTAACTACAGTATGACGAGGACGCACAGAATCAACTGTCTTCACATCTTCATATTTCCCTCTTTCTGCTGCTTTCACACTCTCAGACATCAACTCTAGAGGACTATGCTGTGACTTACTGGGACCTGTGATGAGGGACTTCACATTATGTTTAATAGTAGACTGGCAAGCGGCACTGCTGTCATATTTAACTGGTGTTCCCTGGGGAAAACAGAAAAGATAAATGAAATTTACCAGGTTTTTTTTGTTTATACTTCATCTATATGATAGAGGAACCGAAGCTGAGAATAGACAGCTAAGTAACGATCAGTATTTCAGTAAGTGTATTTATTATTTAACCATAAGCTGTTCATACAATACTACAGAAGTCTTGTGCGAATGTAAAGCAAGAAGCTCATGCAAGTCTTCTGCATTTCTTACCTGTGTTATAGACCCTTCAATGACAGGCCGTGCATTTGGGGCTACTTCAGGAGTCTTTCTGTTCTCCTGGCTCAGAAGGTCATGAACAGAGCGGCCTGTTTCCTTAATGGTGGTCACTCCATCATATGGTTTTCCTTTGGTAATGCCTCCTTCAAAAGAACGTATGGGCGGACTTTCTCGTTTCATCTGTTTTCCATACTTCAGTCCTTCATCATATGAATCAGCAGCTGCCCTAGGAGTACCTGGAGGATGAGAGGGGATCAGTTACATGTAACGTGTGAATTACTAAATTGTTGCAGTTACTGTAACAATTAACTTTCCATCAGGCTGTTTGCTGAATAAAACAAAGACCCCATGGACTATTAGCCATAGAGTTAAAAACAGCAAATGCTAAAAGGCTTAATTTGCAGAACATAATGTATCTTCATACCTTTGGTGGTTGTCAGAAGTGTTGCACAAGATTTTCAACAAAATATTTTAATTAAACATACAAGAAAAAATGTACCAGAGAATAATTTTGTCTCATTTGTATGGACAGTTCATACAAAAAATGAAATCTGAAATGTAAAACTGTTTTTTTTTGTTTTCCAAATATCTTTATTAAATTTTCACATATGACAAAGGCAATCTTACATTTATATAAATGAAAAACATACAAAATGATACCACTTCAGTTGTAGTTTACATCATAGACACCAGTGAAAACTGTAGTTGCAAACATTATACATAATTTATAAACCATCCAGTCATCGTCAGTTAAGCATTATATGGCTCATTCAAGTCCTGCCTCTTAAACCTCATTCCTGCTCTGCATATATTTTCCCACAATTCCCATTTTTTTCCTATGTAGTTTGCTCCTTCCCTTTTCTAAAGATCCCAATTCCAGTTGTTTTATCTGTTACTACATTCACTACTTCTAGTAAAGTTGGTCTAGACTTTTGATTTCCATTTTCTAGTAATTGCTTTTTTGGCAGACATCACAATTAGACTCAGCAAGGCTACACTATGTCTAGGCAATTCTAATTCTGTAGCATAACTCAAAAAAATAATTTCCCCAGTCAGTCCAATCTGCTCACCCAGCATCTGCAACAGAGCAGTCTGCAGGGAGTCTCTAAAGTCTGCCAGCTTACACTCCCCAAAAATATGTTCCCAGTTACCTCTTTCTTGCCTGTCACATCTACAACATTTTCTATCCACCAGAGGAAAAATTATTTGGACGCTACTTGCGGTATAAAAATACCTATGTGAACACTTCCAGGCAAAGATCCTAAATCTTCTAGATTCTGAAATATAAAACTGTTGAACAGAAACTGAAAAATGATTTTTCATAGCCATCAAACAGAATCTGGTCAGGGGAAAAAGTTACTGACAAGACTTCAAAAACCTGTGGGTACTACTGGAATACTCTGCACACAACAAAGCTCCATTTATTTAAATGCAAGTGATGACGAAGAGTGAAACAAATGAATTTGTTAACAGTGCTGGCAAAAACACTAGGACCAGATTAAAATGATAAATACATCAGTGTTATTTACTTATGAATTCAGTAAATGTTTCAAGTTCTTTCCAGTTCCTCACCTTACTGCCATGAGAAGATGCCAAGGAAAAGCCCAATATTACAATTAGTAGGCACTGTTATGCTGAATGCTGTAAAAACATAAAAAGTAACACTGACATTGTACTTTACTCTTAATGGCCTTCCTTTTTTATAAAATTCTAAAAGCACAGATTACATTTAAACAAGCAGAATATATAAGTTTAACTAGCCACACCTTTGTCAATTAACACTAATATAACAGACTAACAGAACCATTTCTCTCAGTGCACTACTTTACAGTTAGTGCAAATAGTCACACCTCTAAGTTGCAGTTACACATCATTTGCAATCATCCTGTTTGTAAATACTCTATATTTTTCAATACTTTAGCAATTTAATACTTATAACATTTAATACTTCTAAGTGCAATTGAAGCCCCCCCCCCAAAAAAAAAAATCTCCTTGGTAGTCAGATGGGGAACAGGGTAGATGTAGAAAAAAATGACAAATGAATAATATTGATCTGTTTTACCACTACTGGGGGCACTGTATTTTTCCAGTGGTGCTCAGATGGCACTATTTAGGTGTTTAAGTGAGGTGGAGGAGGTAATGAGAATACGGAAAGGATGAGAATGGACAATATGACAACAGAATAGTTCACTGTGCCAATCAGCAGGATCAGGTTACAGTGATAAGTGTTGGTGGCTGTCTACATTAATCTGTTAAACATGGAAAGTGTAGATCACTAAAAATCAGCTTGTCATTTACAGATTAAATGAATGGGGTGAGGTGGAAGAGAAATCTAGACAACAGAAAGATCAAGATACAGAAAGTGGAAAGATGGTCAAAATATAGTGAAAGTTATTTATGACCAATTGTATAAATTAGTTAAATTCAAAAGTAAGGATCTGTAGCATATACAAAGATAATTTCAAGTGACCTGCCTGCCTGTGTGAGGGAGAGGTACAGTTAAGAGATTTTTAAAGGGGATGCCAGCCTCTCTGTGGCAATTCCGGCCTGTTTTGGGGGAGGGCTCAGCAAGTCTAAGATGCTACGTACTTTAATGCTAACTGCTCTATACTGATTTTAAGTTTCTTAGCCAACTAGGAGAAGGTAACAGAGAGAAAGTGGATTCAAGTGAAAATCAGTATTAAAAGACTGTAGAAGCAACATTTTTAAAGCTATTTCATGTGTGCGTCAAAGATCATCAATCTACTTCCGTACACTGAAGCTTTTTTCCCCCAAGGATTTTCAGTGGTTTGAGAGAGGCTCAATGTGAGACAAGAACCTATAGCCAAATAATGTCTTATGCGATGCATCTTTTTTAGCAAACTTTTAGGTGTGACAAACATTTTAAATGTTGTGAAGCTGCTAAGTCTTCTTAACTGGATGGGGAATTTATGCCATTTTGATGACAGATGCTTGGAGCATCATCTCCTGTCTTAAGTTTAACTTCTTTGAGCAGGCTTTGACTGGCCAACCAAAGTTAAATCATAGTATGCCACTTTAGCATACTGGTTAAGGCTGAACTGTACAGCAGTTTGAGTAAAGATAAATATGCTTAACTTTGTTTTCCAGAGACAGCCAATTATGTTTTGAGTTGCAGACTGATGTATATGAGTAGGTTGGCCTGCTGCAAATTTAGCTTCGTTGTCATGTTGCAGGCATTTTATTGAGTATATCGTTTTTAAGGTTACCAATAGCTACTGTATTTAAGAAATGCTTAGATAACTATAAGATAACGATAAGACGTCGGCTGAAGAGCAGGCATTCATGGTTCGAGCCCCCACAACACCAATTTTGTAAGTTGGGAGGGTGGCCTAATGGTTAAGGTGTTTGCCTTACAAACACAAGGTACAGGGTTTGAGTCTCACAAGGGATAATTGGCTAGGCTTAAAATAGTTCGCAAGGGCAGTTAGCCTAGTAGTAATCTATGAGTCTATAAGTTTTGGTTTAAATTAAGGTAGTAAGCATCTAAGGACCTTTAATGAGTTGTTAAAGTTTCAGTAAATCCAGATGATTTGTACATACTCCGTGAGTTACTGTTCAATGGCACAGGTACAATTCTCAATCGGAAGTTGTATTTTTCTCCAAATTAATTACATTGATATATATACAGCTAATAAGGATGTTGAAAAATACTGCAGTTCTAATACATTATGGATAACAGCCAAGTAATCTGCATACTGTACCATGCAGACACATCGACAATGGGATTGTTCATCACTAGTAAAGATAGCAAATAATATGATTATAGATCACTGTGGTACACCTAAACTTTGAAATGTTGAATTTTGTCACTGAACAGTTTGTCCTGTTTTGCACCCAACAGGTAAATTATATTAATACAGTTCAAACACTATGTCTGTACTTTTCTCAACAATAAAGGCAGTGCAATTGTGGAATAACCTTTGCCTCTGTAACTATTAGGTCCAAAAACTTCAGTAGGCTACTTAAAGTACTGTGTCTTGGTATAAAAATATCATGGGCTGGTGTTAGCATAGCAAGCTGTGGTCAAGGAGATGCATTTCAAGCTGTTCAAGTACTGTACATTTGAGCATTTTGATAGAGGACTGAGGACAGTGACATGCTCCTAATTTTCAGCTTTACTATATTCACCATTTAGCATTGTCACCAAACAGCAAGAGGTTCTCCCATTCAATTCTCGGCTGGAGCGCCTTCTGTGTGGAGTCTGCATGTCCTCCCTGTGATCGAGTGGTGTTCGAAAGACATGCGTGAATGGGCGTGCCATCGTTGAAGGTTGGGTGTTGAGCTGGCACCGTGAAAATCTACTGCCAATCATTAGCGGACCGGAGTTTCGCTGTGGCGACCCCTAACTGGGAAAAGCTGAAGGAACAACTATATTCACCATTTTTGTGCAGCGGGATTATCTTGGTCTGTTTTCATGTGTTTGGGAAAGATACTTCTAAGTAAGCTACTGTTGATTTTGATAAGAGGCAGAGCCACGTCATTAGATAATTCCTTCAACTATGCTTATGGCAAGCTCAACACTGATGCACAGCTGAGGCCATTCGGATTGCTGAGGAGTTTCTTTCAGATGCCATGGACAATGGGAACAAGCTAAAACTAAAAGCATTTAACTTTTGTTAATGGGAACTGTGTTGAATGGGCAGGACACTCCAGTGGCACAACCATGGTAAACTTTTAAAAATAGTATTCCATTTCACATTCACAGTCGCTCCCTTTCAATAACTATAGCTGGGGAGGTGGGGGGATTAAGTGGAAGGAGAAATGAACACAGTGTATTAAAGGTGATTCAAAATGACATTTCACTTTCAAACTAATGCTTCCCTTTGAGTTAGACTATGATATGAATTCAGTTTTAGACCGAAGACCAACTTTATGCACATATACATTTCTCAGGTTGTTGAGGAACAGACATTCTCCTGAAATCTTTTATCCACATCATTTACTTTATTTTTTACTATATTCTGTCAGTTTAAGGTACAAGCAACAGAAATACACAGTAATAATTCTAAGGGTAACATTCCTAAGTTAAAGTAGTACCTCAAATATTTTACCCAAATCACTGAACAGCCTCCTGACTCAAAAGTAAGCAGTATACAAAAGCAGGCTTTTGCTGGAGCATAACGTAACACTCAAATAGTGTAGATTTCATGTTAAACAGACATCATGGTAAAATAAAAAGATCCCCTGTTCTAGGTATTGCAGACACACAAAGCCAAGATGATGTCAAGATTTTGCACAGCAGCACAGGCTACCCATAAATTCCTTCAGGTCATGTGCAAAGCCCGACAAGACTTAAGACCCAAATTTGTTACACTGACAGCTGTTTAATCCTTAAATGCCCAGGCAAGGAGTGTTCGTGTGCGTGTGTGGGGGGGACTCAAAGAGGACATTAAAATTGTGAAAAATAAATAAATGCATTCAATTATTGTTCAGCAAAAAGACTATTAACAGTCTCCACAAAATTCAAACTTAAGACAGCACCACAGAGGACTGTCGTTTTCCCCTGAGAAATGGCACAGCAATCTGGTAATGCCTCCCACACACACATCGAGCATCACCATGATTGGACATACACCAGCTTTTAACTCAAAAGACACTGACCACTGGGCAAATGTCTTAGAGAACCCACCTCCCATAAAAGGGTTATAATGAAAGATGTATACAAACTTGACATGAATGGGTAAACGCTCCGTCTCCTTCACATTAACAGCTTTTTCAAGAAACTGCAAAGATGCAGGAGACCTGTTCTTTTCCTCCCTTGTGAGCAAAATACATGATGGCATACACCAGACTTTTCATCTTTCTGACAGCCTGTATTTTTCCCTGCTCTAGGATGTCTTAAATGGTACATCATCAGAACCAGAGGTTGAAGGAATTTATTTTAAGCTTCTCACTGTTTTCTTTAGGACTTCTGCCATTCATTAAAAAAAAAAAAAAAAAAAAAAAAAATCTGGTTAACATGTCTTTCTCCCCTTAGCCTGTACCCCCACCCAAAAAAATGAATAAAAACCCACTAGAAGCCAATACTGGAAAATTAAAGTTACGTACTCACCATAACAGATCTGTGTTGTCCTATTTTCAACTGGTTCAATGAAAAGGACTCAGATCAGACTCTGATACAGCCTTGGCACCTCCAAACCTTTGGATCCAGGGCTCTGACTCCTCTCCTACCCACAACACCCTTACCATTCTCAGATTACCGCAGATCGAGTTTGCCCAATATAACAATATATGCAACTAGTAATAACTCTGCAGTTAAATAAAACATGAACAAAAAGGAAAACTGAAAGATGAAGGATCCTGTAAGAATACTGAGACAATTAACCTGCTGAGATCAGAGATATACAGACTCCCACAGAGACTACCCATTCTTCAATGATCTGTAAATGACAATTTGGAAGGGAAATGGTGGGAGGGATGCTGAACCAGATGAAAACAGGCCAGCACGAACCTATCACTATGGTGAGTACATAATCTACGTATACAATGACATCTATTTTCGTCTGATTCAATGAATGGGACAGAATCCCTAGATATATAAATTCCTGGATGGAATTAAGAAAGGATGTTCCTGAGAACACCAGAGCCAAAGCAGGAATGAGCTCTGGACTGTACATACATCTGATAATGAGAGACAGATGTATGCACTGTTAACCAAGTAGTAGCTACACAAATCTCATCAGTGGGGAAAATGACACTCAAAAAAATACAGTTGTGTACCTACCATAAATGTAGATGTTCGAGTGTATTCACTGTTGCAGTCATTACTCTTGGGTTATCCTGCGGGATACAGGCTACCCACAGTCGGCCTGAATTCCAAAGTCCTGGTTCGGCGTCTGTTGCTGTCGCCTCTTCCCTAACGTCAGTGCGCCAGGGGTATAAAAGATGCAGCAGATGCTATTTTCTTCAGTTTTTCTTGCCCCAGATGTCAGGTGCCCCCAGAAGGGTAGGCTAAGTAGATTATGCCAATAAACATGCATGCACTAAAGTAAACATTTCCTTCATCTACAAGAAAATACACCACATACATTGTATAGAATAGAGAAATACAGATAAACCCCAGCAAAAGAAAGGGGGACGGTGGGAGGGTAACCTGGACTGCAACAATGAATACACTCAAACATCTACATTTATGGTAGATACACAACTGTACTATGTTCATCGTATTTCACTGTTGCAGTCATTACTCTTGGGTTGAATCCCAAAGCTGAGGATGGGTGGCTGGGCTAAATAGGATTAGGAGAGGCCATGAGGCCCTTCAGAACTGCAGTGGCAAAGCCTGCTCTGGATTTAGAGTAGAGAGGTAAGTGGTAGTGCTCTGTAAAAGTGTGCACTGAACTCCAAGTTGCAGCTTCTAAGATTTCTTTGGTTGGTACTCCTCTGAGGAAGGCTGCTGAAGTGGCTGCTTTTCTGGTTGAATGTGGCCTAATGCCCTTAGGCACTGACTTGTCATGCTGTGAATAGCAGAAACGAATGCAATGGCCTATCCATTTAGAAGTAGTCTGCTTTGAGATAGCCTTTCCTTATGATGCTGCAGCATATGCCACTAAAAGTTGCTCAGTCTTTCTGAAAGCTTTAGTTCTGTCCAAGTAGAAGCATAGTTGTCTGTGTATGTCCAAAGAATGCAGAAGTCTCTCACCCTTGTTCTGTGGGTTTGGATAAAAGGTAGGCAAGTGAATGGTTTTGTTTAAGGGCCACACTGGACACCACCTTAGGCATAAATGTAGGGTTCGTCCTCAGACAAACCCTGTCTGGATGGAAAATGATGAAAGGTTCCACAGCCATGAGTACCCGTAACTCCGAGACTTGTCTTGCAGAAGTTATTGCTAGGAACAGAACTGTTTTCCAGGATAGGAATTTTATGTCAGCCGTTGAGGCTGGCTCAAAAGGAGGTAGTGTGAGCTTTTCCAAGACTTAATTGAGGTCCCATGCAGGTATTGGTGCTCTCCTTGGAGGTCTTATGTTTTTGGCCCCTCTGAGGTACTGCCTTATTAAAGGATGAGAAAAAATAGGTGGTTCCGTATTGTAATGGGCTGAAATGGCAGAGGCATGAATCTTAATTGATGAAAAGGACAGGCCTTTGTCCAGCATCTCAGTTAAGTATTGCAAAATCGGAGGAATATTTGGTACAAACGTGTCAATTCCTTGATCCTGGTTCCAAGCACAGAATCTCTTCCATTTTTTTGCATGAGATTTTCTGGTACTGGGCCTCCTGGCCTCCAAGATAACATCAATGACAGCTTTTGAAAAAGGAGTGTTCTGAATGGCTACATTATTCGCCATGCTGCCAGATTTAAGGTCCTGAGTTGGCTGTGCAGGATCTGATTGTTTTGTTGGGTCAGTAAGTGAGAAGTTAGAGGCAATGTCCAGGCTGGACCTTGAGACAAGTTCTTTAGGATTTCGTACCAGTGCTGGCGTGGCCAGTCTGGGGCAATCAGTATCATTTTTGGCTTCTCTTGTCTGACCTTTAGGAGTACCTTGGGGAGGAGAGGCAGTGGAGGAAAGGCATATACTGTTAGGTTTTTCCAGCTGAAGGATAGGGCATCCACTTTCCATGCTAGCTTGTGATAAATCCTTGTGCAGAATCTCTGTAATTGGCAGTTGTGAGGGGAGGCAAATAGATCTATGTCTGGGCATCCCCATTTCCTTGTTATGCTGAAGACTTGTGGATCCAGTTTCCACTCATGGGGATCCATGAGGTTTGCGCTGAGTTAGTCTGCAGGAGTATTTATTTTTCCTGGCAGGAATTGTGCTTGCAGGTGAATTTGATAAGTTAATGCTGTGTCCCACACAGTCATGGCTTGTCTGCAGAGGGGGTAGGAATGTGTGCCTCCAGGTTTGTTTATGTACCACATGACTGTAGTATTGTCCGTCTTTATCAGTAGTTGGCCTGGATGAAGTAGTCCCTTGAAAGCTGTCAGGACATTCTGAACAGCTAGTATCTCTTTTTGATTGATATGAAGATGCATCTGGCTTGCGGGCCATGTGTCCTGAATACATTTTCCTGCCATGTGGGCCCCCCAGGCATAATCTGATGCATCCGTTGTTAGTGTCTGCCTGGCTGTGGGTAAAGTGAATGGCTGTCCCTTGTTGTGGTGACAGGCCTGTGCCCACCATCGAAACTCCTGTTGCAGGCAGGGAATGAGGGTAATTAATGCTTCCAGGCTGTGGCAATGTTGAGTCCAAACACTTTTTAGATACCATTGTAGTTTCCTCATATGCAGTCTGGCATATTGAATTAGCAGAATGCAGGATGCCATGAAGCCCAAAGCCTGCAGGATTTTCCTTGCAGATAACTGGGTCTTTGTTGCCAACATTTTGAAGTAAGAAGTCAGTTGCCTTTCTTTGTCTGGCGTGAGATAAGCCATCTGGGCAGTTGTGTTTAAGCTTGCACCCAGGAATATTATCTCTTGAGAGGGTACTAGTTTTGATTTCTTTTCGTTTACTGTGTACCCTAAACAAATTAGTAATCTTTTTACAAACGCCAGATGCTTTAGCAGAATGTCTCTGTTCTCTGCTTGAATAAGCCAGTCGTCCAAGTAAGGATATATTTGAATTCCTCTGTCTGCAAAATGCAATTACTGGTGCCAGGCATTTTGTGAAGACCCTGGGCACAGTAGAAAAGCCAAAGGGCAGTGCAGAGAATTGGTAGTGCATTGAGCCAGCTATGAATCTGAGGTATCTTCTGCAAGATTGTCTGATTGGGACATGCAGGTATGCCTCTTTTAGGTCCAAAGTTACGAGCCAAGCCTTCTTGCCCAGCATGGGCAGTAGCTGCTGTCAACATTCTGAATTTTGGAACATCCAGAAATGTGTTTAGTATAGATAGGTCCAATATTGGTCTCCAGGCTTTGTCCTTTCTGGGCACAAGAAAAGTCTTGAGTAAAATCCTTGACCCTGTTCTTGTTGTGGTGCTTGTTGAATGGCCCTCATGCCCATGAGGGATGAAACTTGCTTTTGTGCCTCTGCCCATTGATTGTGTGGCAGGTCTGGCATACCTTTTGCCCCTGGCAGGGTGTGAAAGTGGAACCTGTAGCCCTGAGACACTATGTTCAAGACCCATTTGTCCTGGGTAATTATGTGCCAATTTGATGAAAAAAGTGCTAGTTTTCCCCCTAAGGGGGGCTGCCAAAAGATAAGTGCTTGGATCTGGCAGAGGAAAGTCATTGGGACTGTTTCCTGTATGGTTGTGATTTGTCTTCGCTTTTGGAGGTAGAAGCACCCCATTGTTTAGGACTGTATGAGCCTTGGGGCTGAGATTTGCCTCTGGGGCGTCTGTATCTGCCTCTTTGTTGCCTGACACTGGAAAGGACCAATTCTTTGTAGGCCAGTTCCTGCTAAATCTGGGGGGCTGTACCTGTAAGAGATCCTTAACTGTCTGCATGGATTTCGCTTTATCCTCCATTTTCTTCAACATGTCTTCTGCCTTAACACCAAACAAAGTATCATGCTGTAATGGAGCATCCAATAATTTTGCTTTAACATGATCAGGCAGTGTCTGTTCCTTTAACCAAGCATGCCTTCTAATGACAGAACCCGTAACAGCGGCCCTGCAAGAGGCCTCCAGTGAATCAAAACCACATTGCAAAGTATGCTTTCCCACTTGTTCAGCTGCATGCAATAAATCCTGCATTTCTTTGTTATCTGACCATTCAGAATTTGTCAACATTTTCTGTTTAAGCAGTGACAATAAGTATTGCTGATATTTAAGCATATGAAACTGACAATTTAAAGCCCTTACAGCCAAGGTAGCAGAAGTGTAAACTTTTTTCCCCTATCTGTCCGGTGCCCTAGAATCCCAATCAGAGGGGACAGGGTTTTTTGCAGTGGAAGCCATGACCCCCCTTTGGGACCCTGAGATAAAGTTTCTGGGTCAGCAGCAGGGTTTTTATATATTAATTTATGAGAGTCTGGAACTCTGTAATATCTGTCTGGCTTAGCAGGTGCAGGGGGGTAAAGAGTCAGGAGACCGGCTGGACTCTGAAAATACATCATCTACAATGTCTAGTACAGGTGGAATAGCAAGAGGTCTGTGCTGAGGTAGTAAAAGAAAGTCTCTGAGCCTTTTCTTAGATTCTGAGTAATCTTAGCTCTCCCAGTGAAAATGCTCCCTCATGGTATGCAGGGTTTCCCCAAAAGAATAATCCTCAGGAGGAGAGGCTGAAGGAATGGATTCTTCAGCATCAGAATCCTCATAGGAAGGAATAGAGTATCCCTGTTCAGAAGAGGAATCAGAGGAAATTGAAACCTGATTAGAAGAGTCATATTCTGTCTCTTGCCTAGCCCTCTTATCAGGAGGGGGATGGGAACCCCTGATCAAAGTAATTAGGTCTTCGGCTATTTTAAGCATCTGTTTCTTAGGCATGGAAGTCTGTCCAGGAGAATGCTGTATTTGTTTCTTTGTCTTTAGAGCTGTTTTAGTCTTTGAAGCTGAGGTTGGCTTGACATATAATTGTGTAGGTCTAAAAATACCCTCAGAAGCCGATGCCTGCTCAGCGGCTCTGGACCCATCTGAGGGAATAGTTTCCGAGGGTCCAATAACTTGAGTATCCAGAGGCCTAGTTGGCTCCATGTGGGAGTTGGAAGTGGCCTGTGGCTCTGAGGTAGCGGGCGTCAGGGGCTGCGAAAGCGCCTCACTGAGAACTGGCGAACCGGCGACTGGCCTAGCGGGGGCCTCGTCGGTTTTGGACCTCGGATGCCTGTCCTTTTCCTTGCGCTTTTTATAAACTCCGGTCGTCGGCTGTTCCGACGGCATTATATAATTAAACCTTCGGCCAAAGTAATGAAAGGCAAAATCGTACTGACGTTTAATAGTGTGTTGGTTAAATCTAGCACAAAACTGACAGCTAGCAACGTTGTGATCAGGGCCTAGGCAAGGAATACAGTAAGAATGAAAATCCTTATGAGGTATTTGCTTCCCACAAGAAATACAATTGTTAACTTTTTCTGACATCGGTCTGGAGCAAGAAAAAAGTTTCCCCAATGGGGTACTTAGCTTTAATGAAGACTTCGGATCTGAAATTCGATTGTGAAAATCTCAGGAGTCGGCCAACCGGCACTTGCGAACTGCTTTTGCTTCGGGCACCGCGCGGCAAGAAAGACTGATGAAAATGGCATCGGCTGCATCTTTTATACCCCTGGCGCACTGACGTCAGGGAAGAGGCAACAGCAACCAACGCCGGACCAGGACTTTGGAATTCAGGCCAACTGTGAGTAGCCTGCCAGCAGGATAACCCAAGAGTAATGACTGCAACAGTGAAACACGATGAACATCTGGAAATTGCCACTGCCCTTGTTGAATGAGCTGTCAGTTTCTTAGAAAGCAATAAACCCAACTTGTCACAAACAAATGAAAATACAGCTTGAAAGCCATTTAGATAAAGTTAGTGACTTTTGAGATGCACTGTCCCAGATCTGATTTGGATAAGGCAATGAATAACTGAATTGATTTTCTGAAGTCTTTAGTTCTATGCAAGTAAAACTTAGGTTGTCTATGAACAACAAGTAAGTGCAAGTCATACACTCCTTTGTTGGAATATTTTGGAAAGAAAACATGTAAATTAATGTATTGACTTATGCTGGAGTCAGATGCCACCTTAGGAATGAAAAAACAGCTTGGTTTCAGGAAAACCCTATCTTTATGAAAAAAAAAAACCCAAATAGATAAAACAGAGCACCTGTAGTTCTGAAATTCTCTTACTGAAAGTAGCTGTTACCAAAGAGATCCTTTTCCACTGTCAACCAGCTTTAAATCTACAGAAGCTGCTGGTTCAAAGGAAGGTTGTGCAAGCGCTTGCAGTATTACTGTAATATCCCATGGAGGAACAAGTTCTAATATGGAGGCCAAAAGAAGGAATGTTCCAACTTCTTAATCCCAAAAAAAAAAAATTAATAATTTTCACCCTGGCAGAGCTCCTCCACTAAATAATAATTTCACCATTAGCTCCAAAGAAAATATTCAAATCAGTCCAACCACACACACTTAACTGCTAGGCGTAGAAATAGACAATAACCTGAGGTTCGACATCCACATAGCACAAACCATTAACAAAGTTAATAAAAAACGTTGTCTCCTCTACAGGAACAAAGAGTTTATAACAAAATGCACCAAAGTAACCATCGCAAGGACTCATCCTTTATCCACCCTCCTTTATGCCTCTCCCATCATGACCAATCTCCGCCAAACTGATCTAAATAAAATGGAATCTTGCTACAACAAGATTGCGAAGTTTGCTACTGAAGCCTCATATAGGTCCCGACACTGTCTATCCCTTAAGCAACTCAACTGGTTTGAGTTGCCTCATATACTTCTACTTAGTCACCTCTCTATAGCGCACAAATTCTACTACCTTCCTGAGATAACTCCAACACTTCAGCACCTAATTCAGCCCCACATTCCCTTTAGAACCTTAAGATCTAGTAACCAGAACCTCATAACTGTCATCAAACATAAAAACAAAGCTGGTAAGTCCCTCTTTGCCAACACCATTGCCAAAACCTGGAACACTATCAAGCCAAATAACTTCTACTATCTCCTTAAGTCAATTCAAAAAACTCCTGAAAACCCACTAAGTAAATGGCTATACTCAAGCCACTCACCAGGCTAATCCAGACCAAGAGAATGTGTCAGGGTACAGCTATGTCACTATTTTAAAGCAGATTTTTATAAATGAAGCTAGTGAGGGTAGAATAAAAAATGCACTTTTAAAGAAAGAAATGATTTTTATTTTGAAATATGAAACATTGAGTCCCGGAGGGTTAAATACTGAGTGCTGCTGGAAAAGTTTGATTTAATACAGTGTCTTTTTAGGTGGAGAATTAGTTTTATATTTAATTGAATGTTTAACTGAATAATCAAGTTGGTAGTGTTACATATACTCTTGATGTATGTGAATTGTTACTCCTTGAAGGCTTTTGGTGAGCCAAGGTGCTAGAGAAAATAAAGTGTCATTTCCACTGGTTCGTTGTTCTCCTTGATGGTGTGGTAGTTCGTGTGACAGTTCGGTGTCTTGCAAGTTGTTTTTCTAAAGCATCCAAACCCGTATACATTTACCTTACAAAACTTGTAACTGCAAAATAAAAAAAAAATGTACCTCTGATTGTCTACTGTAAGAAATGTTAATCACTAGCATGATGTTCTGTTGTGTGTACATATGCTATATGTATGTTAATCACCAGCATGTTGTCCTGACGTGTATATATGCCATATGTATGTATGTATGTTCTACTACTTTTTACTCTCATGTAATGTATTGTAATGTGGAGCTTTTCTCCCCAGGGCTCTGCTGAAAATGGACCTGTGTCCAGTTGGATTTTCCCGGTAAACAAATGTAAAATAAAAATAAAAAATAAATAAAAAGGGTTTAGTTACCTTTAATGATGCTATGGGAGTCTCATTATGGCCTATGCGAAAACTAGAAATGGCTGTGAGTTGAACTTTGATAGCAAAGAAACTAGGACCACTTTGAAACAATTTGGAAAGGAATTCTAGAATGGAAGAAGAGGTGCAAAGTAGGGATTAAAACCTTTCCCTGTAGTCCAAAAGGAAAGTCTTTTACATTTGCTCTGGTATATTCCTCTTGGTGCTAGAATTTTATGAGACAGTAATGATATGAACTACATTTTCTGAAAACCTGGCATCCCTGTCCATCGCTAAAACTGGAGTAACCAAGCAGTTAATTTCAGGATCTCTAGGTCTAGGACAGGATTCCAGGAAGAATGGGAGATAAGTTCTGGCCTGTAAGCCAGTATGTGAGGCAGACAGAAAAGGTGAGTCCAGAGACACAGGAACCATACTTGCTGAGGCCAATAAGGGACAATGAGGATCATTTTGGCTTTGCACCTTCTGGCAGTCTGAATGAAAAATAGAGTCAAGGGAAACACAGGGAAAGCACAAAGAAGACCCGAGGACCAACTGTGGTTAAGAGCACCTCTTGATGGCTGACCCTGTGGAGGGATTAGGGCAAAATAACTGCTGCACTTGCTGTTTAGGTAGGAGGCAAACAAGTCACAGCAAGGCTGGCCCCAGCAAATGAAGATTTTGGGACCACTTGTGAGGCAAATTAGTGCACCTGCTCTGTCTGCTAGTACATTAGAAGTCCCAGGGATACGTGCTGCCAGCAGAAAGCAATGAGAAGACATTGCCCACTGCAAAACCCTCATGGCCTCTTGACATAATGGGTAAGATCTGGTTCCTCTGCTTATGATGTAACAGACCTCTAATACGGTCTGTCTGAACTGAAATCACATCCATTGGAAGAGAGTCTTGAAACACCTGCAATGCCACAAAGACTGTTCTCCATTCCAGGACATCGATGGGAGAGCTGCTCTCTAATGATGCTCAAGAAGCTTGGATCATCTTCCCTTTGTAATGCCCCCCCCCACCCTAAAAGGGAAGTGGTCCAAGGCAACTAGTACTACTGGAGGAAGTGGAGAGAATGGATAACCTACCAACAGATCGGAGGATATGATCCATAATTTGATGCGAGTTCTGCACACTGAGATCAGTCTCATCAGGGTGTTTAGAGGGTGATAAAGCCATGACCACTGAAATTGAGAGGGTCCATTGGAGAATACTCATGTAATATCTGGCCATGGGAACAATGGGGTAAATAGAACTTGGTTGGCTGACTCCTGGATGAAGGGAATCCTGTGCTGTGATATCCAGGTGGCATCCAATAAATTCTACAGTTTGAGTTGGTGTCAAGTTGCTCTTCTACAGTTATCCCAAAAGAGTAAAGAAGCTAGAGTAAGAGGTCCCTTTGCAGAATCAACAGATTCTGGGTTGGAGCATTTAGGAGCCAGTCATCTACGTAAGGAAACACCTGGAATCCATGCAGTCTGAAGTAGATTGTCACTGCTGCCATGCACTTGGAAAACATCGGGGGGGGGGGGGGTTGTGGTTAGTCCAAAGGGGAGAGGTCTGAATTGAAAATTATTGCTTCCCATCCTGAAGAGGAGAAACCTCCTGGAATGCATGCGTATCTTTATACAATAAGCATCCTGGAGATCTATTGAGCACATCTAGTCATCCTGCCAGAGTAGAGGGGAAAATGGACTTAACAGGGACCATCCACAATTTTGTCTGCTTCATGCATTGGTTTAAATGACTTAGTTGAATACGGGCCTTAGGTCGCCCTGTCTTCTTTGGAACTAAAAAGAACCTGGAATAGACATCGTATCCTATCTGGTCTGGTGGGACCTACCGGATGTCTATTTTCTCCAACACCCTTTCTACTTCTGCTGTTGTGGATTCCAACTGAAGGGGTGGCACTAAGGAAATCATGATTTTCACCCGAACCATGGACAGAAATGTATTTGTTTATCCTCTGGTTATTATCCTCAACATTGAAGACTTGGAAGTGACAGCCTGCCAAATTTCAGGGTGTAGGGACACACTCACTTCCAATGCCTCCAGAGTGCATCAGTTGGGCAACATTTTAAGAGTGCTGAAAGGATTTCTCAGAAAAGGGTCTGCAAAATTCTTGGTTTTGTGGGCCACCCCTGTCCTTAGACCTTAGGGCAACATCCATTAAAGCTATTTCCTCCTCTGGCAACGTGGGGGGTCAGAAAGACATCTCCTGGTTAAACCCTTGTGATTTCTGGAACCACATCATCTTCCCTGCTTGTTGATTCCTAGAGAAGGCTCTCTGAGGAGCAGAGAAGTGTGTTCAAATGGCAGATAGGGTTTTACTGTCTTATTCACTTCTTATGAGTTCTTATTTAACCCTCAAACCAAACAAGGTGGTATAATCAAAAGGGGCTTTAATGAAGGCCACCTTAAAGCCTTCTGCAAAAATCGCACAGCTGCTTCTAGGCATGGCAGCATAGAACTATGCCAGTACCTGCTGCCATGGTGTTCCATCAGCTGCATAAGAAAGCAGGTGTATGGAAGATGAGGTAAATAGCTGGGATTCCATGGTCTTCTGGATATCTGAGACAAACTACCCAAAAGAGAATTGCTGATCTCCTTGGTCAAATTTCTATGAAATCACATAAAGTGGGCAAAGTAGTTCAGCGCGCTCAGGGAAAAGTAGTTGAAGCATATGTGTTTTCCAAACTTGTTCACAGCCCAGGATTCCCTGTTGGGGGTTGGACAAATGTTTCTTCAGAGAGTTCTTTCATTTTGGATGTCGCAACAACCACGGCACCTATGGGGGGAGCCTTTACACCAATGAGTTCTGTTTTTTGCTGCTGCTATAATCTTGTCTGACTTTTTAGGTACTGGCTTTGCTGCATCAGGCTCCTTCCAAACCTGCTGAGCCATCAAATCAGTGAGGGCATAGTACAGTTTTGTACCTACCATAAATGCAGATGTCCGATAGATATGCAACTGCAGTCCTGACATATGGGTTTGTCCTGCCTCAGGCAGCCCTTCGGTCGGCCGGATTCCAAAGTCTGGGTCCGGCGTCGGCTGATGTTGCCTCCTCCCCGACGTCAGAGCGGCTGGGGTATAAAGACATCCGCCGACGCCATCTTCTTCAGTGTTTCTTGCCCCAGATGCCAGGTGCCCTCCAAAGAAGGCTAAATTTGGTGAATGGATAAAAAATTCCAGACATGCACAACAGTAATAAACAGATACACCATAACAGATATCCCCAGCTAATAGAGAAAAGGGGGAATGGACCCAAAAGGAAAATTGCAGAGGGGTAGGAGGGAGGGAAAACCTGACTGCAGTTGCATATCTATCGGACATCTACATTTATGGTAGGTACAAAACTGTACTATGTCCTTCAAGAATGCAACTGCAGTCCTGACATATGGGTTGAATACCATAGCCAAGCTGGGGGTGGTAGGATCTAAGAAAGGGATGGTGTAGCTAAAATGCCCTGCAGGACTGCCGAAGCAAAGCCTGCTCGGGATCTGGAGTATAAAATCAGGTTGTAGTGTTTGGTAAATGTATGCATGGAGCTCCATGTAGCAGCCTCTAGAATGTCCTTTGTAGCCACTCCTCTTAGAAGGGCTGTGGATGTGGCTATAGCTCTGGTGGAGTGTGCCCTAATATTGGCTGGCACACCCTTTCCATGGAAAGAGTAACAGAATCTGATGCAGTGTCCAATCCATTTTGAAATTGTTTGTTTGGAGATCGCCTTTCCTTGCACTCCAGCAGCATAGGCTACAAATAGTTGGTCAGACTTTCTGGTGGTCTTTGTTCTGTCCAAGTAGTAGCGTAATTGCCTGTGTATGTCCAAAGTGTACAGCAGCTTTTCCCCCTTATTTTGAGGATTGGGAAAGAAAGTAGGCAGGTAAATTGCTTGATTTAGAGACACCCTGGATATCACTTTTGGCATGAATGAAGGATTGGTTCTTAGAGAAACTCTGTCCTGGTGAAAAATGAGAAAGGGAGGTACTGCCATGAGGGCCTGTATCTCCGAGAATCTTCCTGCTGAGGTACTGCCAACAGGAAAACCGTTTTCCAGGAGAGAAATTGCATTTCTTAAGATGCTGCTGGTTCAAAAGGAGGAAGAGTTAATTTTTCCAAGATGAAATTGAGGTCCCATGCAGGTACTGGTGGTTTTCTGGGAGTTTTGACATTCTTTATCCCTCTTAGAAACTGTCTTAGCAAGGGATGCGAAAACACAGGTGGGTCACAGTTGTATTTTGCTGAGATTGCTGAAGCGTGAATTTTTATGGAAGAATATGAGAGGCCACTATGAAACATTTCTAATATCTGTGGTATGCTCATTACTGATGCATCCTGACCCTTGTTGGCATTCCAGATGATGAATCTCTTCCACTTGGCTGAATAGGTTTTTCTGGTGGAAGGTCTGCGTGCTTCCAGCAAGATTTCTTGAACTTTTTCGGAAAGAGAGATATGGTTAAGAGTCATGGAACCCTCCAAGCTGTCAGCTGCAATGTTTGCAGGTTTTGATGAACAATCCTGTAATTGTGCTGAGTTAGAAGCAGAAGCCATTGAGGCAAGGGCCACGGTTTGGTGTGAGTTATGCTCAGTAGCAATGGATACCAGTGCTGCCTTGGCCAGTCTGGAGCTATCAAAATTCCTTTTGGTTGTTCTGCTTTGATCTTCAGTAACACCTTGGTCAGTAATGGTAGAGGAGAGAATGCATAAATTGTTAGGGAATTCCAGCTGAAGGAGAGAGCATCCGTTCTCCAGGCTAGAGGATGGTGCGTCCTTGAACAGAATTTCTCCAGGTGATGATTGAGGTGAGAAGCAAAGAGATCTATGTCCGGTCTTCCCCATGCACTTGTTATTTGTGAGAAAATGTGTGGATAGAGCATCCATTCATGCGGATCCAAGAAATTTCTGCTCAGCCTGTCCGCCAGAACATTGTCCTTGCCTGGAACAAACTGGGATTGCAAGTGGATGTTTAGTTTCAGGGACTTTTCCCAAAGAGTCATTGTTAGTCTGCAGAGGGGATAAGAATGAGTGCCTCCCTGCTTGTTTATATACCACATGACAGTGGTGTTGTCTGTCCTTATTAGCAGATGACCTTGTTGAAGGAATTTCCCGAAGGCCTCGATTGCATGTATCACTGCCAACATCTCTTTTTGATTTATGTGCAGATGCATTTCCCTGGGAGTCCATTGCCCTTGAATGCATCTGCCCTCCATGTGCGCCCCCCATCCATGATCTGAGGCGTCTGTTGTAATGGTTTGACTTGCTAGAGGTTTGTTGAAAGACATGCCTTTGTTTAAATGACTTGCTTGAGCCCACCACAAAAATTCCCTTTGCAGGCATGGAATGAGTGGTATTACGTCTTCTAGATTATGGCTGTATTGAGACCATAAGCTTTTTAGGTACCATTGTAGCTTTCTCATGTGTAGTCTTGCCTGAGGGATCAGAAGAATGCAAGATGCCATGAACCCCAGGGCCTGCAGGATTTTCCTTGCGGTCAGCTGGGTGAGCTTTGCTAGGCTTTTGAAGTAATCTGGTAAATGTTCTTGTTTCTCCTCTGTGAGGAAAGCCATTTGTGATTGTGTGTCCAGTTTGGCTCCTAGAAAAATAATCTGTTGGGATGGCAGTAGTCTTGATTTTTCAATGTTGACTGTGTATCCCAAAGCCTGTAGTAATTGAATGACATAGTCCAAGTTTCTTATCAAGGTTTGTTTGCTGTCTGCTTGTATAAGGCAGTCGTCCAGGTAAGGGTATATTTGAATCCCCTGGAGCCTGCAATGTGCAACTACTGATGCCAGGCATTTCGTGAATACTCTGGGCGTAGTAGATAAGCCAAACGGCAATGCTGAGAATTGATAATGCTCTGACCCTGCAAGAAATCTGAGGTATTTTCTGCAACTGTGTCTGACTGGGACATGCAGGTATGCCTCCTTGAGGTCCAGAGTAACCAGCCAAGACCCCTTGCCCAGCATGGGAAGGAGTTGCTGTAACGTCAGCATTTTGAATTTTGGCACAATGAGAAAAGTGTTTAGAGCGGACAAGTCCAGTATAGGTCTCCATTGCTTTTCTTTTCTTGGAACAAGGAACAGTCTTGAATAGAATCCCTGGCCTTGTTCCAGAGGAGGAACCTTTTCTATTGCTTTTATTTGTAACAGCTTTGAAACTTGTATGAGTGCCTCTGCCCTTTGATTTTGTGGCAGGTTTGGCATGCCTTGTCTCGTTGGTAAGGTATGGAAGTGGAACCTGTAACCCTTGTCTACTATGTCCAGAATCCATTTGTCCTTGGTTAAAATGTGCCAGTTCTTTGAGAATAAGGATAATTTTCCGCCTAGAGGTGCTTCTCTTTGAGCCTTGGTCGGCGGTGTGAAAGTCAATTCATTGTGATTGTCCCTGTGGTGCAGCTGAACTCCCTGCGCCACTTCTCTGATTTGGTGGTTGCCATTGGCGGCCCCTGTAGGAGCCTCGGTATTGCCCTCTACCTCGAGCACGCCTGTTTTTTTCCCTTTGAAACTTGTCAGTGTCTGGAAAGGATCAATTCTTTGAAGGCCAATTCCTGCTGAATCTGGGTGGCTGAACCTGGAGGAAATCCTTGACTGTCTATACTGATTCAGCCTTTTCCTCAATAGACTTCAACACATCCTGTGCATTAGCACCAAAAAGCTTCTGTTTTTCCAGAGGTGCATCTAGGAGCTTTACTTTAACATTGTCTGGCAGTGGCTGTTCTTTCAACCAAGGATGTCTACGTATAACGACCCCTGTCATAGCTGCCCTACATGAAGCTTCCAATGCATCATAACCACACTGAAGAAAATTATTGCTAACTTGCTGAGTGTTATGAACCAAATCCTGCAATGCCTTTCTATCTATAGGCTCAGGAGAGGCTAACTTTTTCTGCAAATCATCCATTAAGTAATCCTGGTACTGAAACATATGAAAAAGACAGTTAAGTGACCTCATGGCAAGGGTGGAAGAGGTATAAACTTTTTTGCCCCATCTCTCCAGGGACCTAGATTCCCTGTCCAAGGGCAAAGGGTTTTTGGCAGGAAGTAGCCACTCCTTTGGGCCCCTGAGAAATAGTTTCTAGATCCACAGAGTGGGCCTTAAAGAGATGCTTATGAGTTTCAGGAACCCTGTAATATCTGTCTGGCTTGACAGGAGCAGGAGGGAGAGAATCAGGGGAAGCACTGGAGTCTGAGTATACATCATCCAAGACATCCAACACTGGAGGAATAGCTAATGGTCTGTGCTGGGGTAACTTAAGGAAGGTACGTAGCCTTTTCTTGGAGTCAGAGAATTCCTGACCCTGCCACTGAAAATGTTCTCTCATGGAGTGGAGAACTTCTCCGAAAGAAATATCCTCTGGAGGAGAGGCAGAAGGAATAGATTCCTCAGCATCAGAGTCCTCGTAGGCCTGGAAGGATTCTTCCTGGGTATCTGAGTGCTCTGAATCCCTAGAGGCTTCATCTGAAGAGAGGGTATCTGTCTGCTCAGTCCTAGGCCTTTTATCTGCAGGCGGCTGAGAACCTCAATCTGGATGCGACTGAGAACCTCCGATTAGAGAGATTAGATCTGCAGCTAGAGTCATGATCTGTTTATTAGAAGAGGGGCCCTGGGAAAAAGATTTAGGAGGATGGGCCTTAGCCTGGCTGGCAGCCTTAGCACGTGTGTAGGCCTTGATGGACATGGAGACCGGAGGCCTAGCTGCCCCACGTGCAGGAGTAACTTTATCCACTGGTATGGTGTCAGGTAAATCTTGAGCTTCGGTTTCGGGAGGAAAATCAACAACTGGCACCGGGGAAACCTCCGGGACCGAAGTACGCGGTAAAGCGGTGTCGTCGGCCTGGAGCGGTTGAATTACCGCCTCCGAGGAGACCGATGCACTCACGGAAGGCTTAGGCATGGTATCAGTGGACGACGCGGGCCAAGGATGTCGGTCCCGGTCCTTACGTTTTTTGGAAATATGTGCTGTCGGTTGTTCCGACAGCATGATATAAGCGTAATTTTCGCCAAAAAAGTCTTTGGCAAATTCTGCCCGGCGCCTGAGTGTGCGCTTATTAAAGCAAGCACAGGCAGCACAGGCCGAGACGTCGTGGTCTGGGCCCAGGCAGGGAAGGCACTAAGAATGGAAGTCCTTATGAGGTATTTGTTTACCACAAGACAAACAATTATTAACCTTTTCAATTTTTTCTGACATCGGCTGAGGCAAGAAAAATGTTCCCCAATGGGGTACTTAGCTTTTTGATGACTTCGGTAACTGAAAACACAGGAGCTGACCGACCGGCACTTGTGAACTGCTTCTGCTTCGGGCACCGCGCGGAAAGAAAGACTGAAGAAGATGGCGTTGGCGGATGTCTTTATACCCCAGCCGCTCTGACGTCGGGGAGGAGGCGACATCAGCCGACGCCGGACCCAGACTTTGGAATCCGGCCGACCGAAGGGCTGCCTGAGGCAGGACAACCCATATGTCAGGACTGCAGTTGCATTCTTGAAGGACATCAGGGGGAGGAACCATCCGGGTACTACTGCTAGCTCCAAAAGCCTCCAGGAACAAGGACTTTTCTGGAGAAGGTGTATCAGTGGCTCACCCTCTATTTCAGGAATTCCAGGACTTCGTCAAAAGAGACATCTTCAGAGGGGAAAACGCCTGGCGACTGGTCTTAATCAGACAGGGTGCTTAAAGACAGAGTTTCCCAAAGACTCTTGGAAGCTAGCTAGCTGTCCCTGTCGACAAGGAGGAGGGGATTCTGGAGCAGAATACGTTAGAGGTCATGATGGATATGACTAAGGTGGAGACACCTTCTCTGGATCTTGACAGGACCCAGTGGAAGGCCTTGAATACTGTGGCAGAAACTGCAGCCAAGGAAGTCTCTCTAATGGGTAGAAAAGAGAAAGATCCTGATGCTCCTACCTGCCTCGACTCGTAGCCCGACATCAGAGCCAATGCCCCAAGAGGAAGAGATGGTTCTGACAGCTTCAGAGTCAAACAATTCCCCCGAATACTAGCCCCAAAGCTTCGGCTTCAACTCTCATCTTGATTCAACAAAGTCAGAGTTGAGAGAGGCTAGATAATAGTCAGGGCAGAAGCAGAGAACATTACTGCAGTAGATGCTGCTGCTCTGGTAATACTCTGATCTGAGGTGACAAGTACAAAGGTACAGCCAAGAAAAAACAGTTTATATATGGTTGATCTAGGAAAGTGAAGAAAAACACTTATCTCAGTGTGAAGATTAGAGTCTCTGTGACCTTTTGGTTGAACCGGCAAACAAAATCTGAGGTAAATTTAGGATGGTAAGGGTATTTATTATGGGTGGGGGATGGGTCAAACCTCTGGATCCGAAGGTTTGGAGGTGCTGAGGCCAAATTAGTCTCATTCCTTGAATTAGATGAAAATGGACATTATCGGATCTATAATTTAACAAAAATACTAATGGGAAAAAATGAAAAACACATTATTCATTAAATGACTCAAACACATTATTCATTAAATGACTCAAAAACCTATTACTCTCAGAGTTTAAGTCCATTTCATGTACAATGGCTTCTTCTACTATGCTTTTCTAGTTTATAAGACATCTTTCTGCAATACAGGTAGCGGAAATCAGAAAGGAGTTAATGCTGAATAAGCACTGCATTGACATAAGCTATTTTTTTTAAACCTTGCGTTTCAAAAGGATGGGACTAAATATGCTCCTATGCCAAACATCACTATACCCAAGTGAAATGTGCAGTGACATTTAAATTAAGTGAATACATAGCTACATTATCCTCACTCCATGAAATGCAGAAAGTGAAAAACAAAAAAAGGCCAATCATGACAGGTATTTCTTGACCAGTGTTAACTACTTTTTGAAGCAAGAAAGGGCGTCAATTAAGTCTCTATTCTAATGGGTTTGCTAAATTTCTTACCTTGCTCATAATACTGGAATAATACCAACATTGGGGGAAGATGCTATGAATTAAACAGAGACTATTATTTTTAAAAGTACTCGAGTAGAAAATGAGGCCAAAATGACTAATGAAATACAAGCAAGTAACCACTTCAAAGTTGCATAACAAATGGAAGATAGCACAAGGCAAAAAGTGTGCACTAAAATGCCAGGGGAGCAACAGCTGTAGTTTGAGACTAATAAAACGCAGGCTGGATACCAGACATCAGTGAGATGCCCATCTGTCAACATTTTCTGCTACTCCAGAGAACAACCCTTTCAAAAATAGGTCTGATAAAGTCCAGGTGCTGTGTAATCTTGACTTTTTTCATATCTACCAGTTGAGAATGAAAAACCCATCAGCAGGCCATCGCCAATTCAGTTTTCTTTTCAGGTCATATCCTCAAGATGGTGGAAACTGAAACTAAGACAGTACAGTTGTGCAAGATCTTACTATAACAGCAGATGCCCTACTTATCACTGTTGCACTATTACTCACTCCAGGGATAGCCTACCGAGGAGAGATGAACGTCCAACCCAGCGTACCAAACCCCTTTACATCTTTCGGGTGCTATACATCAGATACGTCTTATGTGCAAATTATAACATACCAATATGACATACAAGCACCTAATCCTCAGAAATGAAGTGCCCCAGAAGTACTAAAGCAACTCTAGATGAAAGTATCAACACATACATCCAGGAAAGAGGAGGAGAGCAAGAGCAGAAAAGAAAAAAAACCTTTGCAAGAAGGAAAACAGAAACAACACTGGGGAGGGGGAAAGAATACTGCAACAGTGAGAAACGGGACTTCAGTCTTGCACAACTGTACTATATCCTTTCTTATCACTGTTTTCAGTATACATCACTCTTGGGAGTACAGAAGCTACGTAAATTATAGCAGGAAGAAGTCACAAAAGAACCCTCCAAAAACACATGAAGACTGGCCTTGGCAAAACCTGCCCTGGCCTTAGAAACAACATCCAATTTGTAATGTTTGGTGAAAATATGAACAGAAAACCAAATGCAGCTTCTATGATGGATCTAGTATCTAGACCTTTGGGGGAACACCCCAAAAGGCCACTGCCCCGGTAAAAAGAGTATGAACAAAAGGGGAGAGCAGCTTCCAACAAAAGGAATAGCAAAAAAACATAGCCTTACAAATCCAAAAGGAAATGGTTTGCTTAGATACTGGCAAACCATATTTTTTGGCATAAAAGAAAACAAAAACTGCTCAGAAATGCTTTGTCTTGTCCAAAGGTGTGAAAGAACACTCTTACTAGGATTCTGTGCAGAAGGGAAAAAAAGAAGGTAGATGAATGGGCTGACATAAGGACATGTCATTAACCACCATGGGCATACAAGGACTAGTACAAAGGGATACCCTGTTTCTGTGATGACATGAGTGAATTAAGTTCAGAACATTCTTGGTAGAATTAAGAGCCACCAATACTTTTGCCTTCAAAGGACCATGCTGTAGAGAAGAAAAAACTGCAGGCTCAAAGGGAATAGGTCAATTTCTGAAGAACAAAATTAAGATCCCGAGGAAGGGGAATAGACTTTCTTGGAGGCTGTATATGAAGGACACTTTTTAAAAATTGACTTCAAAACTAGAAGCCAAAGGAGGATTCAGAAGAAGAAAAGTGAAAACAAATGAACAGATGAACATGCCAAGCCAGAACTGAACAACTTGCACAAATACCTACAAACATCACACAGAAACCTTTAATTTTCTGTAGATTTGAATTGTACAAGCCATGTTTAACACAACACACACTGTTTATTTTCTAATCAATACAATGAATTGTAACAATGCTTGTTTTTTCTGTGGAGCTTTTTTCCCCAGGCCTCTACTGAAAAAGGGCACTAGCTCAGGCGGACTTTCCTTGTCAACAAATATCAAACAAAAAAGAAAGGACCATAGGAACCCCAACAGAAATAGGGTCCAGGCCATGCTTGAGACACAACAGAAAATCTCTTCCAGGTAGTCGCACATGATTTTCTAGTAGTTGGTTTCCTAGTCTCCTGTAAAACCCAAAGCACGTCCTCATAAAATTGATGTCTAAAAGGAACCAAAACCATGTCATCCAACATGTCAAATGAAGGGTGGACAAATGAGGGTGAATAAGAAACCACTTGTCTTGCTTGTGTGAGAAGATCCTTCCTGTGAAGTAACTTGTGATGACTGCCCCTGACCAGATGACAGAGAAGTGGGAATCGATGCTGTCTGAGTCAAAAGGGAGTCACCAGCAAAACTTTGGGAATGTCCCACATGATCTTGTTAAGGACCTTTGAGAGCAGAGGAAGAGGGGACAGGCATACAGAAACATCCCCTTCCAAGAAAAAAAAACATGCTGTCCACTTTCCAAGCTACAGAACCTGGCACACTGAAACAGACCTGGGGATGATGTTTGCTCAGAAGGGAGGCAAAAATATCTACCAGAGGAATACCCCACCAATGTACAATGTCCAGAAATACTTCCCAGTAAAGCATCCATTCATGAGGATTTGTCCTCGACCATCTCAAAGAGTCTGCCACCAGCCTGTGCTCTGAAGGAATGTAGATCGCCCGAAGAATCCTTTCACTCTATCTTGCTGTTTTAAAAATGTGACTCTCCATAAAACTTCACTTTTAGACAGATAAAACTTAAGTTACCTACTTTCACATCTAACTTCTCTAGTGCACCCTGTAGTATTTAGGATAAACCATTTTTTTCCATCTTACGTTTAAGCATCTATTGCAAGACTACCAGTTATTGTAGAGCTCACATTCTGCCTCTCAGTAGTCATCTTGGGATTAGTGTTTCTGTTTTCTTCTGGTGAGAGAAGGAGTGCCATTACATTATTTCCTGGAGACTGATGATCACCAGGAAGCTTATAACTGCTTTATAGGCGACAGCTTAGAATCTGTGCTTATATTCGGACCCTGGTGAGAGTAGGAGCAGAGTGCACTGATTCCTGAAAATTTCTGGTTGGAGAGTGAGTGTCTGTGCTTAACATACCTGATTGGTCTGGCTGCTATTCGAGGCATCTACCAGAAAAAGGCTACAAAAGCCTGCAGACCCTTGCATCATCTGGGATAAGACTGTGGATTACCAAACAGGCCGTGGCCTGCTTCTCTTCTTGGGATTGGTGCTAAAACTAGCTAGTTTTAGCTAGAACTAGCCATTTATTTAGTTTCAGGACTCAAAAACTGTTTCCTTGTGCTCAGCACTCGCTCAGAACTCGTAAGCACTAAATAAACTACAAATTACTAAAGCACTCGACTTTCCTCACTTGTCAAGAGGAAAACAGTTCTTAGTACTTAAATAAATAAGCATGTCCATGGGTCAGCCCCAGTGTTTTCCCCTGTCCACCCGTAGCAATTGCCTCATGCACACTGACAACCCTCTCCTCCTACCACCCAACACTACAACCTGTAAGAAATGCACTTATATAGCCAAACTGGAAGCCAGGCTCTCTCCAGCCAAGACTGGACTAGACAGTCAAGAGAAGGTTAACACCTGCACCACACCACACTCAACACACAGTCCTTCAAAACCCACACAAAGAAACACAAAGCACGCACTCACATTCACAGAGGCTCTCAATAAAAATCTGCCCAAGCAACAGAGACCTCCCAATCTGAAACGCAGACAACCACCACCCCACAACACTACCCAAATGACATATAGCCCACAAAATCAGTGTGCCACTGGACCTCAGCGCATAAGTAAAAACAACGCACCCAACACACTAGTCATAGGTGACTCTACAGTCAGGCACACTGATATGCCACTCACCAGGCTAAACAAGGAAAAAGTTCTGTCAGCTGCTTATTGGGTGCCAGGATCCACCACATAACACACGCACTCAGGTCACTCCACAAGTACAAATACAACTCTGTCATTGTCCATGTTGGTGTGAATGACCTGAGACATACCCCCCTGGACTACATGAAAAGAGACATGGAGGAGCTCTCGAATCTTGCAGCCCAGGGCAGGTATGACCCTAGCCTGAGTAGCAGCCTGCCATTGCCCAGAATGATACCACAGTACAAAGACAAAATGATTGACTTCAACAATTGGCTAAGCTTCTGGTGTTATTCTAAGGGGATCCAGTATTGTCTGCCTGGGACGACATGGTCGACAGACCACGATGCTTTGCCACAGATGGCCTGGAGCTGTCACCACTGCGATTCTGGAAACTGGCTAAGGCTCTTGCCACCCCTATAGTCCCTTTTTAAGGCAAGGTTCAAATGCCAAATTCATCACCCTAACAGGTACAAGCAAGCAAACTCTGACAGTAATGCTACTCAATGCTAGAAGTCTAAACCTCAAAATGCACTCACTCGAGGTACTCCTTAAAATGGAGAACATCGACATCTGTGCAGTGACAGAGACCTGGTTCAAGGCTCCAGAGAGCACCCCTGCATTACCAGGCTATAATTCATACCACACCTTTCGACCACCTAACCTCAACCAAAACACTAAAGGTGGAGGCGTGTCCATATTCATTAAGGATATCCACACCTCCAGGATAGTTGCTCAACATAATGCATCCGAAATTATCCAAGTGCAACTAACACTGGGCAAGACTACAATCCAGGTTGTAGCTTGTTACAGATCCCCCATCATGCCCCAGGATTCCCACTCTTCATTTCTTAAGATACTGGAAAATATTAAGGTACAACCCAATACCTTAATTATGAGTGATTTCAATCATCAACTGGGAAAACTACTCATGTACCAACTCATTCGCTCAACGTTTTTTGGAATTCATAAATTCCAACACCTTTGATCAGCTTGTCCACACCCCCACCAGGGGCAGCAATATCTTGGACCTGGTCATTACCAATATGGGTAACTGGTGTTCCACGCCAAAGGTCAACTCCTCTCTGATTAGATCAGACCACAAGCTAATCACCCTGGACATCCATATCCCACCCCCACCACCCATTAAGGAAACCACCGTCAAAAACTACTGCAAAGCCAACTTCATACTTAAGACATAAGTGGCAAACTTCACAACACCCTTGTAGATGGAAAATAGAGGTATGACTGCTGAATCTTACACAAATGCACTGTATACGCACATACATGAGTGCATGGATCTTGCCATCCCCAAAAGAATCAAGACACTATCCTCCAAAAAAAGGAAGCCAATCTGGTGATCCCCTGCCATAAACAAACTCTACAGCAGAGAGAAAAAGCTGTTGCAAAAAAAAAAAAAAAAAAAAAAAGAGTAAAATCCCAAGATTGGAGGAACTCCCTGTTCAGACTCAGTAATAAGCGGAGATCCCTCATAAAATACTCCAAAGCCAGTTATGAAAATAAAATCGCCACTGATTCCAAATAAAACCACAAAGCATTCTACAGCTATGTCAAGAATCTCAATGGCAACACTCGCATCTGCTCTGAGCTACAGCACATAGGCACTAAATATACAGAACCAACCAATATTGCCAGCATCCTGGCAGATAGGTTTCAGTGCTAACTTTATCCCTCTCTCACCCTCCAAAGGGCCCATCTTAACACTGGAAGAAAGCAAAGACCCTGCAACCACAGACGAACAAGTAAAGACCACAATCTCCAAAGCCAAGAACACGGCATCCATGGGACCAGACAACATCCCAGGCTGCATACTGCACGAACTACAGAACAAACTGGCACCCCATCTAAGTACCATGTTCAATCACAGCCTCACCTCAGGCTATGTGCCTACTGGATGGCATACCGCGACGGTCATCCCACTCCACAAAGGGGGTGCCACCACAGACCCCAGAAACTACCGCCCCATTAGCCTGATGAGTCTGGTCTGCAAGGCCATGGAAGCATCATCTTGGAGCTTATAAACAAAGACATAGGTAACCTCCAAACCCTGGACCCTATTTAGTTTGGGCTTGTAAAAGGTAGATCATGTTTACTAAACCTGACTGACGTCTTTGAAGCAGTCACCAGAGCCATAGACGAGAGCAAAGCAGTGCACACACAGCCTACCTTGACCTCGCAAAGGATTTCGATACCATCCCCCCACTCTGGAATTATAGATAAACTCACTGAATTGGGCATAAATCTCTACGTCACAAGATGGGTGGCCCACTGACTCACTGACAGAACCCACACAGTACAAGTAGCAGACTCCAAGTCCGACTTCAGACCAGTGATGAGAGGAGTACCACAGGGTTCGGCCCTGGGTCCTATCCTGTATGGCATCTACTTCTCTGAAGTGCAGGCCAACAAAGAAGGTCTTTGGCTAACAAAGTTTGCAGATGACTGCAAACTGGGAGCCATAACAGAATCACCTAAAGACGTAGACATTCTACAAAGGGCCTCGCACAGACAGCTACATGGTGTCAAAGTCATAGCTTCAAGCTCAATGCCAAGAAGTGTACTGTCATCCCCTTTGGGAAAAACTCAGTACTCATGAACTATCACATAGGTGGCAGCTCACTAAACACCAAAAGTGTGATAAGAGACCTCGGGACACAGGTGGACAGTCTCCTTTCATAACCACATCGCCGCAGTAGTCAGGAAATCCTTCTATGTGGCACACCTCATCACAAAAGGGTTCTCCTCTAGAAAAAAGGAGAGCATTGTTCCTCTCCACTCATCCCTCATCAGACCCATTATAGAGTACAATGCCCTGTTTGGCATGGATCTCACAAGACACCTACAACAATTGGAAAGGCCACAGAAATGCCTAACTAAGTGGATTACCGGCCTCAAACAGATGCCATACGCAGGCCGCCTCAAAAAACTCCAGCTCTACTTCGTCGCATATCGCCTACTCAGAGGTGATCTCTGCCTAACATACACAGCTATGTCAAACCCACAGCTGTTGGACATGCTACACAAAGAAATCCCAGTCTCTCCGTACCACACGATCCAGGGACCTAAACCTTGTTACCGCAATAAACAGAACATGTTGGAGGGATAGATTCCTGTCCCAGAGACTTCCCATACTCTGGAACAAACTACCCATTCATGTCAAGCAAAGCTCCTCATTGGCCCTCTTTAAGAAAGATCTTAACTGGATGGGAAATAGAAAATTCACCCTGGGGATCACTTCTGTGGCACTGCTCAACAGGGGCACAGGAAAATAATTTTCTTAGGTGGCGAAAGCCAAAGAACCATTTTGGCTAGGCTTATATAGGCCCCAGGGCTGATAGCCTAGTACCTACCTATGAACCTATGATGGTGGACTACAAAATCCCATGCCTGAACAGCCAAGCCTGCAAATAAAGTAAGATTTTGTGCCCTTTGTTTGATTTACCACATGACTATGCTATTGTCTATAAAAACCTTTAGAGGACCTTGAATACCAAAGAGAGTGAAAAGTCTAAAGAGCTAGAAGTAGAGTCCTTATCTCCCTGATGCTGATGTGGTCTGTAAGGTGACAATGAGGCCAAAGACCCTGGACTTTTAGGTTGTTGGAGGAGGTCACCCCAACCATGATCAGAAGTATCTGTGTACAGTTCCTGAGAACGGAGGGGAACCTGAAAAGTCAAACCTGGATTCAAAGAAATCTGGTGAATCCACCAATGGAGCTTGAGGTTGAGACCAGGGAAAAGGAAAGTACAGTTGTGTACACTTACCATAAATGTAGATGTTCGAGTGAATTCACTGTTGCAGTCACTATATTTGGGTAATCTGCTGGCAGGATGCCCTCAGTCGGCCTGAATTCCAAAGTCTTGGGTCCTGCGTCAGCTGCTGTCTCCTCTTCCATGATGTCAGGTCGTCAGGGGTATAAAACAAGCAGCAGATGCCATTTTCTTCAGTTTTTCTTGCCCCAGATGACAGGTGCCTCCAAAAAGATAGCAAAAAAAAAAAAAAATAAATAATATATATATATATATATATATATATATATATATATATATATATATATATATATATATAAAACCTATATATACATGCATCAATACAAACTTTACCTTCATCTACAAGCAAATACACCACATAAGCTGTAGAAGAGAGAAGGAAAGATAAACTCCAGAATGAAAGGGGGATGGCGGGTAACCTGGACTGCAACAGTGAAATCACTTGAACATCTACATTTATGGTAAGTGTACACAACTGTACTATGTTCGTGTTTCATTGTTGCAGTCATTACATTTGGGTAGAATCCCAAAGTTATGGATGGTAGGCTGGAGCTAAACAGCATTAGGTGCGGCTATACGGCCCTGCAGAACTGCAGTGGCAAAGCCTGCCCTGGACTTAGAGTAGAGAGGCAAATGATAATGCTTTGTAAAGGTGTGAACAGAACTCCAAGTAGCAGCCTCTAGAATGTCTTTGGTTGGTGCTCCTCTGAGAAAGGCTGCTGATGTAGCTGCAGCTCTGGTGGAATGAGACCTAATGCCCTTGGGCACAGGTTTGTCATGGTGTAAGTAGCAGAAACGAATGCAGTGGCTTATCCACTTTGAAAGAGTCTGCTTTGAAATAGCCTTTCCTTTTGATCCTGCAGCATATGTCACTAGTAATTGCTCAGTTTTTCGTAGAGCTTTAGTCAAGTAGAATCTTAGCTGTCTGTGTTCGTCCAAGGAATGCAGAATTCTCTCCCCCTTGTTCTGCAGATTTGGATAAAAGGATGGCAGAGGAATAGTTTGGTTAATAGCCACACAGGAAACCACCTTAGGCATAAATGAAGGACTGGTCCTCAGAGACACCCTTGTCTGGTTAAAATATGATAAAAGGTTCCACAGCCATGAGGGCCTGTAGCTCTGAGACTCTTCTTGCTGAAGTAATTGCTAGGAGCAGAGCTGTTTTCCATGATAAGAACTTTATATCCGCAGTAGCAGCTGGTTCAAATGGAGGCAGGGTGAGCTTTTCCAACACATAATTGAGGTTCCATGCAGGTATTGGTGATCTTCTGGGAGGCCTTACATTTTTGACTCTAAGATACTGCTTTAGTAAAGGATGAGAAAAGATTGGTGGCTCTGTATTGTAATGAGCCGAAATGGCAGAGGCATGGATTTTTATTGATGAGAAAGATAGGCCTTTGTCAAGCATCTCAGTCAAGTATTGTAATATCTGAGGAATATTTAGTTCTGCTGTATCAGCTCCTTGTGCTTGATTCCACGTACAGAATCTCTTCCATTTATCAGCATATGATTTTCTAGTACTAGGCCTTCTGGCTTCCAAAATGACATCCATCACAGCTTTACTGAGAGGTGGTGTTTGCATAACTACATTATCAGCCATGCTGCCAGGTTCAGTGTTTGGAGTTGATTGTGTAGGATCTGACTGTTTTGCTGGGACAGTAGTTGAGGTCTTTGAGGTAAGATCCAAGCTGGGTATTGAGACAAGTTCCTTAGGATTGGGTACCAGTATTGGCGGGGCCAGTCCGGAGCAATTAGTATCATCTTTGGTTTCTCGTCTGACTTTTAGTAGGACCCTGGGAAGAAGAGGCAGAGGAGGAATGGTGTAAACTGATAGGTTTTTCCAACTGAAGGATAGGGTGTCCACTTTTCCATGCTTGTCTATGATAAGTCCTTGTGCAGAATCTTTTCAACTGATAATTTTAAGGAGAGGCAAATAGATCTATGTCCGGGCTCCCCTATTTCTTTATCATCATGCTGAAGACTTGTGGATCTAGTTTCCACTCGTGAGGGTCCATAAGATTTCGGCTTAAATAGTCTGCCAGAGTATTTCGTTTTCCTGGCAGGAATTGAGCTTGAAGATGTATTTGGTAAGTCAAAGCTGTGTCCCACAGTCCCATGGCTAATCTGCAAAGGGGGTATGAGTGCATGCCCCTCTGCTTGTTTATATACCACATAACTGTGTTGTCCGTCTTTATCAGTAGTTGTCCTGGATGAAGTAAGTCCTTGAAGGCTGTCAGGGCATTTTGAACAGCTAGCATCTCTTTTTGGTTGATATGCATTTCTTTTTGAGTCCATATGCCCTGAATGCATCTTCCCGCCAGTTGGGCCCTCCATGCATAATCTGAAGCGTCTGATGTTAAGGTTTGGCTGGAAGGGGGTAGAGTGAAGGCCCGTCCCATGTTTTGGTGACATGCCGTTGCCCACCATAGAAACTCCTGTTGCAGGCAGAGAATGAGAGGAAAAAAGTTATGTACCTACCATAACGTTCCATGTTAGCTGTCTTCATCTCGCCTTCTTTCTTGCTGGCTGGGATCAGAGTCGATAATTGGCTCCGACTCGGCCATCTTCTATAACTCGAGAGCTGTTTACTGGCTCGAGGCTACCCCTTATCCCATGATGCCTAGCGCTAGCACCCAGATGTCATTTGTAATAGCTAACCCCAGACATAGCCAGAGAATCAACCTGTCCAAACAAACAGGTTGAGCATACCTGTCATACTCTTCTAAGTCAGTAGAAGAAACAAACCAGAGAACACTCAGCCAGTGAAACCAAAACTCCTCTCGATCCAATAGGACAGGGGGACGGAGGGTGGGACGCAAGAAAGAAGGTGAGATGTAGACAACTAACATGGAACGTTATGGTAGGTACATAACTTCTTTATGTTAAATTGTCTATCTCGCCTTCGTTCTTGCTGGTTGGGACAGCGTCCCTAGCACCTACAATCCTGGGCGGCTCATTGGAACAGACTCTTCAGAACAGTGGAACCAAAGTCAACTCTGCTCCTGGAGACCATATCTAGCTTGTAATGAGAAATAAAGGTATGAGAATTTGCCCACGTAGCAGCTGCACAGATGGAATCCATGGGCAACCTAGAATGGAAGGCTACAGAGGGTGGCAAATGTCCTAGTAGAATGACCTTTTGGTTTGATAAGCAACTCTTTGTTTCTCAATTGATAAATGAAAGTAATAATGTGAGACAACCACCCGGATAAGGTCACTTTGGAAACTGGAAGACCTTGTTTGCCCAGAGCATAGGAAAGGAATAGTTGGTCCGACTTCCTTATATCCTTCGTCCTATACAGGTAAAAACGCAGTTGTCTATGAACATCCAATTGATGTAATTTGTATTCTGCCTTGCTGGTGTGGTTGGGAAAAAACACAGGTAGGGCTATAGATTGGTTTAAATTATTTTCTGAGCAGACTTTCGGAAGGAAAGAGGGATTAGTCCTCAGAGCAACCCTGTCATTATGAAAAACTAAGTATGGAGGACGGACACATAGTGCCTGAAGTTCAGAGACGCGTCTGGATGAAGTAATAGCTATGAGAAAGAGTTTTCCAAGATAGAAACAATGGAGCAGGATGCTGCAGGTTCAAAAGGGGGCTAAATTAAGGAGGTTAGTACCAAATTTAGGTCCCAAGGAGGTGGGGGATCTCTCACTGGGGGTCTAAGGAGAGTAGTCCCTCTTAGAAAAGCTTTACATAGCTTATGAGGCATGATGTTTGCATTACAGAAACCAACATGAAAGTTTGAAATGGCTGCTAATTGAACCCTGATTGTAGCAGAAGCGGACCCAGAATGAAAAAGTTCTGCTAGGAACTCCACGATTTCGTGGACTGGGGCTGAAAGGGGATCTATGTTCCTAGCCTCTGCCCAACAAGAAAAACGTTTCCATTTGCTAGCATAAGTCCTTCTAGTGGCGGACTTGTGCGAGGAGACAATTTCACGTACGGCCGGGGAAATGCTGGGAAGCCTGGCTAAGGTTGGAAGTGGAGCAACCAAGCTGTGAGCTGGAGTGTTTGGAGGGATTGATGCAGCCCGCCTGATTGGATCCGATTCCAGACCTACTGATTCATCAGAGTCCAGGGCTGATCGAGAAGGTAATGGTGCAGGAACGGAAACCATATCTGTTGAGGCCAGTAGGGGGCAATGAGGATCATTTTGCAACCCAACGATATTGCTTTATGTATGAGTATCAGTATCAGGGGAAATGGAGGGGAAGGCATAAAGAAGTCCCTGAGGCCAATCGTGGACTAGAGCGTCTCTGGGTGTGTGACCTGGAAGTGGAAGAAGGGAGAAGCTGTTGCTGCATTTGCTGTTGAAGGGGGTAGCAAAAAGATCGCAGCAAGGCTGTCCCCATTTGTGGAAGATCAGATCCGCAACTACCTGATTCAGAGACCACTCGTGAGGCATGAGAATAGCTCTGCTGAGCCTGTCTGCTATGAAGTTGGACCTCCCAGGAATGTGCGTCGCAATCAGAAATCATTGGGAGGAAATCGCCCACTGCCAGAGTCTGAGAGCATCTCGACAAAGGGGGTAGGACCTGGTTCCACCCTGCTTGTTGATGTACCACACCACTGACATGTTGTCCATTTGAATTGCAATGGTCCCAGAAGGGAGAGAGTCCTGAAGAGCTTGCAACGCTAGGAGCATGGCTCTCATTTCTAGAATGTTTATATGCAGATGGTACTCATGAGGCTGCCAAGTGCCTCGGACTGTCCTGCCCTGATAATGCCCCCCCACCCTATCAGGGAGGCATCTGTGGTCACTGTTGCAACTGGAGGGGGCTGAATAAAGGGTCTTGCCCTGAATCACTAGTGGGGAGACGATCCACCAGGAAAGGTGCCTTTTGCATGCTTCTGTAATCATGATCATGTGAGACATGGGCAGCTGTTGGAAAGACCACTGTGTGAACAGAAGCCACTGAAGGATCTTCATGTGAAAACAGGTCAGTGGGATTAGAAGATATGCCGCTGTCATGGAACCCAGAGTTTGAAGGATGAACCTGACTTGGATCCTTTTGCTCTGCATTAGAATTTGTACTTGCTGGTGAATTAAAGATACCCTGTCTGGCGGAAGCCTTGCGGACATGTTCCTTGTGTCTAAGTCTGCTCCTATATAGGTGATTAACAGGGCAACGAGGCAGATTTTTCGAAGTTTACTGTGATGCCTAGCTGGGAGCAGATTGTGACTGTGTAGTCCCTGGCTTGCAGAAGTTGATGTCTGATAGTAGCAGTGAGGAGCCAGTCATCTAGATGTGGAAACACCTGGAATCCTTGATGTCTCAGGTGAGCCGTGACCACTGCCATACATTTGATGAACACCCTGGGGGTTGTGGTGAGACCAAAGGGCAGAGTTCTGAACTGATAATAACTGGCTCCCAGCTGGAAGCGAAGGAATCTCCTGGAGCTCCTGTCCATTTTGATGTGATAGTATGCATCCTGAAGATCTATGGACCACATCCAATTGTCCTGACCCAGAAAGGGTAGAATGGACTGCAGCGTGACCATCCGAAACTTTGTTCTTTGAACAGACTTGTTTAGTCTGCTGAGATCCAGAATCGGACTCCATTCCCCTGTCTTTTTTGGTACCAAAAAGAACCTTGAGTAAGTTCCGGATTCGTGTTGGTCTGCCGGGACTTCCTGGATGACTTTTTTCTAGCAGGTTTGAAACTTCTATGACTGCTTCGTCCCTCAGAATGGGTGGAACATCTGGAACGGATTTGCTTGATGGTAAGGGGGGTTGAGAGAAGGGAATTTTGTAACCTCCTGATATGATTGACTGTACCCATTTGTCTTGCGTTAAATTTTGCCAGGCTTTTGGTACAGTGAAAGTCTTCCCCTGACTGCCTCCAGAGGCGGGCAGCCGGGCAACCCTTCAGGGATGCTGGAAGGGCTTCTCAGAGAAGGATTCTCTGCTGCCCTGGTTCTGTGGACCCCCTTTGCCACGAGGGCAGCATCTTCTGTTGTTGTTTCCTCCTCTACCCCTGTAGGAAAAATCGCTACGTGTGCCAGGCGAGGCTCCCTGGGATTTCCGGAACCACATTTTACCACTCTTCTGACCTTTGGGGTATGGTCTGGAAGGAGTGGAAAAACGAACTCCCACGGCAGACAGTGGAGCCAAAGCAGCAGAAGACTTATCCGTTTCTGTGATTTTAAGAGGTGGCTCCGAGACACCAGCCGGTGCCAGGGAGGGCCTCTTAGAGGACTTTACCTTTTTAGATCCCTGAGATCTAGAAGAGGAAGAGCTAGCCAGATCTTCCTCAAAGGAAGGTTTAAGAAGACCTTTTAGGATGAGTTTATTCTTACGTTCCTGCAACACCCTAGGACTGAAAGAGTTGCAAAATAAGCAGGTTTCCTGTAAATGAATGGCCCCTAGACAGTAAACGCAGTTACTGTGGCCATCCGTGATGGACATCTCTCCTGTGAGCATTTAATACATTTCTTGAAGCCAGATGGCTTATGGTCCTTACCAACTTTGGACATTCTCACAAAGATGAGGTAGGCACAGAGAAAGATGAAAAGAGGGGAGGACTAGGTTCTCTAATTTAAACGGGCCTAGCCCTGCAGGAAAGAGAAGACACCACAAGGACTAGGTCCTCTAACAAATGGGCTTAGCTCGGGCAAGGAGGGGAATGGAAAACAACTAGGTCTTCTAACTAAAACAGACCTAGTTAAGAGACAAAGGCAGGAAAGTCACACACTCAAACAAGAATAGAGTGAAACTTTCAATATATTAAGAAAAAAAGAACCGTGTTCTGACACCACTAATAAAGCTTATGACTAAAGAATCAAAACAGAACAGAAAGTACAGTTGTGTACACTTACCATAAATGTAGATGTTCGAGTGTCTTCACTGTTGCAGTCATGACTGTAGGGTTCTCCCCTGCCGGCAGGCAGTCCTCGGTCGGCCAGAATCCCAAAGTCTGGGTCCGGCGTCGGCTGTTCAGCCATACTCCCTGACGTCAGAGCGCCAGGAGTACAAAGCTGACAACCGGCGCCATGTTCTCCAGTTTTTCTTGCCCCAGATGTCAGAAGCTCCAAAATGAATAAGGTCCCATACCCTTTGCAAATACACCTTAGAAGGGTGAAAAAAGGAACCACACAAAAAAAAAATAAGAGGGGACAGGAGGGAGGGAAACCCAGACTGCAAGAGTGAAGACACTCGAACATCTACATTTATGTTAAATGTACACAACTGTACTATGTTCATCGTGTTTCACTGTTGCAGTCATGACTGTAGGGTAGAATCCCAAAGCAGAAAGAAAGGGAGGTGGTCATAGCAGAGGGGCGGCTATAAGGCCCTGCAAGACTGCAGAAGCAAAGCCTGCCCTAGACTTAGAGTAGAGAGGTAGATTGTAGTGCTTGGAAAAAGTATGCACTGAACTCCAAGTTACAGCTTCCAAAATGTCTTTGGTAGGAACTCCCCTGAGGAAAGGCAGCTGAAGTGGCAGCAGCTCTGGTAGAGTGAGTCCTTATACTCCCTGGGATTTGCTTTCCATGGTGTGAATAGCAAAATCTGATTTCATGAGCAATCCATTTAGAAATGGTCTGTTTTGAAATGGCTTTACCTTGGGAACTTGAAGCATAAGAAACAAACAATTGCTCTGATTTCCTGAAGTCCTTGGTTCTGTCCAGGTAAAAACGTAGTTGTCTGTGTACATCCAAGGAATGTAAGATCCTTTCCCCTTTATTTTGAGAAGTGGGGAAAAAAGTTGGCAAATGAATAGTTTGATTGAAAGCCACTTTGGAAACCACCTTAGGCATGAAAGTAGGATTAGTCCTTAAAGACACCCTGTCTTGATGAAAAATAATATAAGGTTCCACAGCCATAAGAGCTTGCAACTCTGAAATCCTCCTGGCAGAGGTCAGAGCTAAAAGGATGTCTGTCTTCCAAGATAAAAACTTGATGTCAGATGAGGCAGCAGGCTCAAAAGGAGGTAAGGTGAGCTTTTCCAAAACATAGTTCAGATCCCAAGCAGGAATGGGAGGAGATCTAGGGGGCCTTAAGTTCTTAGCTCCTCTGAGAAATTGTCTCATGAGCTGGTGGGAAAAGATAGGAGGGTCTGAATTATAATGAGCAGAAATAGCAGAGGCGTGTATCTTTATGGAAGAGAAAGAGAGACCCTTATGTAAGAGGTCTGACAGGTAAAGTAAAATCTGAGGAATGTTAGGAATAAGAGGATCAGAATCCTGAGCCTGCATCCAGGAACAAAATCTTTTCCATTTTCCTGCATAAGATTTTCTAGTGCTAGGACGTCTGGCTTCTAAAATGACATCCATAACCTGCTTGGGTAGGAGAGAATGAATCAAAGATCCTGGATTAACCAGGCCGCCAGGCTGAGAGTTTTGACATGGGAGTGTAGTATCTGACCCTGGTGTTGGGACAGAAGGTTCGGAATCTGTGGTAAAACCCAGGGTGGCTCTAGACAAAGGTTTCTCAGTGTTGGGTACCAAAACTGTCGAGGCCAATTTGGGGCCAGCAAGATTATCATCTTGAGCTTGTTCTGCTTGATCTTTAGTAATACCCGAGGAAGAGGTGGAAAGGCATATCCCGAGAGGTTTCTCCAACTGAATGATAGAGCATCCACTTTCCAAGCTTGATAGTGGAAAGTCCTGGTGCAAAAAATTTGTAGTTGATGATTGAGGTGGGATGCAAAGAGGTCTATGTGAGGACATCCCCAGACTGCTGTAATCATCTTGAATATTTCGGAGTCCAACATCCATTAGTGTGGATCCGAAAGGTTTCTGCTCAGACTGTCTGCCAGGAAGTTTTGCTTCCCTGGTAGAAACTGTGCTTGAAGGTCCAGATTGCAAGCTAGAGCTGTGTTCCAAAGATCCATGGCTAGTCTGCAAAGGGGGTAGGAATGAGATCCCCCTTGCTTGTTTATGTACCACATAACTGTGGTGTTGTCTGTCATATCAGTAGTTGTCCTGGTTGTAGAAGATTCCTGAAGGCCAATAGAGCTTTCTGAACGGCTAACATTTCCTTTAAATTGATATGCAGGTGCTTCTGATCCTTTGTCCAAAGGCCCTGCAGACAGTTGCCCCGAAAATGGCGTCCCCATGCATAATCTGAGGCATCCGTGGTTAGAATCTGAGTGGCAGGAGGCAGACAGAAGGGTTTTCCTTTGTTTAGAGTACAAAGGAATTCCTTTTGAAGACAAGGCAGGACTGAGATCAGTATGTCTAGACTGTGACAATGCTGAGACCATACACTTTTTAGGTACCACTGTATTTTCCTCATATGTAGTCTTGCATATGGTACGAGAAGGATGCAGGAGGCCATGTAACCCAGAGCCTGCAGGAATCTCCTTGCAGATAGCCGAGTTGTAGTTGCCAAGGTTTTGAAAGTTGAAGCCAGCTGTAACTGTTTTTTGTATGTCAGAAATGCCATCTGGGTTGTTGTGTTTAGAGAAGCGCCCAGAAAAATTATCTGTTGTGAGGGTGTCAAATTTGACTTTTTTATGTTTACAGTGAATCCCAGGAACTTGAGAAGATTCTGAACAAACTGTAGATGCTGGAGTAAGACATCCTTGCTGTCTGCCTGAATAAGACAGTCGTCCAGATAAGGATAAATTTGAATTCCCTTGAGTCTGCAATAAGCTACTACTGGAGCTAGGCACTTGGTAAAGAGCCTGGGCGCAGTAGACAATCCAAAGGGCAGCGCAGAGAATTGGTAGTGCCTCGATCCTGCCTTGAACCTGAGGTATTTTCTGCGTTCCTGTCTGATGGGAATGTCTAAATATGCTTCTTTTAAATTCAAAGTTACCATCCATGCATTTTTGGTCAGCAGTGGTAGTAGCTGCTGTAGAGTAAGCATCTTGAATTTTGGTATCTCTAGAAAAGTGTTCAAGACTGACAGATCCAGAATGGGTCTCCACGAATTTTGCTTCCTGGGGACTAGAAAGAGCCTTGAGTAAAAACCTTGTCTCATCTCTGAAAGTGGAACTAGTTCTATGGCTTTCATAGCCAAGAGAGCTTCCACTTGGTTTAATGCCTCTGACCATTGATGTTTTGGAAGATCTGGCCATCCGCTTGGCCTTGGTGGCGTATGAAAATGGAATTTGTAACCTCTTGAAACCACATCCAGAACCCACTTGTCTTGGGTTATACGAGTCCAATTTAGATGAAAAAGAGAGTTTTCCTCCGAGAGGGGCTTCCAGGCAAGAAGTACCTGCAGCCCAACAGAGGGAGTCATTGAGTCTGTTTTCTATGAGCTTGCGACCTTGTCGTCTCCTCCCCTAGGGGTGGAAGCAGTCCACTGTCTTGGTCTATAAGAGGCTTGCGTTTGAGGCCTACCTCGGGGGCGTCTATATCTACCCCTCTGAGGCCTGTCTGAATTGGGAAAGGACCAATTTTTTGTAGGCCAATTCCTGCTAAATCTGGGTGGCTGTACTTGTAAGAAATCTTTAACTGTTTGCATGGACTTTGCCTTGTCCTCCATCTTTTTAATCACGTCTTCAGCTTTAGATCCAAATAAAACATTATGCTGAACAAGAGCATCCAATAATTTAGCCTTTACCTGATCTGGCAAATTTTGTTCCTTTAACCATGCATGCCTTCTAATTACTGTGCCAGAGGCAGCAGCCCTACAAGAAGCCTCCAAAGCATCAAATCCACAGTGTAAACCATGCTTCCCAACTTGTTCAGTGGCATGCAATAAGTCACGTAGTTCCTTACCATCTGCACGGGCGGAAATGGAAGTTAGCTTTTGCTTTAAAACAGACAGGAGAAATTGCTGGTATTTCAGCATATGAAACTGACAGTTTAAAGCCCTAATACATAAAGTAGCAGAAGTGTACACTTTTTTGCCCCATCTTTCTAAAGATCTGGAATCCTTCTCAGCAGGAATGGGGTTTTTAGCAGAAGCGGCCTTAATGCCCTTAGGACCCTGAGAAATGGTTTCAGGGTCAGCAGTAGGGTTCTTGAATAAAAACTGGTGGGAATCAGGAACCCTATAGCATCTGTCTGGCTTAACAGGAGCTGGAGGAAAAAAGTCAGAAGTTAAGTTAGCCTCCGAAAAAGCATCATCCACAATATCCAAAATAGGAGGAATAGCCAGGGGCCTATGTTGGGGAAGAAGAAAATCCCTTAGTCTTTTCTTAGATTCCGAGTACTCCTGTCCTTCCCAGTGGAAATGTTCCCTCATTTCATGCAAAGTTTCCCCAAAAGAGAAATCCTCAGGGGAGGAAGCTGAAGGAATGGATTCCTCAGCATCAGAATCCTCATAAGTAGGGAAAGAATATTCTTGGCCAGAAGAAGAAACAGAAGCCTGATCAGAGGAGTCATAAACTTCCTGCCTTGGCCTTTTATCTGGAGGGGGATGTGAACCCCTAATCATAGTAAGTAAGTCCTCTGCCATTTTAAGTAACTGTTTCTGAGACTTGGGAGCTGGATCAGAAGAGGCCTGGGTTGCAGTCTTTGATTTGGAATTCGGGGTACTTAGCTTTGAGTAGGAGAAGAAAGTCTTCGGACTGAAGTTTGATTAGAAAAAATCGTCAGGAGTCAGCCGACCGGCACTTGCGAACTGCTATCACCGCACGGCAAGAAAGACTGGAGAACATGGCGTCGGCTGTCAGCTTTGTACTCCTGGTGCTCTGACGTCAGGGAGCATGGCTGAACAGCTGACGCCGGACCCAGACTTTGGGATTCTGGCCGACCGAGGACTCCCTGCCAGCAGGGGAGAACCCTACAGTCATGACTGCAACAGTGAAACACGATGAACATCCTCGTTCTGTTAACTACGCTAACAATTTAGAAAGCGGAAATCCGCCAAAAACTTAGACTAATCCCTAATAACCGCACACACCAAACTAAGCGCAAAAGGTGACTACAAATAGCAAACTATGAATATCGGGAAAAACAGCACACAGGATACCAATACAATCAGGCCAAAAGGCCAATTTATGAAAAAATTTCACACGAGTGCAAGTGTAAAGATAACTATTCTAAACTATGCTAACGTTGCTAACTGTGCTAAACAACTGTGATATAACAGGTTAGTCTAGAAAATACAAAAATTTTGAATAAATTCAAAAAACTTAGCCAGAGCCAAAGAGAAGCACAACCAAACTTGTCAACGAGATCTGGGGATTGTACTGGTGCACCATGGGATACCTACATAACCACAAGCCAGCTAGAAGACTTCCAGCTTGTAAATAGGCAGAGTCGGAGCCAAGGATCCCATATGTAAGAATGAAGGTGAGATAGGACTACACAAAGTACAGCTGTGTACACTTACCATAAATGAAGATGTTTGAGTGTATTCACTGCTGCAGTCATCACATTTGGGTTATCTGCTTGCAGTAGCCCCTCAGTCGGCCTGATTATAAAAGTCTTGGGTCCTGCGTCGGATGCTGTCTCATATCTTCCATGACGTCAGGTCGTCAGGGGTATAAAGCATGCAGCAGATGCCATTACATCAGTTTTTCTTGCTCCAGATGTCAGGTGCCCCCATAAAGGAAAGCAATTATGTACAAGGTTACACCTCCAACCAAAAAAGCAAATACACCAAAAAGCTTTAAGCATAGCAAACAAGAATAGAGGTATAGTCAATAACAGTCAGGGGGCTGGAGGGAGAGTAACCAGGACTGCAACAGTGAATACACTCCAACATCTACATTTAAGTGTACACAACTGTACTATGTTCTTTGTGTTTCACTGTTGCAGTCATCACATTTGGGTAGATTCCCAAAGCTAAGGATGGGAGGAGGTAATTAGATAGCATTAGGACCAACTATAAGGCCCTGCAAGACTGCAGTGGCAAAGCCAGCTCTGGATTTAAAAAAAAATGGCAAGCGGTAATGCTTGGTGAAGGTATGTACAGAACTCCAGGTAGCAGCTTCTAGGATGTCCCTGTTAGGGACACCTCTGAGAAAGGCTGTACAGGTAGATGCAGCTATGGCTGAATGTGGTCTTATCCCCTGTGGGGTAAGGTTTTCCACGCTGCTTATAGCAGAAATGAATGCAGTGGCCTATCCACTTAGAAATGGTCTGCTATGAAATGGCCTTCCTCTCTGCCCCGACAGCAAATGCAACCAGAAGCTGTTCAGATTTCCTGAGAGGTTTAGTCCTGCCAAGTAAAATCTAAGTTGTCTGTGCATGTCCAAGGAATGCGGTATTCGTTCCCTTTTGTTCTGTGGATTAGAAAGGAAGGTTGGCAAATGAATGGACTGCTTAAGGACCACACTGGATACCACCTTGGGCATGAAGGAGGGATTGGTCCTGAGGGACACCCTGTCTGCATGAAAGATGATGAAAGGCTCCACTGCCATGACCGCCTGTAACTCAGACACCCTTCTTGCTGAAGTGATAGCTAGAAGGAAGGCTGTTTTCCAATAAAGGAGTTTCAACTCTGCATATGCAGCTGGTTCAAAGGGAGGTAAAGTGAGCTTTTCCAGTACAAAGTTAAGGTCCCAGGCTGGAGTAGGGGCTCTCCTGGGTGGCCTTAAGTTTTTGGCCCCTCTGAGGAACTGCTTCAGCAGTGGATGAGAGAAGAGGGGTGGTTCTGTACTGTAATGAGCTGAAATGACTGAGGCATGAATTTTGATGGAAGAAAACGAAAGGCCCTTGTGAAGCATCTCAGTTAAGTATTGAAGAATCTGAGGTAAGCTGGGCGCTGCTGTGCCCATCCCCTGAGTTTAGCTCCAGGAAAAGAATCTTTTCCATTTTTCAGCATAGGATTTTCTAGTACAAAGCCTCCTTGCCTCCAGAATGACATCCATCACTTGAGGGAACGTAACAGAGAGATCAGGTAATTAGCCAGGCTGCTAGGTTCAGGGTTTGAAGCAGTAGGTGCAGAATTTGGCCCTCCTGCTGGGACACCAGGGTAAGAGTCTGAGGCAGGTGGCATGGTGCTAGCAGTGACACTGCGGAAGAGGGGGTACCACTGTTGGCGTGGCCAGTCTGGTGCAATCAGTATTTTCCTTGGTTTGTCCTTTTTGATCTTTAGTAGTATCTTGGAGAGGAGAGGCAGAGGGGGAAAGGCATAAACTGATAGGTTTTTTCCAGGTAAAGGACAGGGCATCCACTTTCCAAGCTTGTTTGTGGGGAGTCCTTGTGCAGAGTTTGTCCAATTGGTAGTTCTGTGGGGAGGAAAACAGGTCTATCTCTGGGCTCTCCCATTTGTTTTTCAACATGTTGAATATCTTTGATTCCAGTTTCCACTCGTGTGGGTCCATGAAATTTCTGCTTAGGTCATCTGCCAGTGTATTTAACTTTTCTGGCAGGAATCGAGCCTGTAAGTGCACTTGGTAGCTCAAGGCTGTGTTCCACAGAGCCATGGCTAGTCTGTAGAGAGTGGGTTCCTCCCTTCTTGTTTATGTACCACATAACAGTGGTGTTGTCCATCTTTACCAATAATTGTCCTGGAAGAATGTGGTCCTTGAAGGCTGTCAGAGCATTCTGTACAGCTAACATTTCTTTTTGATTGATATGCAGGTGCATTTGAATTTGGTTCCATTTGCCCTAAATGCACTTCCCTGCCAAGTGAGCCCCCATGCATAGTCTGATACATCTGTTGCTAGGGTTTGGGCGGCAGGGGGTAGAGTAAATGGCAGTCCCTTTAAATGGTGGCAGACCTCTGCCCACCAAAGGAACTCTTATCTGTAGACAAGGTATGATGGAATCATTGATTCTAGATACTGAGAATGTTGATAACAAAGGCTTTTTAGATACCATTGTAGTTTCCTCATATGCAGTCTTGCATATGGAATTAGCAGAATGCAGGAGGTCATGAACCCCAGGGCTTGCAATATTTTCCTTGCAGATAGCTGGGTCTTTGTGGCCAGTAGTTTGAAGTAGGCTGTCAAATGAACTTGTTTCTCTGGTGTAAGGTAGGCCATCTGGGAAGTTGTATTCAAGCTTGCTCCCAGGAATACAATTTGTTGACAGGGTACACAATGTGATTTCTTTTCATTTATGGTGTACCCTTATAATGCCAGATTTAATAGTATGTCCTGGCTTTCTGCCTGAATTAGACAATCGTCAAGGTATGGGTATAGCTGAATGTTTCTTTGCCTGCAACATGCAATGACTGAAGCTAGGCACTTTGTGAATACCCTGGGCGCAGTAGATAAGCCAAAGGGCAGTGCAGGGAAATGCTAGTGCATGTAGCCTGCTTTGAAGCGTAGGTATCTTCTGCAAGATTCCCTTAGTGGGATGTGCAGGGTAGGCTTCCTTTAAATCCAGTGTTGCCAACCAGGCATCTTTGCCTAGCATAGGAAGCAGCTGATGAGGAGTTAGCATCTTGAATTTTGGGATCACCAAAAATGTGTTTAGGATAGACAGGTCCAGGACAGGAGGCCAGGAATTGTCTTTTCTGGGTACCAGGAAAAATTATTGAGTAGAATTCCCTGTCCTCATTCTTCTTCTGGGACAGGTTGAATAGCCCTGATGCTTAAAAGAGAGAGAACTTGCTTTTGAGCCTCTGCCCACTGATTTGGGGGTAGATCTGGCCAACCGTTTGAGGTTGGTAAGGAGTGGAAGTGGAATCTGTATCCTTGGGAAACTATATTTAAAACCCATTTGTCCTGGGTAATGAAGTCCCAATTTTTTTGCTTGAAGGGCAATCTTTTCCCGTAAAGGAACAGTCAGTTGTGCAGTGCTTGGAAGGTTTAAAGTTAAGTCACTGAGACAGTTTACCACAGGGGGGAGTCTTACTACTCCCTGCTTTGGAAGTGGGAGTCCCTCACTGCTTAGTCTTGTGAGTAACTTGGGACTGAAGCCTGGGTGTTCTCCTCGTTATGGGTTTGGACTGAGAAGGCCTGGAAGAGGTAGGAAAGGACCAATTCTTAGAGGGCCAATGCCTACTAAATCTGGGAGGCTGTACTTGCAGGAAATCAGTTTGCATAGATTTAGCTTTTTCCTCCACCTTTTTAAGTACTTTATCTGCTTTGTTGCCAAATAGGTGGTCTTGGTTTAAGGGAGCATCCAGCAATTTAGCTTTAACATGATCTGGCAAAGATTGTTCCTTAAGCCTACCATGCCTTCCAAGTACAGACCCAGTGACAGCAGCCCTGCTAGATGCCTCTAATGAAACAAAACCAAATTGCAAAGTATGTTTTCCAACTTGTTCAGCAGAATGCATTAAATCCTGTAAATCTTGATTTTCAGCACAGTCAGGAATCAACATAATTTTCTATTTAAGTAGTCCAATAATATGCTCTTGATACTTCAACATATGAAACTGGCAAGTTTAAGGCCCTAATGGCCCAAGGTGGCAGAAGTGTATACCTTCTTACCCCACCTATCCAACGCCCTGGAATCTCTATAAGAGGGGTAGGATTTTTGGCAGCAGTAGCCTTAATGCCCTTGACTCCCTGTGAAATATTCGCAGGACCCGCAGTAGGATTTTTAGAGAAGAACTTGTGAGAGTCAGGAACCCTGTAATACCTATCAGGTTTTCTGGGAGCAGGAGGTAGAGAGTCAGGGGCCAGGCTAGATTCCGAGAAGGCATCAACAATGTCCAGTACAGGAGGGATGGTCAAAGGCCTGTGTAGCAGCAGGAGCAAAGAAATCCCTAAGCCTCTTTTTGGAGTCAGAGTAATCCTGGCTCTCCCAGCAAAAATGCTCCCTAAGAGTAGACAAGGTTTCACCAAAAGAGAAATCCTCTAGAGGGGAAGCAAAGGGAATGGAGTCCTCTGCATCAGAATCCTCATAGGTAGATAACAATATATCCTGGTCATCAGAGGAAACAGAAATATCAGAGTCCTGATCAGAAGAGAAATTAGTCCTAGGTCTCAGAGGGGGAAGGGTGGCTTTAGGTCTTCAGCCATTCTTATTTAATTTTTAGGCATAGGGGCCTGACCATGCGGTCTGGACATCGGTTTTCTAGACATGGATCGAGTTTTAGGCCTTGAAGAAGAAGAAGATGGCGTCAGTTTAATATGCAAATCAGTAGAGGCCTGAATACACCCTCAGACGCCGGTGCCTGCACAGCGGCTCCGGACTCATCCAAGGTGGAGACATCCGCAGGTTTCACAGTCAAAGAAGCATCTCGCAGCATACCGGACTCTGAATGGGTCTCAGTAGAGGCCTGCGAATCTGAAGTAGTGGGTATCAGGGGCTGTGAAAGCACCTCAATGAGTACCAGCGAATTGGCGACTATCTTAGAAGGAGCATCGTCGGCAGCTTTGGACCTATGCGGTATCTCTCTGTCTTTATCTTTGCGTTTTTCCAGAATGTCGGTAGTCAGGTGGCTTACCAAAGCCATTTCTGGATAATTGAACAATGTACCAAAATATTTTAAAGCGCAAATAAACCAACGGCGAATAGTTCGAGGTTTGAATAAGGCACAAAACCGACAGCGAGGTACGTCGTGGTCTGGGCCTCGGCAAGGAATGCAGTATGAATGATCTTTATGAGGTACTTGCTTTCCACAAGAAATACCATTGTTAACTTTTACTGACATTGGTTTAGAGCAAGAAAAAGGTTCCCCAACGGGGTACCTTAGCTTAGTTGAAGACTTTGGTTCTGAAACTTGAAAACGAAAATTTCAGGAGTCGGCTGACCAGCACTTGCGAACTGCTTCTCCTATGGGCACCACACGGCAAGAAAGACTGATGTAATGGCGTTGGCTGCATGCTTTATACCCCTGATGACTTGACGTCATGGAAGATGAGATAGCATCCGACGCAGGACCCAAGACTTTGATAATCAGGCCGACTGAGGGCTACTGCAAGCAGATAACCCAAAAGTGATGACTGCAACAGTGAAACACGAAGAACATCCTCAGTTATTTTAATTGTGACTCTTCAGGTATTATATTGCAATCTGCTCTAGCTCCCAGTCTTTTTATATAGGTATATCTATGAGAAAAGTGAGAATAAGGGAACTATATAGTATTGAACACTGTGAAATTAATAATGCTCTTTATAAACATTAAACATGTGCAGATTTCAAACAGTTTATTTTGTTTTGTGTTAGATTCAAGTCCCTAGGGATGTAAGAGGTGGTGATTATGATCAACTGCTATTGAGGACAGCAACTTTTTGTCAGCTTAGGCTACAAGAAGATAAGCGTCCTGGAATCAATTCCAGTATTTTTATTAAGTGCTTTTTATAAGTATATCTAATTGTGCTTTAAAAGTTGCTTTGCTGAAGTTTTTAGATTTTAAATATTTGATTGTTCAATTAACTATTTGAGTATGCAGAACAGTATACAAGGTTTCTTGAGATTTTGTCATTTTATCCTGAAGTAGTCTTTGGACAAAAGTGCTAAATAAACATTTCCTTGACTGGAGTGCCTTCTCTGAATGTCATTTTGTGGATTTTTGTCTTTCACATCCTTGGGATTGGTGTTGTTACTTTCTTATGTTCAAGAGAAGAGGCACTCCGGTAGAAAGGAGGCCTCTCATTCTACTAAAAAGCTAGGACAGGAATGCACTATTCAAACATATAGAGGAATTTGGTCAGCAGCATTTTTTTAGGTTTAGAATTATTGACCACGTTACACCTACACCTAGGGGAGGGGACCTAAATAATCACTTAGAAAGTAAACAATATGAATGGATCTTGAGACTTATGAGTGATTCAAAACCAGGCTTGAATAGCCAAGTCAGTCTCAAACCTATTTTAGTTAAATTAAGTAGAGCTAATGTCTCTTAGCCTGAAGTTTTATCTAAATATATATATTTTTTAAAGTTTTATTAAAGTATTTCAAGTTTTTGTATTAAGTTTTTTAAAAAGTTTTTTTTTTTTTTTTTTTTTAAATGTTTCTTTAAAATGTTTTTGTGATTTGGATGACATATCATGTGATTTTGGCTGCATGTCATGTGATATATTTGGACCTATATATAAAGAGCTGGTTCTATGCATTGTTTTGTATTGAGAAAGGATTGTATCCGAAAGCTTTACTTATATAAAGTGTTTATCCAGTGGTTTCCTGCCTTGTTTTTTTGCATTTTGGTTCCTGGCGTTTATTTTCTTCACTGCTGTGTTCATCCCTTGAGATTGGTTCCAGGCACAGAATCTTTTCCATTTTTCAGCATAAGATTTTTTTAGTACTAGGCCTCCTTGCTTCTAAAATGATATCCATCACTGGTTTACTTAGGGATCGTAAAGGAGAGATTAGATAATTAGCCAAGCTGCTAGGTTCAATGTTTGAAGCTGAGGGTGCAGAATCTGGTTCTCCTGTTGAGACAATAGGGAAGGAGTCTGAGGCAGGTGCCATGGGGCCAACGGTGACACACTGCACAAGAGGGGGTACACCAGTGTTGGTGTGGCCAGTCTGGTGCAATCAAAATCGTCCTTGGTTTGTCTTGCTTGATCTTTAGTAGCACTTTGGAGAGCAGAGGCAGAGGAGGAAAGGCATAAACAGAAATGTTTTTCCAGCTGAAGGACAGAGCATCCACTTTCCAAGCTTGGTTGTAAGGAGTCCTTGTGCAAAATTTGTCCAATTGATAGCTCTGGGGGGAGGCAAACACGTCTATATCTCAGTTCCCCCATTTGCTTGTCAACATGTTGAAAATCCTTGGTTCCAGCTTCCACTCGTGTGGGTTCATGCAGTTTCTGCTTAGTTCGTCTGCCCGTGTAGTTTTCCTGGTAGGAATTGAGCTTGCAGATGCACTTGGTAGCTCAGGGCTTTGTTCCACAATGCCATAGCTAGTCTGCAGAGGGGGTAAGAATGAGTACCCCCCTGCTTGTTTACGTACCACATAACAGTGGTGTTGTCCATTTTTACCATTAATTTTCCTGGAAGAATGTGGTCCTTGAAGGCTGTCAGAGCATTCTGTACAGCTAACATTTTTTTTTGAGTGATATGCAGGTGCATTTGCTTTGGGTTCCATTTGCCCTGAATGCACCTTCCTGCCAGGTGAGCCCCAAAAGCATAGTCTGATGCATCTGTTGTTAGGACTTGGGTGGCGGGGGGGTAGTGTGAATGGTAGTCCTTTGCTGTGGTGGCAGGCCTCTGCCCACCAAAGGAACTCTAGACGTAGGCAAGGTATGATAGGAGTCATTGCTTCTAGATCCTGATAATGTTGGCACCATAGGCTTTTTAGATACCTTGTACTTTCCTCATATGTAGTTTTGCATATGGAATTAGAAGAATGCAGGAGGCCATGAACCCCCAAGGCTTGTAGTATTTGCCTTGCAGATAGCAGGGTTTTTGTAGCCACTTGTTTGAAGTAGGTTGTCAAATGAATTTGTTTCTCTGGCGTGAGGAAAGCCATCTGGGAAGTTCTATTCAAGCTTGCTCCCAGGAATATAATTTGTTGACAAGGTACCAGGTGTGATTTACTTTCGTTTATGGTGTTCCCCAGATAAGTTAGCACCCTTTGTACAAAAGCCAGATGATTCAAATGTATGCCCTGGCTTTCTGCCTGAATTAGACAATCCTCCAGGTATGGGTATATTTGAATATTTCTTGGCCTGCAAAATGCAATGATTGGAGCTAGGCACTTTGTGAATACCCTGGATGCAGTAGATAAGTCAAAGGCCAGTGCAGAGAACTGACAGTGCGTGTAGCCTGCTTTGAAGCGTAGGAATCTTCTGCAAGATTCCCTGATTGGGATGTGCAGATATGCTTCCTTTAAATCTAGTGTTGCCAACCAGGTGTCACTGCCTAACATAGGGAGCAACTGGTGAAGAGTCAGCATCTTGAATCTTGAAATCACCAAAAAGGTGTTTAGAATAGACAGGTCCAGGATAGGACGCCATGAAGTCTTTTTTGGGTAGCAGGAAAAGTCTTGAGTAGAAACCTTGTCCCTTTTTCCTCTTCTGGTACCAACTGAATAACCCCCATGCTTAAGAGAGAAAGTACTTGCTTTTGGGCCTCTGCCACCTGATTTGGGGGTAGATCTGGCCACCCGCTTGGTGTTGGTAACGTGTGGAAGTGAAATCTGTATCCCTGGGACACTATATTTAAAACCCATTTGTCCTGGGTAATGAGTTCCCAGTTCTTTGCATGAAGAGCAATCTTTCCCCCCAGGGGACAATCAGTTGAGAAGTGCTTGGAAGTTTTAAAAAGAAGTCATTGAGACAGTTTACCATGGGGAGAGTTTTATTACACCCAGATTTGGAAGTGGAGGCTCCCACTGCTTAGTCCTGTGCGTACCCTGGGACTGAAGCCTGGAAGCTCTGCTCGATCTGGGTTTGGACTGAGAAGGTCTGGAAGAGGCAGGAAAGGACCAATTCTTGGAAGGCCAATGCATGCTAAACCTTGCAGGTTGTACTTGTAAAAAAATCTTTAACAGTTTGCATAGATTTAGCTTTTTCCTCCATCGTTTTAAGAGCTTCTTCTGCCTTGTTACCAAACAGGCGGTCCTGATTTAAGGGAGCATCCAGTAACTTCACTTTAACATGATCTGGCAAGGATTGCTCCTTAAGCCAAGCATGCCTTCTAAGTACAGACTCAGTCACCGCAGCCCTGCAAGAAGCCTCTAGTGAATCAAAAAGTACAGTTGTGTACACTTACCATAAATGTAGATGTTTGAGTGTATTCAATGTTGCAGTCATTACATTTGGGTAATTTGCTGGCAGGTTACCCTCAGTCGGCCTGAATAACAAAGTCTTGGGTCTTGCTTTGGTTGCTGTCTCCTCTTCCATGACGTCAGGTCTTCAGGGGTATAAAACATGCAGCCAACACCATTTTATTCAGTTTTTCTTGCCTCAGATGTCAGGTGCCCCCCAAAATGTGGAGCAAAATTATATATATATATATATATATATATATATATATATATATATATATATATATATATAAACAGTAAATATATATAAATGCACCTTTAAAAACAAATATTACCTTCATATAAAAGTAAATACACCACAAAGGCTTTTGTGTATAGTGAAGGAAAAAAAAGGTATAGAAAGGGGGATGGCGGATGGGTAACCTGGACTGCAAAAGTGAATACACGCGAACATCTACATTTATGGTAAGTGTACACAACTGTACTATGTTCTTCATGTTTCACTGTTGCAGTCATTACATTTGGGTAGAATCCCAAAGCTACGGATGGGAGGATGAAACTAAACAGCATTAGGAGCGGCTATAAGGCCCTGCAGAACTGCAGTGGCAAAGCCTGCCCTGGATTTGGAGAAGAGAGGCAAATGATAATGCTTTGTGAAGGTTTGAACAGAGCTCCAAGTAGCAGCTTCTAGAATGTCTTTGGTTGGAACCCCTCTGAGAAAAGCTGCTGAAGTAGAGGCAGCCCTGGTGGAATGTGATCTGATCCCCTTGGGCACAGGTTTACCATGGTGCAAATAGTAGAAACAAATGCAGTGGGTTATCCACTTAGAGATAGTCTGCTTTGATATAGCCTTCCCCTCTGACCCTGCAGCAAATGCTACCAGTAGTTGCTCAGACTTTCTTAGAGATTTGGTCCTGTTTAAGTAGAATCTTAGTTGTATGTGTACATCCAATGAATGCAGAATCCACTCCCCCTTGTTCTGCGGACTTGGGTAAAATGTTGGCAGGTGAATAGTCTGGTTAAGAGCCACACTGGATAGCACCTTAGGGATAAAAGTAGGATTGTTCCTGAGGGACACTCTATCTGGGTAAAATATAATAAAAGGCTCCACTGCCATGAGATCCTGTAGTTCTGAAACCCTTCAAATTTTATATCCACAGTAGCTGCTGGTTCAAAAGGAAGCAGTGTGAGTTTTTCCAGCACAAAATTGAGGTCCCATGCAGGAGTTGGTGATCTGAGAGGCCTTAAACTTTTTGGCCTCTCTAACATACTGTTTAAGCAGAGGATGAGAAAAGAGGAGAGGCTCTGTGTTGTAATGAGCCGAGATGGCAGAGGCATGGATTTTTATTGAAAAGGATATGCCCTTGTCAAGAATCTCAGTCAAATATTGTAAAATCTGAGGAATATTGGGCTTTCTGTGTCTGTTCCTTGTGCTTGATTCCAAGCACAGAATCTCTTCCATTTATCAGCATATGATTTTCTAGTACTAGGCCTTCTGGCTTCCAAAATGACATCCATCATAGATTTACTGAGAGGTGTTGTTTGAATCATTAGCTGATCAACCATGCTGCAAGATTCAAAGTTTGGAGCTGAGTATGCAGAATTTGATAGTTGTGCTGAGACAGTAGATGAGGTATTTGAGGCAAGTACCATGGAGGAAGCTGATGCATACTCCTTAGAAGTGGGTACCAGTGCTGGCGAGGCCAGTCCGGAGCCATTAGGATCATTTTTGTTTTTTCCTGTCTTTAGTAAGACCTTGGATAATAGAGGCAAAGGGGGGAAAGGCACAGACTGATAGGTTTCTCCAGCTGAAGGATAGGGCATCCACTTTCCATGCTTTTTTGTGATGAGTTCTTGTACAGAATTTGTCCAAATGATAATTCTGGGGAAAGGCAAATAGATCTATGTCTGGGCTCCCCCATTTCTGTGTTAACATGCTGAAGATTTGTGTATCCAGTTTCCATTCATGATTTCTGCTTAGGTCATCTGCCATAGTATTTTGCTTTCCTGGCAGGAATTGAGCTTGAAGATGTATTTGGTAAGTCAAGGCTGTTCCACAAGGCCATGGCTAGTCTGCAAAGGGGGTAGGAATGTGTACCCCCCTGCTTGTTTATGTACCACATAACTGTGGTGTTGCCCATCTTTATCAGTAGTTGTCCTGCTTGAAGTAAGTCCTTGAAGGCTGTCAGAGCATTCTGAACAGGTAGCATCTCTTTCTGGTTGATATGCAGATGCATTTGGTTTGGGCTCCATTCGCCCTGAATGCATCTCCCTGCCAGGTGGGACCCCCAAGCATAGTCTGATGAGTCTGTAGTTAGGGTTTGGATGGCAGAGGGTAGAGTGAATGACAGTCCCTTGTTTTGGTGACATGTCTCTGCCCACCAAAGAAACTCCTGTTGTAGGCAAGGAATGAGAGGAATCAATGTTTCCAGACTGTGACAATGTTGACTCCATACATTTTTTTTAGGTACCACTGAAGTTTCCTCATATGCAGTCTTGCATATGGAATTAGTATAACACAGGATGCCATGAACCCCAAAGCCTGCAGAATTTGTCTTGCAGATAACTGGGTTTTTGTTGCCATTTGTTTGAAGTATGTTGTCAGTTGCCTTTGTCTGGCGTGTGGTAAGCCATCTGGGCAGTTGTATTCAAACTTGTCCCCAGGAATGTAATTATTTATTTGAGAGGGTACCAGTTGTGATTTCTTTTAGTTTATGGTGTACCCTAGGCATTCTAGAAGCCTTTTTACGAACGCCAGATGTTGAAGAAGAATGTCCTTGTCCTCTGCTTGAATGAGACAGTCGCCCAGATAAGGATAAATTTGAATGCTTCTTTGTCTGCAGAATGCAATTACTGGTGCCAGGCACTTGGTAAAGACCCTGGGCACAGTAGATAAGCCAAAGGGCAGTGCAGAGAATTAGTAATGCAAAAAGCCTGCTTTGAAGCGGAGGTATCTTCTGCATGATTCCCTTATTGGGGTATGCAGATATGCATCTTAAGTCTAAAGTGACTAAGCAAGCATTCCTGCCTGCCATAGGCAGGAGCTGTTGTAAAGTCAGCATTTTGAATTTTGGAATGTCCAGGAACGTGTTCAAAATCGATAAGTCCAGTATTGGACTCCATGAATTGTATTTTCTGGGTACCAGGAAAAGTCATGGATAAAAACCCTTGTCCTTTTTCCTTTTCTGGTACCGGTTGAATAGCCCCCATATCCATGAGGGACATGACTTGTTTCTGGGCCTCACCCCACTGGTTTTGTGGCAGATCCGGCCATCCGTTTGGAATTGGCAAAGTATATAAATGAAATCTGTACCCCTGGGATACTATGTTTAATACCCACTTGTCCTGGGTAATTAACTGCCAATTTTGAGCATGAAGTGCTAGTTTTTCCCCCCAAGGGGGATGCCAAAAGGTAAGTGTTTGGTGATGGTAGAGGAAAGTCATTGAGACTTATTACTGTAGGGTTGTGCTTTGTTTCCTCCAGATTTGGAGGTGGAGGCACCCTATTGCTTTGACCTGTAAGAACCCTGTGATTGGTATCTGGAGCCTTTTGAGCGCCTGGATTTGCCCTGAGTGGCTCGGCTCTGTTGGACACAGGAAAGGACCAATTTTTAGTAGGCCAGTGTCTACTGAACCTGGGTGGCTGCACTTGCAAGAAATCTTTTACAGTTTGCATAGATTTAGCTTTGTCTTCCATTTTCTTTAAAACCTCTTCTGCCTTATTACCAAACAGAGTATCATGCTGCAAAGGGGCATCCAACAATTTAGCTTTAACATGATCAGGCAGATTTTGCTCCTTGAGCCAGGCATGACTTCTAATCACAGATCCAGCAACGACGGCCCTACAAGAGGCCTCCAAGGAATCAAAACCACATTGCAAAGTATGCTTTCCAACTTGTTCTGCTGAATGCAACAAGTCATGTAACTGTGTTATCCACACAATCAGAAATCAACATCATTTTCTGTTTCAGTAAGTCCATAACATTCTGTTGACATTTAAGCAAATGAAACTGGCAGTTTAAAGCCCTGATTGTCAAGGTTGCAGACGTATAAATCTTCTTACTCCATCTATCCAGTGCCCTGGAATTTCTATCAGAAGGGGTGGGATTCTTGGCTGTAGAGGCCTTTACACCCTTGGGACCCTGAGAAATAGTTTCAGGATCAGCAGCAGGATTTTTGAAAAGAAATTTGTGGGAGTCAAGAACCCTGTAATATCTGTCTGGCTTACTAGAAGCTGGAGGCAGGGATCAGGAGCCATGCTTGATTCCGAGTACACATCAACAATGTGTAATACAGAAGTTACTGCCAAAGGCCTATGCTGAGGAAGGAGGAGGAAATCCCTAAGCCTCTTTTTTGATTCAGAGAAGTCCTGACTCTTACAGTGAAAATGTTCCCTTGAAGTATGCAAAGTGTCTCCAAAAGAGTAATCCTCAGGAGGAGATGCAGATGGGATGGATTCCTCTGCATCAGAATCCTCATAGGGTGGAATAGAAAATTCCTGATCAGAAGAGGAATCAGAAGAAATGGAAACCTGATCTGAAGATTCATAGTCAGTGCCTTGCCTAGGCCTCTTAGCAGGGGGTGGTTGGGAACCCCTGATCAAGGTAATTAAATCCTCAGCCATTTTGAGCATCTGTTTTTTTAGGCATGGGGGTCTGAGCAGGTGGCTCATGCGTCGGTTTGTTAGACATGTAAGTTGTTTTTTACCTTGTTTTTGTTGCTGGCATCGGTTTAATATAAAAAAGTTGAGGCCTGAAAACACCCTCAGAAGCCAGTGCCTGCTGAGCGGCTCCGGACCCATCTAAGGGAGAGACATCCGCAGGTTCAAAACTCTGAGAATCTCGCGGCATAGCGGATTCCGAATGGGTCTCGGTAGAGGACTGCGACTCAAAAGTAGCATCAGGGGCTGCGAAAGCGCCTCACTGAGTACCAGCGACTGGCTTAGGAGAAGCTTCGTCGGCTTTGGACCTCGACTGTCTGTGTCTGTCTTTTTCTTTGCGTTTTTTGTGAACTCCGGTAGTCGGATTGCTAATAGATGACATTTCAGGATAATTAAATCTTGAATCAAAATATTTAGAAGTAAAAATATACTGACGCTTAATACTGCGTTGGTTAAATCTAGCACAAAACTGACAACAAGGCATGTTGTGATCTGGGCCTAGGCAAGGAATACAGTACAAATAAAAATCCTTATGAGGTATTTGCTTCCCACAAGTAATGCAATTATTAACTTTTACTGACATCGGTAAGGAGCAAGAAAAAGTTTCCCCAACGGGGTACTTAGCTTTAGTTTGAAGACTTTGGTTCTGAAACTCTAATATGAAAATTTCAGGAGTTGGCCGACTGGCACTTGTGAACTGCTTCTGCTTCGGGCACCGCATGGTAAGAAAGACTGAACAAAACTGCATCGGCTGCATGTTTTATACCCCTGATGACCTGACGTCATGGAAGAGGAGACGGCAACCGACGCAGGACCCAAGACTTTGTTATTCAGACCGACTGAGGGCAATCTGCCAGCAGATTACCCAAATGTAATGACTGCAACAGTGAAACACGAACATCATCCACACTGCAAAGTATGCTTTCCAACTTGTTCAGCTGAGTGCAGTAAACCCTGCAAATCCTTATTTTCAGCACAATCAGGAATCAACATCATTTTCTGTTTAAGCAATCCAATAATATGCTGCTGATACTTTAACATATGAAACTGACAGTTTAAGGCCCTAATGGCCAAAGTTGCAGAAGTGTAGACCTTCTTACCCCATCTATCCAACGCCCTGGCGTCTTTATCAGAGGGGGTAGGATTTCTGGCAGGTGTAGCTTTAATGCCCTTGGGTCCCTGGGAAATGGTCTCTGGATCCACAGTAGGATTTTTAAAAAGTAACTTGTGAGAGTCAGGGACCCTGTAATATCTATCAGGTTTTCTGGGAGCAAGAGGTAAAGAATCAGGGGCCAAGCTAGATTCCGAAAACACATCAACAATGTCTAGTACAGGAGGGATGGCTAAAGGCCTGTGCTGGGGCAGGAGTAAGAAATCCCTAAGCCTCTTTTTAGAATCAGAGAAATACTGACTTTCCCAATGAAAATGCTCCTTGAGAGTATGCAAAGTTTCACCAAAAGAGCAATCCTCTAGGGGGGAAGCAGAGGGAATAGAGTCCTCAGCATCAGAATCCTCATAAGTAGTTAAGGGTAAATCCTGATCATCAGAGGAAACAGAAAGATCAGAATCCTGGTCAGAAGTATTATAAACAAACTCAGTCCTAGGTCTCTTAGAGGGGGAAGGGCTGGCTTCCCCAGATTAAAGTAATAAGGTCTTCAGCCATTCTTACCATTTGCTTTTTAGGCATAGAGGCCTGACCATATGGTCTGGGCATCAGTTTTCTAGGCATGGTTCGAGTTTTAGGCCTTGAATAAGAAGATGGCATTGGTTTAATATGCAAGTCAGTAGGTCTGAATACACCCTCTGAAGCTGGTGCCTGCACAGCGGCTCTGGACCCATCCAAGGTAGAGACATCCACAGGTTCCACAGCTGAAGCATCTTGCAGCATACTGGACTCCGAATGGGTCTCAGTAGAAGTCTGCGAATCTGAAGTAGCGGGTATCAGGGGCTAAAATTGCCTCACTGAGTACCGGTGAACTGGCGACTGGCTTAGGAGAAGCGTCGTCGGAAGCTTTGGACCTAGGTGGCCTGTCTCTGTCTTTATCTTTGCATTTTTTTCGGAACGTCGGTAGTCGGATGGCTTATCGAAGACATAAAAGGGTAAATGAACCAAGCACCAAAATATTTAGCAGCAAAAATATATCGACGACGGATAGTTTGTGGTTTAAATAAGGCACAAAACCTACAGTGAGGTACGTCGTGGTCAGGGCCTAGGCAAGGAATACAGTACAAATTAAAATCTTTATGAGGTATTTGCTTTCCACAAGTAATGCAATTATTTACTTTTACTGACATTGGTTTAGGCAAGAAAAAGTTTCCCCAATGGGGTACTTAGCTTTTAGTTGAAGACTTCGGTTCTGAAACTCGAAAATGAAAATTTCAGGAGTCGGCCGACCAGCACTTGCGAACTGCTTCTGTTTCGGACACCATACGGCAAGAAAGAATAATGTAATGGCGTCAGCTACATGCTTTATACCCCTGACTACCTGACGTCACGGAAGATGAGAGAGTAACCAACGCAGGACCCAAGACTTTGACAATTAGGCCAACACCTTTTACTGGATCAACACAGATATAAGTTGGTCCAATAAAAGGTATTACATCACATCTGTGTTCCAGTATCTTGGTATTTTACATACTTGAAAGACTTTAACCAACACTTGATTGTTAATATTCCAGCATTACCTTTTACTGCAGACCAAGCCGGAAGGTGATAGACATTTATGGCACTGTTCCACCAGGGGTGATCTTTTATGTTGTATTTTACTTTTTTACATGTGCATTAGTCAAATTCTTTCAGGGCAAAACATAAGATCTGGCTCTGCACTCCACTTTAATTTACTCATTTTTCCGCATTTCTCCCAATAAGTCATAATTTAACCATTAAAACTTCCTAAGAAATATGCTTATACCACAACAAATTAAAATAAAAAACATGTTGCCCATACAACAGTATTATTAAATCAAAATACTGTCCTTAGTACCAAGGAAACTTCATCAGAATACAAACTACATCATTTCCTTCCCTTAAACACCTCACATCAAATAAATAATTATCTTAAAGGACCAACACTTAAAATCATTACTAAACACAATTAATACTGTTATAAACACTGACAGTAAAATCAAAGAAAAACATTTTTAACTACATATATTCTAACCTTAAATATTGCAAATATTTTAGAATTTAAAATGTTTAAAACTGTGTCATATCAAATGTCATCCGATCTAAAAGCTAGTATACCATTAATAGATATTTTTTTTACTTAATTTAGTCAGAGTGCCTTTGTGGCTTAAAATATTTGCCAGTGAGCCTCACAAGATCGTAACCTAGCTTTCCACGTGTCACCTCTAACATCCTTCCAAACCTTCTCAAATATATAAATTGTTTAAACCATTCACAAATCCTTGCATCTTTGCTCAAGGTCTTTCTAACAAGTTTGTTTTCAAATTTAAAACAAACACTGCTCATACATTTTCTATTTAACATCTTCCTGTTGATTTACCAGACAAGATGTTGTGGGGGTTTTTTTTGGGCTCCATTACTAAGGTGTTAGTGACTCTCAGTTGGTGTTATTTATTAACATTTGATTACTGGGAAAGTCCGACTCGGTAGAAGCCCATTTTCAGTGAAGGCCTAGACAGAAAAGCTCCCATCCATGTCCCATGCCTGCTTCAGTGTACCTGCTGGTTCACTCAGACTTACTATGTAAACTTGATTGCTGTCACACATTTCAGCCTCAGCTTACTTGGCTACTAGAGTTTTGCATCTTCCCTTTGCTGTTCTCTGACTATTCAGGGCTCTGCTGGAAATCTGCACTAAAAAAAATTTTGCCATTTCAACAACAATGTTGTTGTGTCTTTCGGCTTTTCCCGGTTAGGGGTCGCCACAGCGGAACTCTGGTCCGCTAATGATTGGCAGTAGATTTTTACTTGCCGAGTTGCCAGCTCTGACGCACAGCTTTCAACTAAGGTACGCCCATTCACGCATGTCTCCACACAGAAGACGCTCTAGCTGAGTATCAAACAGGACAACGTCGTACTGTGAGGCGACAATGCTACCGCAGCACCACCACCGCAGTTCTGCCATTTCAATAACAATACTAAACAAAATTACAGTCTACATTTTATGACTTTGATAAAATATCACTGCTATGTAGTTTGGGTATTCTACTGTTTAGGTGAAGCCATAGTTTTAACTCAAACTGCCTTACTGTGAAGTTCTGTATCATCCCCTAATAATGCAACTGTGGTCATTCTAACAGTTGCTAGTACGCTTGAGCTTCTGCTCTCTTTATACTTCTTGGTAAAAAATGAAACTACCAATTGTTTTTCTCTCCATATACAGGATTCGGTTAAATGTCAACATTTACAAACAAGCTCTCTATTTGGAACAGTGATAAAGTTAAAACTAGAGCAGGCTACCTTACTAGGTGTCCTCTCATCCTCTCCTACATTTACCTGCTGGCTCATGCAACTTTGCTTAAGGTCAATCTGACCACTGTTTGTGCATTTCACACCTCAGCTCATTTTTAAACACCTTTATTAAATTATCACTTAAGACATAGGCATACATTACACGAAAAAACATATTAAAGGTTGTCATAGTCATGCATTATTCATTTTACCATTCACACCAACATTACATAAATTGATCAATTTCTGCCTGTCTCTAAACCTCATTCCTCCTCTTGAATATTACTCAGCATGTATTGCTCCCACAAATTTAATACATTTCTATGTAAGTTGCTCCTACTCTTTTCTAAAGATCCCACTTACAGCTATCTCCTTTTCAGTATTCAGTACTTCAATTACACCTGGTTTAGATTGTGATTTTTTTTTTTTTTTTTTTTTTTACATTCTAGTAATTGCTTTCTTGGTAGCAAACAGTATTAAACCTAATAAGGCCTTGTTACAAAGGGCAATTTAGATCCTAGCTCAAAAAGTACAGTTGTGTACACTTACCATAAATGTAGATGTTAGTGTGTCTTCACTGTTGCAGTCATCACATTTGGGTTATCCCTGCTGGGGTAGCCCTCAGCCGGCCTGAATACCAGAGACTTAGTATTTCTGCGTCAGTTGCTGTCACCTGAAGACTGATGTCAGGTCGTCAGTGGTATAAAGGAAGGCAGTCGTTGCCACTGCATCAGTTTTTCTTGCCCTAACCGGTCAGGAGCCCCCAAAGTATGAGGCCAGGCTCTGGTGGCAGGACGGCACCAGTGGAAATAAAAATACCAATATGTCCCTTGTAAGGAAAGGAGAACAACAAGGAATAAAGGTAACAAAAAGAAAAAGGGGGGAGGAGGGAGGGAAACCAGGACTGCAACAATGAAGACATTCAAACATCTACACTTATGGTAAGTGTATACAACTTTACTATGTTCTTCGTGTTTCACTGTTGCAGTCATTACATTTGGGTAGATTCCCAAAGCTGAGGAAATGGATGGAGGCAGTCAAGGAAGCTAGGGGCTGGCTAGCATGCCCTGCAAGACTACAGAGGCAAAACCTGCCCTGGATTTAGAAAACAGAGGCAGGTGGTAATGTTTGGTAAAGGTGCGAACAGATGTCCATGTGGCAGCCTCCAGGATGTTCCTGGTGGGGACTCCTCTGAGGAATGCTGCAGAGGTGGAAGCTGCTCTGGTGGAGTGGGTCCTGACCCCCTTGGGGGGAGGCTTGATATGCTGTTTGTAGCAGAAATGGATGCAGTATGCTATCAATTTGGAAATGGCTGGTTTGGAGTTGGCTTTGCCATCTGCCCCTAAAGCAAAGCTAACCAGCAGTTGATCAGATTTTCTGAAGAGTTTAGCCCTGTCCAGATAGTATCTGAGCTGTCTGCACATCAAGAGAGTGCAGAATCCTTTCCCACTTGTTTTGAGGGTTAGGCAAGAAGGTGGACAAATGGATGGATTGGTTGAGAGTCACACTGGAACCTCCTTGGGCATGAGGGATGGATTATTTCTGAGGGGATACCCTGTCTGCATGGAAGACGATGAAGGGTTCCACTGCCATGAGTGCTTGCAGCTCAGAGACTCTTCTGGCTGAAATGATGGCCAGGAGGAAGGCAGTCTTCTAGGAGAGAAATTTTATCTCTGCAGAAGAAGCTGGCTCGAATGGAGGCAGGGTGAGCTTTTCCAAGACAAAGTTAAGGTCCCAAGCCGGTGTTAGTGCCTTTCTGGGGGGCCTCAAGTTGTTAGCCTCTCTGAGGAACTTCTTGATCAGAGGGTGTGAAAAAAGAGGCTGCTCAGTGGGAAAATGAGCGGAAATAGAAGAGGCATGAATTTTTATAGTGGAGAAAGGGAGAACACTGTGTAGCAGGCCAGCTAAGTAATCCGGGATGGAGGGGTGTGCCATATTGGGGCCCTTATCCTGGATCCAGGTGCAGAACCTTTTTCATTTATCTGCATAAGACTTTTTGGTGCTAGGGCATCTGGCCTCTCAGATAACATCCAGAACCTGTTTACTGAGGAGGGCAAATTGGTCAGGGGTCAGATTATACGCCAAGCTGCCAAATTGAGTGTCTGCAATTGAGGGTGCATGAATTCCCCTTCCCACTGGGTTAGCAAGTTGGGAATCTGAGGAAGATTCCATGGAGGCAGAGGGGACAGGCTGCGCAGCAAGGGGTACCAGTGCTGTCTGGGCCAGTCTGGAGCTATCTGAATGCTCCTTGGTCTTTCCTCCCTTACTTTGATAAGTACCTTGGGAATGAGAGGTAGATATGGGAAAGGCATAGACCGAGAGGCTTACCCAGGGGAAGGGCAAGGCATCCACTTTCCATGCCATGCAGTGATGCTCCCCGGTGCAGAATTTGCTGAGCTGATGGTTGGTGTGGGAGGCAAAGAGGTCGACCTCTGGGGTTCCCCACTTCTGAGTTATTAGCAAGAAGGTGTTTCTGTTGAGCTGCCACTCATGGGGGGTCCAACAGCTTTCTGCTTAATTGGTCTGCAAGGGAGTTGAGAGTCTGGCAGGTATTGTGCTAACAGGTGTAGATGCATGGAAGATGCTGTGAACCAAAGGGTCATGGCCAGCCTGCACAGTGGGTAGGAGTGGGGCCCTCCCTGGTTGTTAATGTACCACTTTACTGTGGTTTTGTCTGTTTAGATCAGGAGAACCCCTGGAAAGAAAAGGGTTTTGAAAGCTATTAAGGCCTGCTGCACAGCCATCATCTTTTTTATACTGATGTGCAGGGGAAGTTGCTGGGGGTTCCATTGGCCCTGTATGCACCTGCCATCGGTGTGCACACCAAGCGTAGTCTGATGAGTCTGTGATGAGGGACTGGGTGGCGGGTTGTGGGGAGAAGGGCAGTCCCGTGTCGTAGGAGCAGGCTGTTTCCCACCAAAGAAATTCCTCCCTCAGGCAAGGAATAATAGGGAAAAGAGTTTCCAGATCTTGAGAGTGTGACACCAAAAGCTCTTTAGGTACCATTGAAGTTTCCTCATATGCAGTCTGGCATATGGAATAAGGAGTATGCAAGATGCCATGAACTCCAGGGCTTGCAGGATTTCCCTTGCAGAAAGCTGGGGCCTGGTGGCCAGTTGAGAGAAGTAAGCCGATAGGAAACTTTGTTTCTCTGGTGTTAGGCATGCCATCTGGGATGCTGTGTGCAGACTTGTTCCCAGAAAGATTATCCTTTTGGTGGGTACCTGTTTGGATTTCATCTCATTGACAAAGGCCAGGTCTTTGAGCAGCTTTTCCTGGCTGTCTGTCTGAATAAGGCAATCATCTAAGTAGGGGATAAATTTGAATATTTCTTTGTCTGCAAAAAGCAATGGCTGGAGCCAGGCATTTTGTGAAAACTCTGGGAGCAGTGCATAAGCCAAAGGGAAGCACAGAGAACTGAAAGTGTAGAGATCCTGCCCTGAAGCGACTATATTTTCTACAGGACTCCCTTGATAAGAATGTGGAGATGGTGACTAACCAAGCTTCCTTGGACAGCATGGGTAGCAGCTGCTAGAGGGTAAGCATTTTGAACTTTGGGATCACCAGGAAGGAGTTTAGAATGAATAGATTGAGGATGGGGCACCAGAAGCCCTCTTTTCTGGGTACCAGAAAAAGTTTGGAGTAGAAGCATTCGCCTATCTGCTCTGCAGGAACGTGTTCTACTGCTCCCAAGGAGAGCAGGATATGGATATGCTTTTGAGATGCTGCCCACTGATTTGGTGGTAGATCTGGGAACCCTTTTGGGGTTGGAAGGGTGTGGAAGGAGAATTTGTACCCCTGAGAGACAATGTTCAGAACCCATTAGTCCTTGGTAGTGGTGGCTCAGGTGCTTGAGTGAAAGGAGAGTTCTCCTCCTAGGGGTATGTGATGGTGGGCAGAGGTGAGGTAGGGAGGGGGTGAGTCATTGTGACTTCTTACCATAAGGGAGTGGCTTAGAACTCCCTGGTTTTGAAGTGGAGGCAGTCCACTGCTTAGATCTCTGCAACCCATGGGACTGTTGTCTTGGAGGTCTGTTTCCACGGGGCCTAGGTTGGCCCTGTTTACTAGGTGCAGGAAAGGACCAGTGTTTGGAAGGAAAATGCCTGCTGAACCTAGGAGACTGTACCTCTAAGAAATCTTTAACAGTCTGCATAGATTTAGCTTTTTCTTCCATCTTTTTTAACACCTCTTCTGCTTTAGCACCAGATAAGTTATCTTTGTGCAAGGGTGCATCCAACAATTTTGATTTGACATGGTCTGGCAGGGGTTGTTCCTTAAGCCATGCATGTCTTCTAATGACAAGATCCAGTGACTGCTGCCTGCAAGAAGCTTCTAGGGCGTAAACTGCAGTGCAAAGTGGGTTTAGTTACTTGACCAGCAAAGTGCATTAATTCCTGTAAATCTTTATATATTCTGCCCATGCAGGAAAGGAGGACATTTTTTGTTTAAGGGGTTCCAAGGTATGTTGCTGACATTTAAGCATATGGAACTGACAATTTAGTGCCCTGATAGCAAGAGTAGCAGAGTTGTATACTTTTTTACCCCATCTGTCCAGCGCTCTGGAATCCCTGTCTGAGGGGGTGGGATTCTTAGCTGAAGTAGCTTTAACCTCTTTTGGGCCTTGAGTAATGACCTCAGGGTCTGCTGTTGGGTTTTTAAAGAGATATTTGCGAGAGTCAGGGACCCTGTAGTACTTGTCTGGTTTCCTGGGAGTAGGAGGGAGGGTGTCTGGAGTCAAGCTGGATTCGAGGAATACGTTATCCACCACATCAAGGACTGGGGAGGTGGCTAAGGGCCTGTGCTGTGGAAGGTCCAGGAACTCTCAGTCTCTTAGACTGTGGGTAGTCTTGACTCTCCCACATGAAATTCTCCCTTAAAGTATGCAGGGTTACCCCAAAGGAAAAATCCTCTGGGGGAGAGGCTGAAGGAATAGATTCCTGTACATCAGAATCCTCACATGTAGGGAGGGGCTGCATATCTTCATAGTCAGATGCATCAGATTCATCTGACTCTTGTTCAGACAAAACTTCTGGAGACCGATCTCTTTCTTTCTGAGGGAGTGGCTTGGCTTCCCCTAACCAGCATGATAAGGTCCTCTGTCATTTTAAGCATTTGTGACTGAGGCAAGGGATCAGGCGCCAAAGAATGGCTGGAAGTAAGTTTCTTGGGGGTGGTTCGACCCCTGGGACTAAGGAATTTGCTCGTTTTAGAAAGAACGTTAGCCATGAAAGAAGATGTCGGTTTATGTCTGGATTCGGTGTTACGAAGGACTTCCTCGGAAGCCGGTGCCTGCACAGCAGCTCCGGACCCATCAAAGGTAGAGCCAACTGCAGAGTTCTGCAGCATACTGGACTCCAAGAGAGTCTCAGTAGAGGCCTGCGACTTAACTGAAGTGGGCATCAGGGGCTGCAAAAGGGCCTCACTGAATTCCGGAGGACTGACTACCAGCTTGGCAGTAGCGTAGTCGAAGGTTTAGCCTGTGTGGTCTGTCTCTGTCTTTATCTTTACGTTTTTTCGGAAGGTCTGTTATAGGATGGCTTACGGAAGCCATATCAGAATTAGAGGACCGTAAATGGAAATATCCGACTACAATAAGGGCCAGACGGCGAATAGTTCTGGAGTTAAAGCACAGAACAGACAACGAGGAACATCATGGTCTGGACCTAGACAAGTGACGCAGTAAGAGTGGAAGTCCCGGTGTGGTATTTGCTTTCCACAGGCGAGACAATTATTAACTTTTTCTGACATCGGTTAGTGCAAGAAAAAAGGATCCCTGATGAGGTACTTAGCTTTTGAAGACTTCAACTTCAATTTGGAAACGAAACTCAGGTACCGGCCGACTGGCACTCATGTAAACTGCTTCTGCTTCGGGCTACATGCAAGAAAGACTGATGTAATGGCGTCAGCTGCCTTCCTTTATACCACTGACTACCTGATGTCAGTCTGCAAGCGACAGCAACAGACGCAGAAATACTAAGTCTCTGGTATTCAGGCCAGCCGAGGGCTACCCCAGCAGGGATAGCCCAAATGTGATGACTGCAACGTGAAACATGAAGAACATCAATAATGTCCTTAGTTACACCCATTCCCCCCCCCCCCCCAACATTTCTGACGGAGTACTCTGCAGGGATTTTTTTTAAATTTGCACTAATTGCACTCCCAAAAAACATATTCCCAGTTACCGCTCTCTTTTCTATTACACCTCCAGTACTTGCTATCTACCTGAGGAAAACTTCTCTGAAGTCTGCTTAGGGTATAAAAATACCTATGCACACACTTCCAATCAAAAATCCTTAATCATTTAGACTTTGTTGCATACTTACAAGCCATACAGAGGGTATTTCATTTCTTTGTAAATTGCCTTTCCAGTCTTTCTTCCCCATCTTTTCTAACTATCTCTGATCGACTTTTATAGTCATCCTGCAATGTTTTATATGCCCCATTAATTATCCCTTTTTTTAAGCAGCTTGTAATACAGACTTGAGTAAAAACTTTGCTAGACCTGGTCCTCTCACTTAGTACTCCCTTATGCATTTCACTTTGCCTATACTCTGATATCTATCAGTGGTATGGAAAGCAGTTTCTTACCCGCAGTGCAAACTTCTGTTCGCTCTCATCCCACTGTTACATTTCCTTCTCTAGTTATTTACTCCCATATACATTAGTTCTTCTGTCAATTTTCTCCAGTAAATTCCAGACCCCTTTTGTCAATTTTCTATATCTGCAGGTGGAAATGTCCCTGCTGTCAATATCTCCTTTCTTCATTTTTCATTCCTGTGTTGTCTACCTCCTATGATATTTCCTGCAATTTTATGAATATAATATTTTGTATGGTTATTCTCATTAAGGATCTGCATCAGAATCCTTAGCTTGCCTTATTTCTCAAATTGCCTCCCCACCCCATTTCATTCGCCTTTGATTGATGCCCTTCTGTTTAAATTATGTATACAACCCTTAACTGTGTAGCCATTCAAATAAGGTAACCATAAATCACCTTACTCTTTGGGTTGGATTAATTTATTCTACTTCACTTAACTCTTGTCCTCTTCCCCTCATAGATTAACTCTCTAATAATTATTGTTCACAACAACTCTTCTGGTCAATAAAAATATTTCCGGCCTGTACATAAAACTGAACTGACTTAAAACAGTTTCACTGATTGTATCTTACTATCCATACTCCAGAGCTTCCAGTTTCTTGGTTTCTGTACTATTTATTGCTTAGTCTCTTCTCACATATTCTTGGTTGCCACAATACTATCTTTTTAATCCGTATACTAAACCACTTCATCTTATGTCACCATAAATATGGGCACTGCTGAACCAATTCATGTGCAAGTTTACCACTATAGCCTTTGTTTCATCTCCAATAATGCTATTTCCCAAAAAACATGAAGTTATCTAAAAATATTCCATAACACAGAAATCCCCTTTTCTGGGTGTATCAATTACAAACTATCATCTGCAAATATTAAAAAAAATATATATGTTCTCACCATAATGTTTCATCTGTGTTCTGTATCTTAATTTATCCTTGACAGACTGGTCTGGTTCCAATATTGCAACTGACTCGGCCGTTGCTATCGCTCGTGCCAGCCAAAAACTCTCCAGCATCACCTCTACCCACAATCCCTCGTTCACAATTACTTCAGACAGAGTTTGCAGAGAAAGTATAGACAGCCAAAATGGAAGCCACATCTACAATGCTTGAAAAATCACAATTTAAGGATATATAATCTGCTCTACAAAAAAAAAAAATCTTTAAAGGCCGGGGATGGAGGGAGGGGAGTCAAGGATAAATGAAGAAAGACAAGACAGATGGAACATTATGGCAAGTACATAACTTCTTCATCTGATGTTGTCAATCTTCATTTTATCCTTGACAGATAAGACAGTCACCAGCTACCCAAGATCTTGGGTGGACTCTCAAAAGGATATTCCCCTAGAGACTAAGTCCAACTTGTAACGAGTAATAAAGGTATGGGGAGAACCCCAAGCAGCTGCTGCACATATATCATCCACAAAAGCTCTGGACTGGTAAACTGGCAAGGTGGCTACAGATCTTGTAGACTGGGATTTCATGGGCCTAGACAAGGCTACTCCATTCTTTCATAGATAAATGAAATGCAGTCTTTTAGCCATTTAGCTAGAGTGACCCTGCTGACTGGCTTACCCAACTTTGCACTGAAAAAGGAAACAAATAGTTGGTCAGATTTTCAAATGTCTTTTGTTCTGTGAAGACAGAAATGTAATTATCTGTGAAAGTCTAGCAAATGTAAGGAATATTCACCTTTGCTGGGAAAGCCTGGTAAGAAAACCGGTAAATTAATTGCCTGATTGATGTTGGACTCAGACTACCTTGGGTAGAAATGAGGTGTTTGTTCATAAAGAAACTTTGTGGAAAATCAGAGGAGGAGGTTTACATGACAAGGCCTGGATTTCTGAGATTCTTCTGGCAAACGTTACAGGTATCAAAAACAGCATCTTCCAAGACAAACTTCAGATCACACTCTACAGAGGGCTCAAAGGGAGAATGTACTATGGCCTGTAACACCAAGTTCCCATGGTGGCATTGGATCTTTGAAATGAGGTTTCAAACAAGAGTGTGCCTCTTAAAAATAATTTACAAAGTCTACAAAAGGCTAAAGAATGTTCTTTCAAACCATTGTGGAGATTGGAAATTGCAGTTAATTGAAATCTGATGGTAGACGGAGAATCTCCAGCATGAAAAGAATCCAGGGTTGTTGAATCAGATAACGCCAAAGGAAGGGGAACCAAATCTGTTGATGCCCAAGGGGGCAATAAGGATTACTGTGCTTTTCAACCTGAGTGGTTTCTGTAGGAATTTCAGAATTGGAAGCGAGGAGAAAGGCATACCGGAGACTTGGGGGGGCCAACTGTGGAGGACAAAGTCTCTGGGTGACTTCCCTGGAGGGGGAATCAGGGCAAAGTAATTGCTGCACTTCTTGTTTAGGGGAAGCAAACAGATTGCAGCAAGGCTAACCCCACTGACGGAAGATTCTTTCCACCACTTCTGCATTGAGAGACCACTTGTGTGGCTAGAGGATGCATCTGCTCAGTTTGTATGCAATCACACTGGAACTCCCCAGAATGTGCACTGCTATTAGAAAGCGGTTAGAAGTGATCACCCATTGCCACACTCTGAGGGCTTCTTGACAAAGTGGATAAGACTTGGTTCCTCTGCTTTTTGATGTACCAAACTACTGACATCATATTGGTCAGTCTGAATTGCAATTGTCCAATGAGGAAGAGCTGTTTGAAAGGTCTGCAATGCTAGAAACACCGCTCTTAGCTCCAGGACATTTATATACAAGTTGGCCTCTAAGGGGGACATAGTGCTTTGGACAGTCTTGCCCAGAAAATGCCCCCCCCCCACACCCCATCTGGGAGGAGTCCATGATCACTACGGCTGTGGGCTCTGGAAGAACAAAGGGGTGACTGAGGAGAATCTGTTCTCAATACGTCCACCAAAGTAAATCCCTCTTGCAATAACTGGTGATCAGAATTTGGTCTGGCAAGAGCTGGCAAAGGATAGACCACTGAGAAGCCAGTAGCCACTGCAGAATTCTCACATGAAACCTGGCTAGAGGAACTAGAGTTATTGAGGCTGCCATCGACCTTAGAGTTTGCAAAACTAGTTGAGCAGGAATCTTCTCCTGTGGATTACCTTTTGAATTTGTACTATAATTCTTTGGAGTCTCTCAGGAGGAAGGGATGGTACAGTTGTTGCTGTATTTAGCACAGCCCCTATAAATTCTAAATTTTGTAAGGGAGTCAACTGAGATTTCTCGTGATTTACTGAACATCCCAGGTGAGCACAGGTATTGACTGTGTAATCCCTGGCTACTATCAACTGATGCCTGGTTGAAGCAGTTATGAGCCAGTTATCTAAGTATGGAAATACCTGGAATCCTTGCATTCTCAAGTGAGCTGCTACTACTGCCATACATTTGGTGAACACCTTAGGGGCTGTAGTGAGACCAAAGGGCAGCATTCTGAATTGGCAATGACTGGCTCCCAGCTGGAAGCAGAGGAACTTCCTGGAGCGTTTGTCCATTTTTACATGGTAATATGCATCTTGAAGATCGAGCATATCCAGTCGTCTTTCTTCAGAAAAGGAAGAATTGACTGTACCATGACCATCTGGAACTTTGTTTGAAGAACTGATTTGTTCAGCAAGCTGAGATCCAAAAATCTATCTCAGGTCCTGTCTTTTTTGGCACTAAAAAGAATCTTGAGTAGGTTCCGAATCCTTTCTAATCTGGTGGGACTTCTTGGATGACTTTTGTCTAGCATTTTTTGAATTTCTTGCACTGTTGAATCTCTCTGATTGGGTGGAACGTTGGGGATTTGTTTTGTGTATGGAGGAGGATGGGAAAAGGGAATGATATACCCTCTGGATATGATCCATTGCACCCAGGAATCAGTTGTATTTATAACCAGGCATTTAGGTGCAAGGACAGTGTTCCCCAACTGCCTCCAGAGGAAAACAATCGGGACTCCATTCAGTAGCACTGAAAGGGCTTCCCTGGAAAGGAATCCTTGAAGCCCTAGTTTTGCCGACCACCTTTGCAGTGAGAGCAGTCTCTTCCTTTTTGGTTCCTCCCTCTGCTCCTGGGGGAACTGCCTCCATGTGTGTCTTGGAAAGACCCTTGGGATTTTCTGAATCACATTTTTCCACCACTCCTCTGATTTCTAGAAGAGAGCCTTTGGGGGGGTAGAGAAACATATGCCCATAACAGAAAGGGTCTTCTCACACCTGAATAAAGTCTCTCAGTTTTGGGCCAAACAAGGATGTTCCGTCAAAAGGAGCATAGATGAATGAAGACTTGAATGGATCTGCAGAGTCATATAAGCACGTCTCCTTATGGCTATGCCTGCATCCACTGCTCTGGACATCTCTTCATCTATGTGCGAATAGCCTCATGGACTAATTAGACACAGACTCTAGGGTGGTTAGGTGGGAAGCCACTTCTTCTTCTTGGACACTCAGTCACAGCTCCTGCCAGAGTACCTGACATTCCTTGATCAGATCCCTTTGAAGTCTTACAAAGTGTGTCAAAAAGTTCAAAGACCTTAGAGTGAAGGTCGATGAAGCATTAACCTGCTTTCTAAATCTATCCATATCCTTAGACTCCCTGCTGGGCGGATGAATAGATGAACTCTCCCCTCAGGGAGTTCCTTTTTTGTCGCGACCACTATGACCATGGCATCCACCGCTAACCCCTTGAACCAGAACTGTATCTTCAGGGGTAGATACGATTTTGTCAGGTCTCTTGGGAATGGGGCCTATGGTGTCTGACGCCTTCCATGCCTGCTGTGAAATCAACTGAATTAGTTCAAGAGCAGGTGGAGTCACCCAAGAGGTAGAAGGGCAAGTACTGAAAGCCTCCAGGTAAACAGATTTCTCCAAAGAAGGGCTTTAGGACTTCATCCCCCCCCCCTTTGGTTTACAACTTCTAGGATATCCCCAAAGGCGACATCTTCAGGTGGTGACAATGGGGACCCTTCTTTCTCATCAAAGTCTGTCTCCTCGGTGACTGATTCCCAGGGGAAATCTAAGTGCACCTCTTGCACTTTTTTCTGAGGTACCTCCTCAGCGGGATAATCTTGGAAGGTGTTAGAAAATGACAGAACTTGAAAGCACCCACTGTCTCAGTGGAGAGACAGGTGGAATAACAGAGCCAGGGGGGGGTATCTGTTCTGAGGAGGAAGGTACTGACTGAGTCAATGTAAGGGACAGGGTCCTCTCCATCACCTCAAAGGCTGGTCCCCCTGAAGAGGGAAGGGAGTCCAGAACAGAGATAGACTGCCTCAAGATCAGAGTCACTCACCGCTCCGAAGAACCAACCTTCGAGATGGAAGCTGGAGCCTAACTAACTCTAGCAGAAGCTCTGAGGAGTACAGATGGCTCAAAAAAACCTTGAGTCCTGCCCCCTGGAACTGATAGGGTAGCTACGGCTCCGAGGGGTCTCCAATTCCAAAGCCACCAAAGAGCTCGGGATTACCAGTTGCAAAGATGTGAAAATCTTAGGTACAGTTGGTGCAGGGAGATTCTGAACAGAAAACTCTAAGGCCTCGAAGGAGGTCAGAGAAGGAGTGGTCAACAAAGTGAAGGAAGGCCCAGAAGATTTTATTCACAAGTCTCTCCACATCATGCTCAGAAAGACTTTTGGTGGAGAGGTTCAATGACATGTTAGGAGATACAGACCTCTGAAGAAAAACTTCTGGAAGCTCACCAGCGAAGGGGTCTACTGATTGGGGTAATAATTTCTTGGAAAAATTTCCCTTGAAACAGATACTTTAGCTTGTGCTGATGTAATAAGTGCCACTGAAGAAGCAGAAAATCTGTCCAGCACTGGGGTCTTCGATGTCAAAAGACTTGAAATAGTTGTCGATGCTGCAGCAACAGTAGTAACTGGTAATTTACAGTCAGAGGGCTCCGGTTCCGAAGATACTTTTGGAACGGAAGATTTCAATTTCTTAGATCTCAGGGCCAACAGAGAAGTCAGAACCAAGATGCACCTCTTTGTGCCCTTGTCCACAGAAGATGAAGAAGGGGAGGAAATGTCAGTTCTGGCTTTGTCAGCAGTATACAAGGCTTCACTGAAGGCGGAGGGGATCAAACCCTTAAAAATAAGTTTGTTTCATCTCTCAACTAGGGCTTGATGACTGACCCCATGACAAATACTGCAGTCCTCTTGTAAGTGAACAGGGCCCAAACAATAAATGCAAAGGGGGCGAAAATCAGAAGATGGGATTTCATGGCCACACTTTTGACATTTTTTAAAACCAGAAGGGGCTTCAGCACTCATACAGAAAAGTTTGGGAGAGAGGAGATGGAATTATATATATATATATATATATATATATATATATATATATATATATATATTTTTTTTTTTTTAAGGGAAAAGGAAGGAAAGTGGAAAAAACTAACAATGACAGTTACCAAAATACACTATGGTGTATGGGGGAAGAATATCAACAATAATATTTAGTATTACACCAACGTGTATGAAAGGAGAGAAAGTATTAAACAAAAGGACAGAGGATCAAGTAAAGAAAAAAAAACAGAGAAATCCTTAAGAAATAACAGAAATTTACCTACAACCAAGGAAACTCGACAGCACTAGCAAAACGCATACGATTTTGGAAAAGCAGCAAACAAGATCTGAGGTAATTGTGAGATGGGGATTGTGGGTAGAAATGAAGCTCAAGAGTTTTTGGCTGGTGTGAGCTGAAGTAATGGCCAAGTCGGTTCTGATATTTGTAGTTGCTGCTCTTCTTGTTCCATCAGATTCACCTTATTCTGCAATGCTTTAAACTTTGTTAGTCCCTATAAATAATTCATATTACATTTTCCCCATATCTTTCTTTTTTACTTCTACCCTATTTTTAAAAGCTATTTCATTTTATCACACTCACTAGCTACCTCTTCTGAAGAAATCTGTTTCTTCCTTAATAGCCCTCAAATAATTCCCACTACCCATTCATTAAATGCCTCTCTTTTTAACAAATATGAAATGCCAGTCTCTCATATCTACTTAATTACCATGCACCTTCACTGCAGTTTTATTGGTGCATGTTCTGAAATAGTAAGATATGCATCAAAGCTTCCAATTAAATACACATGCTCCTTGTAAAACATTATATCCAGAATAGACCAATTACTGCATCATGGGGAATAATATGTAAAATCTGTCCAATTTCCTACTACTCAGTTCAAATATTCTTTACCAAATATTCTCATATTTCTTCAGAAATCTGCCCTCTTTTGTTACATTCTTGCTTTAAGGTCACCCTGATACGCCCTCACTACTCCACATCAGGTTCCAGGCCCCACCCATAAATAATATTCCCTGCTGAAAGCAGATGTCACAATTTTTTAAGCTCCATAACAGTACATTTTGGTGGAACAAGTTCAAAGGTAAGTACTATGACAGGTGCCTTTGAGGCCATTTTAAGTTTAGCCAACTTCCCTTCAAAGGTGTGGACCAAACCCTGTAACTTGAATCTGTGAGGTAAATACCTTAAACCCTTATGCCAAACCATTATGCCAGAATAATCCTTCCCTTTTGTCAATAACTCCTTACTGCCACAAATCCATCATTATCTCCCCTCTTTTCTTTCATGAACGGAACCCCTTAACAATCAATATTATCTTTTCCTTTGACCCTTATATTCTGCAGAATGCCCATCCAGAAATTCTTTACTAAATTCACATGTTCATTTCTATCCAAGTGCCTCTTGCAAAATTACTACTTGCACACTACATCGCAGCACTCTGCTTACACATAAGGCCATTTATATTCAGTGATAATATTGACAAAGTAGCCATCGTGATAGAAAGTTATTACTCCTGGTATTATATATGACATTTCTTTAGAATAACACATTTCCAACTTTTGGCTTACATGCACACATTGTCTGGCAGGCTGATTATTTTCTCCTCTTAATTTGAACCTATGTTACATTTCTGAAGAATTTTTGCTTCAATGAAAACCCTCAAAAAAATTCAGAACCCTCATCCCCTTTTAATTCAGCGTGTGCACACACACACACACACACACACACACACACACACACACACACACACACACAAGCTATGTAGTTAATCCCCTCAGAAAGGAGAAGTTGTCTCAAATCTACAGATGTGTCCAAAGGTGCTACATGATCGAAAATTAAGGTTATCCATTTGAAAGTGCATGCTACACTCTATGTTCCTGCTCAACACCAATTGCAATTTATTCTTTTATCTCTGTCCCCCTCTGATATGTGAAAAACAGCTTGCAAGCTTTAGTAAAAATTTACTTTTAGACATAATAAAAAAGCACACTTACTACCTTTAAAGAAACGGTGCACTGTTTTATTAAATGCATTACAATATTAAAACTGTTGAGGCTACTACTTCTTACTCATTTCTCATCATTTCAAACTTTTTTCCACTGAAATAATTTCCATTGCAGCTTTAAATGTTACAGTTCTTGCAGAAGAAAATGTTCAGCACTCTCAATATTAATTGCACCTGTAAATAGCTACTTTCCATGAAAAAGCAGTCCATAACGAGAAAAAAAGCTTCTAACAACTTTTCAGATGCATGAAAAGAATCTTTCTAAATTTCACTCAGAACACAATATACAGGCTTCCCCTGGCCAGCTGCTTGAACCTGTAAGACTTCTTGTCTCCTACTGAGTACATCTGGCAATTAAAAAGTCAAAAATTTGCAGATACAAAAAAAACCTAGCATTGTCAAGCATTTTATCATTTCTGTATTATTTTTCAAGCCTATTTCCTTAAAAAACATGCCTATAGATTAAACAAAGGATATTAATCTACACAGCCACTCTTGTGTAACAGGTGAAATTACTTTAACATCCCAACACACAGAGATCACATTACATTAATTTTTAACTTGCTGCTGACCAGCCAAAGCCTGTACATATTACAATGAAAAAAATATTTGCTTGCTTTAACATACACACATCACTGATAAGACTCCCCACAGTCTGCAAACATGGTCAGCCATAGTCCTCCTGTGCTTGCCTGTACCTCTGAGAAGTATATACCAAACAGGAGGGCTTCTATCAAGCTCCTGTGGGGGACACCACTTGTAACCGGTTTAGAGTCGGACCTAGAGTCTGCAACTCTCACCATGTGGGTTCTATCCATGAGCCAATTGGCAACCCATCCCGTGACGTAGGGGTTTATGTTCAGGCTGGTGAGCTTGTCTATAATACCAGAATGGGGAATGGTGTTGAAAGCCTTTACGAGGTCTAGGTAGGCTGTGTGGACTTCCTTTCCCTTGTCTAAAGCCTTGGTAACTGTCTTAAAGAAGTCCACCAGGTTTAGGAGGCATGATCCAAACTGGGTAGGGTCCAATGTTTGGAGGTTCCCAATGTCTCTGTTAATGAGTTCCATGATGATGCGCTCCATAGCCTTGCAGACCAGGCTAGTCAGGCTTATAGGGCGATAGTTCCAGGGGTCCATTGTGGCTCAACCTTTGTGGAATGGGATAACTGCTGCTGTGCGCCACTCTATGGGTACATAGCCTGTACAGAGGCTGAGTTTGAACAGTGTGTTTAGGTCAGGGGTTAGTTCATTTTGGAGCTTGCATAAGACAAAGCCTGGGACACCATCCGGTCCCATTGAAGCTGTATTTTTGGCTTTGGATAGGGCTGTTTTAACCTGTGTGTCAGTGATTGCCAGGGCTCTACATTCTTCTGGTATGATTATGGGCCCTTTAGGGGGTGAAGTTTGCACTAAACCTGTCTGCCAGAATGTTGGGAATATCAGCCAGTTCGGTGTACTTTATGCCATTCTGCACTAACTCAGAGAAGATCTGAGAGTTTTCACTTAGGTTCTTGGCATAGTTAAAGAACGCTTTGCGGTTATCTTTGGAGTAATTGGCAATTTTTCTTTCAAAGCTAGCCTTGGATGATTTTATGAGGGATTGTAGTTTCTTGCTGATAATGATCAGGGAGGTCTTTCCTTCTTGGCATTTTACTCTCTTCTGTATAGTTTCCTCCTCCTATTGTATAGCTTTGTTTATGGCAGGGGTCCACCAGACTGGTTTCCTTTTCGTGGAGGAGTGAGTCTTGGTTTTGCTTGGGATAGCATGAGCCATGCATTCTTGTAGGTGCTCACAGAGTGCCTTTGTAAGGGATTCAGGAGGTTGGACAATGTTGACTTTTAGCATGGGGGCTGTGAACTTTTCCACCTCGGTCTTAAGTAACGTGAAGTTTGCTTTTGAAAAGTTTTTCACGGTGGTTTTCTTGATTGGGGTCGGAATGTGGATATCCAGAGTGATTAGTCTATGGCCTGATCTAATCAGTGAGGGGTTGACCTCCGGTGTAGAACACCGGTCACCGATGTTAGTGATGACCAGGTCCAATATGTTGTCACCTCTGGTGGGGGTGTTGACCAGTTGATCCAGGGTGTCTGAGTTTATAAATTCTAAACAGCGTTGGGCAAGGGAGTTAAGTACTTGAGTAGTTCTCCCAGTTAATGTTTGGGTAATTGAAATCACCCAATATTAGGGCATTTGGTAGGACCTTCATATTTTCCAGTGTCTCCAGAAATGCAAAATGGGGTCCTGGGTCATGGAGGGTGATCTGTAGCAAACTACAATTTGAATTGCAGTTTTGCCCGTTGTTAGTTGCACATGGATGATCTCTGAGGCATTGTGCTGTGCCACTAAACTGGAGGTGTGGGTATCCTTGATGAATATGGATACACCCCTGACTTTAGTGTTTCGGTCTGGTTTCTGTGGCTGAAAAGTATGGTATGAGTTATAGCCTGGTAGTGCTGGGGTGCTCTCTGGAGCCTTAAGCCAGGTTTTTGTTACTGCACAGATATCAGTGTTCTCCATACTGAGGAGTGCCTCGAGTGCATGCATTCTGTGGTTTAGACTTCTGGCGGTGAGTAACATTACCCTCAGTTTTGGGTTACTTGTGCTATTTACGGTGGTGGGTTTGTCTTTTGAGCCTTGCCTAAAAAAGGCACTATGGGGGCGGCAAAAGCCTTGGCCAGTATTCAAAAGCCTAAGGGTGACAGGTGCAAGCCATCTCTTGTGAAGTAACATGGCTTGTCGAGCATGTCATCCCAGGTGGACAGATACTGGATCCCTTTTGAATGACACCAGAAACTTAGCCAATTGTTGAAATTGATCATTTTTTCTTTATACTGTGGCATCATTCTTGGTGAGGGCAGGATGCTACTCAGGGTCAGGGTCATACCGGCCTGGGCTACATGATCAGAGAGCTCTTCCATGTCTCTTCATGTAGTCCAGGGAGGTACGTCTCAGGCCACTCACACCAACATGGACAATGACAAAGTCGTATTTGTACTTGTCCTGGAGCAACCTGAGTGTTTGTGTTATGTGGCGGATCCTGGTGCCCAACAGACAGCTAACTGTAGCCTTCTCCTTGTCCAGCCTAGTTAGTGGGACATCAGTGTGCCTGACTATAGAGTCGCCTATTACTAGTGTGTTGGGTATGTTATTTTGCCTTAAGGGCTGTGATTGCGTGGCACACTGATTATGTGAAGTATGTGTTTCATGGTTTGTGATGGGATATGGAGGTTGTTTGGGTGTCTGCTTTGGAGGTCTCTGTTGCTTTTGCAGATTTTTATTTAGAGCCTACGAGTATGTTTTCGTGTATTTATGACGTATTTATAGCACCTTGAATCTCACACCTGACTCGACATTGTCTGATTGCTAGGATAAACTTGCTCCTCTTCTGTTCGTTGTGCAGTGTACAATCATTTTTCACAAACACCCTGTAGTCTCCATTTTTTTAAAACTTTTCCTTTCTGCTACAGTTTTGCCATGATCACCCCTTTCTGCTGCAAATGACTGCATTTTCACTTGTGTGTCCAAGCTGCTATCGCATGGTCCGGTTTGGAGCATACAGACATGCTCATTCAAGCAAAAAATCCTGTTGTGAAACCCCAGTCTGGTTGCTTATTTGCACTTTCATAAAGATTCCTTCCTGTTTATCTGATTCAACAGAGAATCTCATGTTTTCCTTGCGTGAGCCCATCTTCTAACTCGACTTTTAAAACAGCTTATCTTTAAAAACGTCATACTCAGCCAAGCCTTTACTTTAACTTCAACCTCTGATTTTTACAGTTTTGTCAGTTCATCTGAATTGCTACTTAAAGCTTCTTCATATTTCCCCAGCCTTTGTTACTTACGTTGATACAGACCTTTTAGTCTCTGATTTAAAGACCTCTTCAGTACATTTGATTTATTTTCCTCTAAATTAGTGGAAGCTATCTTCTGTATGAAAGCTGAAACTTCAACTTTTTTTGCTGAACAGCTGCAGGATTATTCCCAGAGTTCTCACTCTCTTTTTTGGCTGATGCTCTTTCAGTTTCTCTAAACAACTTCTTTGTTGGAATCCAAGTAGTGTCATTACTAGCCAGTGAGTGAATAATGTCCCGTTTTTCTCAGCTGTTGTTTTCACACTGGGAGAAATTAGCCAGCTGATCAGTGTGCAGCCACCTTGAAAATCCAATCACCTCAGCTCATTTTTTTTTATATCTGGACTGTAGATACAGCACTTTCTGATATTAAGACTACTAATTTTTAGCGTTTTTCTATCACTGCATGAACACAATGTGAAAGTTTGCTTTATGAATAAACTCGGTCTTAAGTTTACCAAAAATTTTTAAACCATTTTATGCCTACATTTTTTGCTTAAAGCTTTGGTAAATAAATTCTATATTCAGCTTAGTGACATTTTTAACCATGTTACTGCCCAGATTTTTTGCTTTAGAATTCCATCCGCATAAGTTACAGCTTCAGCTAAACAGTTTGCTACCTTACTTCAGTTCCTACTGTGTATGCTAATAAGAGTATTGTTTTTTTTTCTATTTTGCTATGTTAGCAATTTCTTATGTTTGTTATATTATATTCTTAGTCCACTACACATTACAATTTAGGTCTGCATGTTTATATTTTAACACAAATTTTAATATCCCAGTTCATTACTCCCCACTGAATGATCTTAATGGGAGAACACAATTTTCATTTCTACAATAATGGTGGTCTTCTCTTATATAGATCTTTATACAGACCCTTTCTTATAGGTTCATAGGTTCATAGGTTCATACTAGGCTATCTGCCCAAGGGCATTTATAAGCCTAGCCCATAGTTATGTGGCTTTCGCCACCCCTTTAGTTTGAATAAAAACTATGCCTATCATTTTTCTGTGCCTCTGTCAAGCAGTGACACTGAAGTAATCCCTGGGGTATATCTGCGATCTCCCATCCATTGGTCAAGATTCCTCTTGAACAAGGCCAGCGAGGTGCTCTGCCTCACATGTACCGGGATTTTGTTCCACAGCATAGGGAGTCTCTGGGTGATGAATCTGTCCCTCCAGCACGTTCTATTTATAACCGTGTCAAGGTTTAAGTCTCCGCCCTTGTGGTTCTGAGGGATCTAGATTTTTGAGGTGAAGCATATTCATCAAATCTGGGTTTGACATGGCCTTATATGTCAGGCACAGGTCACCTCTGAGCAAGCGGTATGAGACTGAATAAAGCTGGAGTTCTTTCAGTCGGGCAGCATAAGACATATTTTTGAGACCCTTTATCCTTTTGGTGAGGAACTTTTGGGGCCTTTCAAGCTGCATCAGGTGTCTGGTCAGATACATTCGAGCGGGCATTGTACTCAATCATAGGTCTAATGAGTGATGAGTACAGGGGACGATGACCTCCCTTGATCTAGATGTGAATCCCTTCATGATCAGGTGGGCGATATAGAAGGTTTTCCTAACTACTTTAGCAACATGAGTGTCAAGCGAAGACTACTGTCAACTTGGGTCCCCAGATCCCTGATGACTTTTCTGTGCTCAGTGGATTGTCACCTATATGGTAGCTAGGTAACCTTGTTTTTCCCGAAGGGTATGACTATGCATTTTTGGCGTTTAACTTCAGGCCATGGCTCTGGCACCAGTTATCCGTTTCTGTGAGGCCCTTCTGGAGGATATCTGTGTCAGATGTGTTTCGACTATGGCCCAGTTTGCAGTCATCTGCAAACTTTGTCAGCCATAACCCTCCTGTGTTTGCTTGTACTTCAGAAAAGTAGATGCCGAACAAGAGTGGACCCAGGACTGAGCCCTGTGGGACACCACTTGTGACAGGCTTTGAGTCTGACATGGCTCCAGCAACTCTGACCCTGTGGGTTCTGTCGCTTAGCCAGTTTGCAACCCATCTTGTGATGTATGGGTTTACATTCAAGCTGATGAGTTTTTCGATGATACCTGAGTGGGGTATTGTGTCAAGGCCTTTGCCAGGTCGAGGTAGGCTGTATGGACTGCCTTTCCTCATCAATGGCCTTGGTGACTGTCTCGAAAAAGTCAACCAAGTTTAAGAGGCAGGATCTGCCTTTGACAAAGCCAAACTGGGTTGGATCCAAAGTCTGCAAGTTCCCTATGTCTTTATTTATGAGTTCCATTATGATCCTCTCCATGGCTTTGCAGATAAGGCTTGTCAAGCTAATGGGGCGGTAATTTCCAGGGTCTGTGGAGGCACCGCCCTTATGAAGTGGGACCACAGTCGCCGTCGCCACTCCTTGGGTGCGTATCCTGAGGTGAGGCTAAGATTAAACAGCTGTCCTAACTGTGGGTTTAATTCCTCGTTGAGTTCATGAAGCACACAGCCGGGGACACCATCCGTCCCATGGATGCTGTGTTTTTGCCTTAGTGAGGCAGTTCTCACCTGGGCGTTGGAGATGTTTGGGGGCTACAATCCTCTGGAATAGATATCTCTCCTTTTGGGGAGGGGGAGAAGTTTGCACTGAACCTGTCAGCCAGTATGTTAGCAATGTGTGTAGGTTCAGTAATTTTCACATCATTTTGAACTAATTCTGAGCATATCTGGGAGTTTCCTCCTAGGTTTCTAACATAGCTAAAGAAGGCCTTATGATTGTCTTTAGAGTCCTTGGCGATTTTTCTCTCAAAATTTGCCTTGGATGATTTTATGAGAGCTCTTAGTTTTTACTTATAATGATCAAAGGTGTCTTACCTTTCAAGGATTTTGCTCTATCTTGTAGTAGCTTCCTCCTTTTGTTGTAGAGCTTGTTTATGGCTGGGGTCCACCAGACTGGACGCTTGCCTTTGGTACAGAGAGTCTTAGTTTTGTTTGGGATTGCCTGATCCATGCAGTCCTGTAGGTGCTGGTAGAAGGCATTTGTAAGTGATTCAGCGGTTTGAGTAATGTTTACCACTGGCTCAGGGGCCTTAAAGGAGACCACACTAGTTTTAGAAGTGTGAAATCGGCTTTTGAGAAGTTTTTCACTGTGGTCTTTTTGTTTCAGGTGGGGCGGGATGAGGACCTCCAGCGAGATTAGTTTATGATCTGATCTCACCAGTGAGGGGTATACTTCCGGTGTTGAACATTTTGATCCCATGTTCGTGATGATGAGATCAAGTATGTTTTCACCTCTTGTGGGGATGGTGACTAGTTGTTCCATGGCATTTGAGTTTATGAACTCCAGGAATCTTTGGGTTAGAGTGTTCGGGCTTGAGTAGTGTTCCCAGTCTATATTAGGGTAGTTGAAGTCACCTAGTATGATGGTGTTTGGAGATACATTTATCCCTCCAATGTTTTCAGGAAGGCCATGTGAGGTTCCTGAGTTTGAGAGGGTGGCCTGTAACATGCTACAAATTGCAGAGCAGTCTTGCCTATGGTTAATTGCACCTGGATGGTCTCAGATGCATCGTGCGTTGCCACCAACCTTGAGGTGTGGGTGTCCTTTATGAATATGGACACCCCTCCTTTCTTGGTGTTGTCCGGATTTTGGGGCCGGAACGTATGATATGAGGTGAAACCTGTTAGTGCTGGGGTGCTCTCAGGAGCCTTGAACCAGGTTTCTGTCACAGCACAGACATCGATGTTCTCCATATTGAGAAGGGCCTCGAGTGCGTGCATCTTGAGATTGAGACTTCTGGCATTGAGCAGCATTACCCTTAGTTTTTTCCTTTTGGTGTTCTAGGGTGGTAGGTTTAGAATTTGAGCCTTGCCTAAAAAGGCACTATGGGGGTGGCAAGAGCCTTTGCCAATATCCGAAGCCCAGGGTGACAGGTGCAAGCCGTCCCTTGCGAAGCAGCGTGGCTTGTCCAGCATGTCATCCCAGGCAGACAGACATTGGATCCCCTTTGAATGACACCAGAATTTAAGCCAATTATTAAAGCTGATCATCTTATCACTGTATTGTAGCATCATTCTAGGTGAAGGTAGGATACTGCTCAAGGTCAGGGTCATACCTGCCTGGGCTACATAATCAGAGAGCTCCTCGGCGTCCCTTTCATGTAGTCCAAGGAGGTGCGTCTCAGGTCGTTGACACCAGCGTGGACAATGACTGAGTCGTGCTTGTACCTGCTGTTGACAGACCTGCGTGCTTGCGTTATGTGGCGGAGTCTAGTGCCCGACAGGCAGCTTACTGTGACCTTCTCCTTGCTCAGTCTGGTGGCGGGCGTCAGTGTGTCTGACTATGGAATCACCAATGACAAGTGTGTCTGGCATTTTGTTTGGCCTTAAGGGCTGTGACTGTTTGACACTCTGACTGTGTGGTCTATGTGTTGCATGTGTTGGGTCGTGAGGTGGTATTTGTTTGGGTGTCTGCTTTGGTGGCCTCTGCTGTTTTGGTAAATTTTGACCAGAGCCTCCGAGTATGTCTTTGTGTGAGTATGTGTATGATTTGAAGTTGTGATGGTACCATGTGTGACTGGGTATGTATTGTGTGTGGTTGCCTTCTCCTCCTGTCTGGTCTTGCCAGTCCTATGTTGAGAGAGCTCAGCCTCCAGTTTGGCCGTATAGTTGCATCTCTCGCATGTATTTGTGTTTTGTGGGAGAAGGAGAGGATTGTCTGTGTACATGAGGCAATTGTAACATTGCCTCAATATTCCCAGGTTCACCAGTTGAGCTGGAGAGGACACTAGCAACTGATCCCTCGACATACTAGAAGTAGTAGATAAAGAACTTTCAAAGGACTCGGGGAAGTGGGTTTTGGGCTGGTGGGGTACTATCTATAATAAGAGTGCTTTATCAAGGTGCAAGTACTGTAGGAGTAAGTGCTAGGCTTTACAGATAGAGAATAGTCTACTTGGGAATCAAGTAGAGATGAACTTTTCAGTTATAGGATATGCTGGTTAGATCAGCAGTACAGTTTAGCGTCTTTTATAGCAGGCGGCTGAAGGGTGCTAGCAATTGGCCCAAAACGACCTCTGGTCTACTAGTTTCTGCGTGTAACTTCACCAAATCGGACAAAAGGCGCTCAGTGCTTCCCACTCCCACTGGTAAGCAAAGAAACTTCCCTCCTTCCTAATAAGGCAATGGATCAGTAACAGGAACTAAAAACAAAGCCCAGGGATCAGCAACTCTGAAACTGGACTACTCTAGATCAGTAAAGTGGGAAAACAAGAGATTTTTTTGTTTTATTACAGAGATAAGGAAAAAAAACAGACAGTAAATGCTATAAATGCTGTAAATCGGCTAGCGCACTTTAGTGTGTAGCCTACAGAAACAATTTGCAACAATTAGTAACTTAAAGTGCAATAAACAGTGTAAAATGCAGAAATCACTTAAAGTAGCAGTAAAACAGGCGAAATGCAGTCGCTAGCTTAATAACAGTGGGAAAGCCACAAAAAATACTTATATCTGGTAGAAAGTCACTCTTTTAGCTCTCTGCTGCTTGGATCACTCTGCAGGCCACCACGAGGATCTGTGCAGAGTTGGTACAAGCTGGAAAACACGTGTTTAGCGTGTTTTATAGCAGGGGCTGAAAGGAGCTAGGAATTGGCCCAAACGACCAATAGACTACTAGTTTCTGGCTGAAACTTCACCAATTCGGACAAAAAGGCTGCTCAGTGCTTCCCACTCCCACTGGTAAGCAAAGAAACTTCCCTCCTTCCTAATAAGGCAATGGATCAGTAACAGGAACTAAAAACAAAGCCCAGGGATCAGCAACTCTGAAACTGGACTACTCTAGTTCAGTAAGGTGGGAAAACAAGAGATTTTTTTTTTTTTTTTTTTTTTACAGAGACAAGGGAAAAAAACAGACAGTAAATGCTATAAATGCTTTTAAGTGGCTAGCACACTTGAGTGTGTTAGCCTACAGGTAAAATTAAGCAACAAATAACTTTTTAAGAGTGCAAAACAGTTAATCAACACAAAAACAGTTTAAATAGAATGCAGAGCTGTATAAACAGGCTAAGATGCAGTCGCTAAGCAGTAAATATTCAAAAAGCCAGAAAAAATACTTAAATCGGTTATAGCAAATACAGTTATAACAAATGCTCTGAAATATACTGTATATTTCCAATATGTTTGAGAAGGACAGTCAGAACACAAGAAGGTTCAGGCAAAGAAGAAAAAAAAAGTTTTGTTTTACTTTTGAAAAGGTAAAAAGGAGGAACAGAAGGCCTTATCAAATGTTCTCTCTGTATTAAGAAGAATGAGCTAATGACACTAGACTGGGAGGTGTGTCACAGTAGGGGCGGGCAACTGCAAAGCCACCAAGTATAAGAGCAAGACACCAACAGGGAGGGAGGGTGCGACAAAATAGCCTAAGACAACAAGCTATGACAGTTTTTAAACAGAAAAAGATTTCTGAAGATTCTGAATAGACAAAGTGCTTTATATATATTAAATTATAAAAACAGTAATCTGTTAAAATAATCAAAAAATACTTATATTTTGTAGCTCAGTTGCGGTCAAACAACTTCTCCAGCCTGCACCAAAGACCAGAACAACAACTTCTTTTTACAAGAACACAAAAGAACCAGCCCCCACTAGCCAAGAGATAATTACACAGAGTAAATGTTTCAGTTTATACAATAGCCTAAGACAACAAGCTATGACAGTTTTGAAACAGAAAAAGATTTCTGAAGATTCTGAATAGACAAAGTGCTTTATATATATTAAATTATAAAACAGTAATCTGTTAAAATAATCAAAAATACTTATATTTTGTAGCTCAGTTATGTCAAACAACTTCTCCAGCCTGCACCAAAGACCAGAACAACAACTTCTTTTACAAGAACACAAAAGAACCAGCCCCACTAGCCAAGAGATAATTACACAGAGTAAATGTTTCAGTTTATACAATAGCCTAAGACAACAAGCTATGACAGTTTTTAAACAGAAAAAGATTTCTGAAGATTCTGAATAGACAAAGTGCTTTATATATATTAAATTATAAAAACAGTAATCTGTTAAAATAATCAAAAAATACTTATATTTTGTAGCTCAGTTGCGGTCAAACAACTTCTCCAGCCTGCACCAAAGACCAGAACAACAACTTCTTTTTACAAGAACACAAAAGAACCAGCCCCACTAGCCAAGAGATAATTACACAGAGTAAATGTTTCAGTTTATACAATAGCCTAAGACAACAAGCTATGACAGTTTTTAAACAGAAAAAGATTTCTGAAGATTCTGAATAGACAAAGTGCTTTATATATATTAAATTATAAAACAGTAATCTGTTAAAATAATCAAAAAAATACTTATATTTTGTAGCTCAGTTGTGGTCAAACAACTTCTCCAGCCTGCACCAAAGACCAGAACAACAACTTCTTTTACAAGAACACAAAAGAACCAGCCCCACTAGCCAAGAGATAATTACACAGAGTAAATGTTTCAGTTTATACAATAGCCTAAGACAACAAGCTATGACAGTTTTAAACAGAAAAAGATTTCTGAAGATTCTGAATAGACAAAGTGCTTCATATATATTAAATTATAAAACAGTAATCTGTTAAAATAATCAAAAATACTTATATTTTGTAGCTCAGTTAGGTCAAACAACTTCTCCAGCCTGATAGCCTAAGACAACAAGCTATGACAGTTTTAAACAGAAAAAGATTTCTGAAGATTCTGAATAGACAAAGTGCTTTATATATATTAAATTATAAAACAGTAATCTGTTAAAATAATCAAAAGATACTTATATTTTGTAGCTCAGTTGCGGTCAAACAACTTCTCCAGCCTGCACCAAAGACCAGAACAACAACTTCTTTTACAAGAACACAAAAGAACCAGCCCCCACTAGCCAAGAGATAATTACACAGAGTAAATGTTTCAGTTTATACAATAGCCTAAGACAACAAGCTATGACAGTTTTTAAACAGAAAAAGATTTCTGAAGATTCTGAATAGACAAAGTGCTTTATATATATTAAATTATAAAAACAGTAATCTGTTAAAATAATCAAAAATACTTATATTTTGTAGCTCAGTTGCGGTCAAACAACTTCTCCAGCCTGCACCAAAGACCAGAACAACAACCTTCTTTTACAAGAACACAAAAGAACCAGCCCCCACTAGCCAAGAGATAATTACACAGAGTAAATGTTTCAGTTTATACAATAGCCTAAGACAACAAGCTATGACAGTTTTTAAACAGAAAAAGATTTCTGAAGATTCTGAATAGACAAAGTGCTTTATATATATTAAATTATAAAAACAGTAATCTGTTAAAATAATCAAAAATACTTATATTTTGTAGCTCAGTTGGGTCAAACAACTTCTCCAGCCTCCACCCAAGAGCAGAACAACAACTTCTTTTACAAGAACACAAAAGAACCAGCCCCCACTAGCCAAGAGATAATTACACAGAGTAAATGTTTCAGTTTATACAATAGCCTAAGACAACAAGCTATGACAGTTTTAAACAGAAAAAAGATTTCTGAAGATTCTGAATAGACAAAGTGCTTTATATATATTAAATTATAAAACAGTAATCTGTTAAAATAATCAAAAAATACTTATATTTTGTAGCTCAGTTGCGGTCAAACAACTTCTCCAGCCTGCACCAAAGACCAGAACAACAACTTCTTTTTACAAGAACACAAAAGAACCAGCCCCCACTAGCCAAGAGATAATTACACAGAGTAAATGTTTCAGTTTATACAATAGCCTAAGACAACAAGCTATGACAGTTTTTAAACAGAAAAAGATTTCTGAAGATTCTGAATAGACAAAGTGCTTTATATATATTAAATTATAAAAACAGTAATCTGTTAAAATAATCAAAAAATACTTATATTTTGTAGCTCAGTTGCGGTCAAACAACTTCTCCAGCCTGCACCAAAGACCAGAACTTTTAGTATTATTATCCTCAGATCACATTTTCATGTTATGTGATGCTAATGTTTTAATTTTGCTTATGGGATCGGAGCACAGCAGATGTCTTATTTCAGATTACTGCCTTGTGTGAGAGCCACCGAGGGTGGATAGTAAGCTTACTTAGGTTGTTGTCATTAACCACAATTTTGCACTCTATTAGGGAAGTAACATGGCTGCTTCAAACCACTTTTGCTCACAGGATATATGGGTTAAAGCCTGCATGGTATGCTGAATACTCCCTCCAGTGCAATTTTGAGCTTACTCATTGTTAACCCATCAGAGATATCTTATTCCACAGTTTTAATTATACAGGTATTTTGCACACGTATTTTAAAATTTACTTTCCTACTGCAACTTAATTTAATCATAATAAAGAAATAACTCAGCTTGTCCACCAAGGCTTGAGGCATAAAAATCCAGATCAGCAAACGTAAAAAACAGGTTTATTAAAAAGGATTAGCGCTTTCACACATGTGCTTCATCAGATCCTGACAAATTCAAACTAAAACATAATTACTTTTAAAGCAAAAAAACACCAATCAGTAAACACTGGTAATTAATGATGTAAAGGCCGAGACTTCAGGGCAGGCTTTAAAGGTACAGTAAAATTAAGACCTGGTGCTCTATGCTATCAGGGGTGGTGATATCGTCAACAAAACAGAGCTATTGGAGATGAAATGGATAGCTATTTTACAGGCTCATCAGGATCTGATGAAGCACACTTGTGAAAGCACTAATCCTTTTTAATAAACCTGTTTTTTTACGTTTGCGGAGCTGGATTTTTATGCCTCAAGCCTTGGTGGACAAGCGGAGTCATTTCTTTATTGTTGCCTTTTTTACTCTAGCTTGCCCTCTAGTCACTGGCTTTGTTTTATTTTTTGTACTTAATTTAATCACATTTAGTGCAGTTGTGTATTTCTTTGACCAAGCTTGAGTTTTGAATTTGTAATGTTAGAGGTATTAGGAATCCCTCATAAAAAGATATTTTTTGTATTTACTTTATCATTCTGAGGATAATATTGCTAATCAGCATAAATCTGTTCAGACAGTAGTAGTGTGCCCTAAATTCTGGTCTGGACTAACTAATGTATTACTGTTTATAGCATTACCTGATTCAGTAATGTCCTATATAACAACTTGAACTAATCTGCAAGACATTTCATTGACAACATTTACATAGTATTTAAAAGCATCCAAGCTGTTTCTCAAAACTCATGGATGGGAAAGCATTGTGAAGAAGTTTGTACCAAATTATCAGAGATAAACCCCAAGTTGGATCTCGACTTTCTAATCTATATCAATTTTTTTGAGAAACTAGCAGCTTTCTGTTTTAAAATCACAGCATATTGTTTAACTTAATTACTTTATTGCTAGTTAAGCAGCGAGTTGTTGCCTTCCATTTTAAATATTAAAATGTATTAAATACTGTAAAATGTTTAATTTGGTGGTTTTATTTCCAGTTAATTTGTGCAATTTTTCACTGGATATTTCAGCTCTGTGAATTTTTTTTTTTTTTTTGCTTTTGACGGTTTAGTAACCAAAAAAAAAAGACAAAAAAGTTTGCACTAACCCCCTACAGACATTCTGCAAATGACAATCCCAAAATAAACTACTTGGAAAGTCTTGCCAAGAAGATATCTGCTGGCCAGATATTCTGATAGATCTAACGAGCTGCCAAGGAATGAGTTCCAATAAATCTAACAACCAGCTAGGGAAAGACTTGAGGACAGTGCACATCCTTAGAAAAAAAGAGATCACAACTTTCAGCTGTTTCAACAAAATATTTTTTTTAAAATAAAATTAAGCTATAGAGTGAGCCTTGGTACTAAAAAGAAGGCTTCAGCAGAACATCCAGATAATTCCAGATAACAGAACACTAGTTTCTAATGATCAAAGGAAAGCCAAACATGAACATAAGCATTTGACATGACAAATATGCTCCATTTGTTACTAGAAAATGAAAATAAGTAGATAACCCAGGAAAAAAAAAAGATATTTTAAATAAGTAGACCAAACCAAAGAGAGCAAAAACAAACCAATAAAACAAAATGCAGGATCCACCAAAAGATACATCACAGTCAACGTTTATTTATCGCTTTTGTCGGCAGTACGCCAAGGGACTTAATTAGAATTCATAACATTCTGATGAAGTCATTGGCGTACTGCCGACGAAAACACTACATAAACGTTGACTGTGGTGTACCTTCTGGTGGACGCTGCTTCATTTTGGTTTATTGGTATATTTCAAATAAGCCATCTCTGGTGGCACAGAGGGATTAAAGACTTAATCAAACCAGTGCCACCTGGACCTTGACCATCAGCTCCAGCATCTAAATGAGCTGGCAAGGAGGATGGCTACGGCCATCCCTTATTGTAGTAGGCTGGGAGAAGCCAGCAGCACAGTGTCACAATCCCATGGAAGATAGGTGGGGAAATGCAGCAGCCTAGGCTCACCAAGCCACCATCTGGTGGAATCCTGCAATAAGCAAATACACAGGCATGCATTTGCATCAACAGGACAAAGTGTGGCCCTAAACACCAACACATACAACTCCAATACATTTCAGGGTAGAGATAGGACATTAGTAATAAAGTCCTCACAGACAGTAAGACAGCAAGGGCACAGAGCTCCCTTATGAACGCCTAAATGATGGCTCCCTCTAAACAGTTTTACCCTGGCAAGTAGGATACCTGGTGCAGGGAAAATAGCCATATCAGACTGGCGGCATGATTGAATGTCTGCATGCATGATAACCACAACAACAGAGAGAAAAAGCATTTTAATAGCACCCTGAGTCAGGTGAAAAGTTTTCAGTGAAGACAATTTTTGGAAACATTCATAACTTTACAGCTATGTCAAGTATGCAATAAATACATATAAGGTAATTATTATGTTATGTGAACACATTTTCAAGTGTATGGTAAAGTACAGTTGTGTACCTACCATAAATGTAGATGTTAGAGTGTATTCACTGTTGCAGTCATTACACTTGGGTTAACCTGCTGGCAGGCTACCCGCAGTCAGCCAGAGTTCCAAAGTCTAGGTCCGGCGTCGGTTGCTTTGCCTCTTCCCTGACGTCAGTGCGCCAGGGGTATAAAAGATCCAACAGACGTCATTTTCTTCATTTTTTCTTGCCCCAGATGTCAGGTGCCCCCAAATAGGAAGGCTGAAAAAAATTATGCCAAAAAGCATGCATGTACTAAAATAAACATTTCCTTCATCTACAAGCAAATGCACCACATATGTTGTATAGAGCTGAGAAGTACACAAAAGTCCCAGCAATGAAAAGGGGGATAGTGGGTGGGTAACCTGGACTGCAACAGTTAATACACTCAAACATCTACATTTATGGTAGGTACACAACTGTACTACGTTCACTATGTTTCACTGTTGCAGTCATTACACTTGGGTTGAATCCCAAAGCTAAGGTTGGGTGGCTGGGCCTAAATACGATTAGGAGAGGCTACCAGGCCCCGCAGAACTGCAGTGGCAAAGCCTGCTCTGGATTTAGAGTAGAGAGGTAAGTGGTAGTGCTTGGTGAAAGTGTGCACTGAACTCCAGGTTGTAGCTTCTAAAATGTCTTTGGTTGGTACTCCTCTGAGCAAGGCTGCTGAAGTGGCTGCTGCTCTGGTAGAATGTGGCCTAATGCCCTTAGGCACTGATTTGCCATGTTGTGCATAGCAGAAGCGAATGCAGTGTCCTATCCATTTTGAAATTGTCTGCTTTGAGATAGGCTTTCCTTGTGATCCTGCAGCATAAGCTACAAACAGTTGCTCAGTTTTTCTGAAAGCTTTTGTTTTGTCCAAGTAGAATCGTAGCCGTCTGTGCATGTCCAAAGCGTGCAGAAGTCTCTCCCCTTTATTCTGGGGATTTGGATAGAAAGTCGGCAAATGAATGGTTTGGTTAAGAGCCACACTGGAAACCACCTTTGGCATAAATGTTGTGTTTGTCCTTAGAGAGACCCTGTCCTGATGAAAAATGATGAAAGGTTCCACTGCCATTAATGCCTGTAACTCTGCGACTCTTCTTGCTGAAGTTATTGCTAGGAGCAGAGCAGTTTTCCATGATAAGAATTTTATATTAGCTGTGTTGGCTGGCTCAGAAGGAGGCAGTGTGAGCTTTTCAAAAACAAAATTGAGGTCCCAAGTAGGTATTGGTGCTCTCCTTGGGGGGGGGGTCTTATGTTTTTTGCCCCTCTGAGGTACTGTCTTAGTAGAGGATGTGAAAAAATAGGCGGTTCCGTATTGCAATGAGCTGAAATGGCAGAGGCATGGATCTTAATAGATGAGAAGGATAGGCCTTTGTCCAGTATCTCAGTTAGGTATTGTACAATCTGAGGTATATTTGGAACAAGTGGTTCGAGTCCTTGTGCCTGGTTCCAAGCACAGAATCTCTTCCATTTTTCTGCATAAGATTTCCTAGTGCTGGGTCTCCTGGCTTCTAAAATGACATCCATAACAGCTTTAGAGAGAGGTGTGATCTGAGTGGCTATATTTTCTGCCATGCAGCCCGATTTAAGGTTCTGAGTTGACTGTGCAGAATCTGATTGTTTTGTTGAGTCGGAAGATGAGGAATTTGAGGTAAAGGCCAGGCTGGGCCTTGAGACAAGCTCTTTAGGACTGGGTACCAGTGCTGGCGTGGCCAGTCTGGGGCAATCAGGATCATTTTTGGCTTCTCTTGTCTGACTTTTAGGAGCATCTTGGGAAGAAGAGGCAGTGGAGGGAAGGCATAAACTGTCCGGGTTTTCCAGCTGAATGATAGAGCACCACTTTCCATGCTTGCGAGTGATAAGTTCTTGTTCAGAATTTCTGTAGTTGGCAGTTGTGAGGGGAGGCAAAAAGATCTATGTCTGGACGTCCCCATTTCCTTGTTATCACGATGAAGACCTGTGGATTTAGTTTCCATTCATGAGGATCCATGAGATTTCTGCTTAGTTTGTCTGCCAGTGTATTTTTCGTTCCTGGCAGGAATTGTGCCTGCAGATGTACTTGATAGGTCACAGTGCTGTGTTCCACCAAGTCATGGCTTGCCTGCAGAGGGGGTAGGAATGTGTGCCCCCTTGCTTAAGTACCACATAACTGTGGTGTTTTCTGTCTTTAGTAATAGTTGTCCTGGATGTAATAGAGCCTTGAAGGCTGTCAGGGCATTCTGTACAGCTAGCATCTCTTTTTGATTGATGTGAAGATGCATTTGTTCCCTGGGCCATGTGCCCTGAATACATTTTCCTGCCATGTGTGCCTCCCAGGCATAATCCGATGCATCCGTTATTGTCTGCCTGGCTGTGGGTAAGGTGAAAGGCTGTTCCTTGTTGTGGTGACAGGCCCGGGACCACCATCAAAACTCCTGTTGTAAGCAGGGGAGTTATTATTGTTTCCAGGCTGTGGCAATGTTGAGTCCAAACACTTTTTAGATACCATTGTAGTTTCCTCATATGCAGTCTTGCATATGGAATTAGTAGAATGCAGGATGCCATGAAGCCCAGGGCCTGCAGAATTTTTCTTGCAGGGAGCTGGGTCTTTGTTGCCATCATTTGAAAGTAATGAGTCAGTTGCCTTTGCTTGTCTGGTGTGAGATAAGCCATCTGGGCAGTGGTATTTAAGCTTGCACTCAGGAATATTATCTCTTGAGAGGGCACTAGTTTTGATTTCTTTTCATTTACTGTGTACCCTAGGCAAATTAGCAATCTTTTTACAAACGCCAGATGTTTTAGTAGGATGTACTTGCTCTCTGCTTGAATAAGGCAGTCGTCCAAGTAGGGATATATTTGAATTCGTCTTTGTCTGCAAAATGCAATTACTGGTGCCAGGCATTTTGTGAAGACCCTGGGTGCAGTAGATAAGCCAAAGGGCAGTGCAGAGAATTGGTAAAGCATTGAGCCAGCTATGAATCTGAGGCATCTTCTGCAAGATTGTCTGACTGGGACATGCAGGTATGCCTCCTAGAGGTCCAAAGTAACTAGCCAAGCCTTCTTGCCCAGCATGGGTAGAAGTTGCTGCAGTGTTAACATTTTGAATTTTGGAACATTCAGGAAAGTACTTAGGATTGACAAGTCCAGTACTGGTCTCCAGGCTTTGTCCTTTCTGGGTACCAGGAAAAGTCTTGAGTAAAATCTATGTCCCTGTTCTTGCTGTGGTACTCTCTGAATAGCTCCCATGTCCATGAGAGCAGCAATTTGCTTTTGTGCCTCTGCCCATTGGTGTTGTGGCAGGTCCGGCATACCTTTTGATTTTGGAAGGGTGTGAAAGTGGAACCTGTAACCCTGAGAAACAATATTCAGTACCCATTTGTCCTGGGTGATTATGTATATAAGACCAAAAAGTTCACAATGCACGGGACCCTTGTCCGGAATGACACAGCTGCAAAAACCTTAACGCGTTTTTATTAATATTTAAAACAAAGCGTTTTCACCACAGAATACTGTGGCTTCATCAGAGGAATGAAACAACCGGGGAAACATTCCCCAGATATACCAACAATCAGGAAATGACATCATAGTTATAATCTGGAATAAAATTTCCACAACGCTTAACCATCAGTTGTGCTAAAACAGGCAGCATACAACCATGATGCTAACCAAACAATACATTAAAAATTTGACGAATGAAAAAATATAAAGGAATGTAAAAAACTATGTATATAAACATTCAATCAATTAAAACCAATGAAGTTGATTGAAAATCAGCAATTAAAAAGCAAGAAACCCTCTCTCAAATTGGTAACTATCTAAAAGTTCAATAGTACATTATATGTAGTACATCCAAAATTAGTTCTTGTGAAAGCACCAACATAATTCACTGCGACCAATTACATCCTGCGAACATTACTAGCAGGGAAAATAATTGTGGCAAATGAATATTATTCATACCATATCAATTGCTGTTACCCCAAAGTGGCTATCTTAAGTAGCTCCTTAATTTCAACACTGGTGTAATATTACAGTTAATATTAAGGCCAGGATGCCTAAAGGCGTCCAAACGCAACTGCCACTCTAGTTCTCGATTCTCGAGTATCAGTGAAAATGGTCCACCCCTAGTTTTCAATGGTACTTGGTCAATGGCCATGAAGTGAAAGCTATGACCCGGGTTCAAACCAATGTGCTTAGCCAATGCATTATCACCTTTGCTGTTCTTGATGGCGTAAATATGTTCATACATTCGGTCACGGACCCTACGGTCCGTCTTGCCGATGTAAAAGGCTTGACAACAGTCACACATGGCTATGTAAATAATCGATTTACTCTCACAGTTCAGTGGGAAGCGAATGAAATATTTTTTACCCCTGACTGTAAACATTTCACCTGATTTAACCTCATCACAAAATTTACAAAAACCACATGGATACATCCCTCTCTTTTTGTTGAAGGTATATTGAGACATATCCCTTTGTAACAATTCCTTAAGATTGCTAGCCCTTTTAAAAACCAATCTAGGCTCACTACCAAGCTTTTCCGCTAAAAAGGTGCTAGTAGAAATGAAATGCCAATTTTTACGTATAATGGCTAAAATACCTTTAGAATTCATACTAAAAGTAGTGATAAAGCTCAAGGAAAAGTCAACTTCTTCACCCGGTGAAGTAATTTCACCTATTGCATAGGTGTTAGAGTCTAAACCAGCCATTCCCACAACCCCACTTTGATCAGTAAAGGTGGGGTTCGGTTGGGCTAGTAAAGGTTTGTAAAAGCCATTAACCCTTTTATTATCAACCTCCTGGATCAAATCAGATAGTAGTGAATCAGGATACCCTCGATTTTTAAACATTTCTCTCAGTAATTCACATTCACTTCTAAAATCACTAATGGTACTGCACATTCTCCCCGCCCTCACCAATTGTCCTTTTACTATAGAACGTTTCTGTTGGTATGGGTGGAAGCTGGAAAAATGCAGGAAAGAATTGCAGTACGTAGGTTTCCTGAAAACTGTTGACGTCAGGATATTATTTCTGATGTCCTTCACTAGTTTAACATCAAGAACTAGAGTGGCAGTTGCGTTTGGATGCCTTTAGGCATCCTGGCCTTAATATTAACTGTAATATTACACCAGTGTTGAAATTAAGGAGCTACTTAAGATAGCCACTTTGGGGTAACAGCAATTTGTATGGTATGAATAATATTCATTTGCCACAATTATTTTCCCTGCTAGTAATGTTCGTAGGATGTAATTGGTCGCAGTGAATTATGTTGGTGCTTTCACAAGAACTAATTTTGGATGTACTACATATAATGTACTATTGAACTTTTAGATAGTTACTAATTTGAGAGAGGGTTACTTGCTATTTAATTGCTGATTTTCAATCAACTTTATTGGTTTTAATTGATTGAATGTTTATATACATAGTTTTTTACATTCCTTTATATTTTTTCATTCGTCAAATTTTTAATGTATTGTTTGGTTAGCATCATGGTTGTATGCTGCCTGTTTTAGCATAACTGATGGTTAAGCGTTGTGGAAATTTTATTCCAGATTATAACTATGATGTAATTTCCTGATTGTTGGTATATCTGGGGAATGTTTCCCCGGTTGTTTCATTCCTCTGATGAAGCCATAGTATTCTGTGGTGAAAACGCTTTGTTTTAAATATTAATAAAAATGCGTTAAGGTTTTTGCAGCTGTGCCATTCCGGACAAGGGTCCCGTGCATTGTGAACTTTTTGGTCTTATTTTTGTTTCATTTGGTTCGTGAGTTTTTCTATGGGTGCGAGGAGCCCTGTTAGTCCGGGCAGTTCCCAGCTGTTTAATTCGATGGAAACCGGTAACGAGGATAATAATATTGACGTTGCCGGTCTATTGGCTGGCCTTTCTCGTAGATTAGACCAGCTTAATTCTCGGATGGACGCTATTCAAAGTGTAGTACATCCATCAACAACGTTTCCATCAGGCTTCACTGGTTCTAATGGATCCAATCAAGGCAGTGCTGAGGATGTTATACCAGCCGGGCAGGCGAACGGCCAACGCCAGCCTGGTAATTCTAACGTGGGGCCATCTATCTCCTTGAGCGGTGAACCATTGCGAGTCTTTAATGACTCTGGACTCGGTGGTGCACTTGGGCGGCTTCCTAGCTATGCTACGGCCGTAGGGAGTGGGGGTGTTGACGGCATTCCCAACTTGCGGATGGTCCTTCCTGACACATTAGCTTCAGCTACAAACATCCGGTCTGATGCCGGGGACAACGGCTTACCGAATTTGGGTGACTGGCTGTTGAACACCGCTTCTCTTTCATTTGGCCAGCAAGGTACGTTGTCAGCTTACGAGGCACAGAATGTAAACAACGAGTGTTTAGCTGACAAGTTAAAAATGTTTGATGCTAAACTACTTAAATTAAAAAAGTTACAACTGGAGTCGGCCTATTTTAGGCAATGCATCACTGAGAACCTTATCCCTAAGGGACTGCGAAACAATTTTGCACCATCAGGGCTTCCTGTGGACCAAGTGTTTTTTGCCGACTTAGAGGCTTTGTTTCAACAACAAGGGTTCCAACTTTTGGAACTAATTATTAAGCATTATACCTCACATATTGAACTACTAATGGGCGAAATCAACAACTTGGACAATGAAATTAAAGCAGACCTGGACTTTTGTAGATATAAATTTGATTATGATCGTATATTGTCCAGTATTGATACATTGTTACTTAAGTTAAAGGCAAATAAAAATAAAAAATTGTTAAGAGACAAGTTAGCCTATAAAAATAATAATGCTTATTGTAAACTAGTGGTTTCAAACGCTCCATTGACTAACCACATATGTAATGCCAACATGGTTGAAACCATTGATGAAAATGGAGGGTTAGGGGACATTATTGAAGAGAATAATGAGGGTGAAGCCACTACTGGCCCTAGACGTAGCAACAGGATCAAAGGCTTTTCCAGAGATAATGGTGGGCCTTGTAAGGTTCACACTAATCAAGAGTTAAATAAAAAAGTTAATTACAGTAATAATAGTAATTTTTTAGGCCAACGCAACAAGAAACCTTACATGAACAAGAGGAAGAACTGCACCAACTAGTTCTCGACTCGAGCGTCACTGAGTCCCTCCTATCTGGCCCAGGGTCCCCACCTCTCGAACACTTGCCCAGAGATTCTCACTAATGTGAAAGGTGACTTTACGATCTATAATTTTTCCAATATTAATTTGGATAAACAATTGATTGAATTACTAGCCTTTGGTAACACCTTTGTACCGGGTAGATTTGGGAGCATTTCCAAGGAAATCATTGAATTGAAATGTTTCGTAAGGAAACTGAATTTGAAATTAATGTTTAACCAACGACTGGATGTAATGGGTTTGGGTCTCACTGGAGGCGACACAATTTGGTCAGGTTTAAAACTACCTAGTGTGTTTAATCCACCACTGCATGGCCTCTTGCAACTGTTTGAAAATACATGTGAAGTGGACTTCAGGCATCTTGCTAGTACTAGATCCAATGTTGCAAGCAGTGGGGATTTTAACATCACTAAGGAACAACTTTCCTTGTTGGATGAGTTTTGTCGTTTACCTGTACGACTAATCAAACCAGATAAGGGGGGTGGCCTTGTGTTGCTTGATGACATCACATATAATGAGAAAATGTCTAGTGTTTTGAACTCTAGTGCTTACATCAAGTCCTCGAAGAGTGAGATTAATGGGCAGTACCATAGGATCAGGGGTTATTTCCGTGATTTGTTTCTTGAAGGGAAAATTGACATTGATGTGTTTAATTATATTGACATCAATTTACTGAAAATACCCGTCATGTTTGGAATCCCCAAGATTCATAAGGACATCAACAATCCGCCCATGAGGGCGTTGATTGACGGAAGGTCATCCATCACGTACCCCTGCTCCAAGCTTATTAATAACATCTTGGCCAAATACATTAAGTCTATTACCAGTATCTGTAAGGACTCGTGGTCCTTTTTGGGTAGTATAAATAGTGTACCGTTCGAAGAGGACAATAACTTTTTGACTATTGATGTGGTAGACCTATATACCTCCATTCCACATCAGGAGGCCACAGAGTGGATAGGTCTACTACTCAAGGACTTCGGGGCCTCCAGACTTGAAGTGGATCTAGTCACTGAGCTATTGGACATTGTCCTTTCTTCTAACTATTTCACCTTTAATGGTGAATTCTTTCTTCAGAAACGGGGTGTTGCGATGGGCTCGCCCTGTGGGGCGAGCGTTGCCAACTACTTCATGGGTTATTGGGAAGCTAACTTCTTACATAAGACACCTGGGTTGATGAACCCAGTGAAGTATTACACTAGGTTCCTTGACGATATTTTTATATTGTTTAGGGGCTCTAGGCATGATGCTGTAGGGTTTGTTGAAGCATTGAACTCAACAACAGAGTTCTTAAAATTCACCTTTAACTTTTCACCTTCTGAGATCGATTATCTTGATGTTAAACTAGTGAAGGACGTCAGAAATAATATCCTGACGTCAACAGTTTTCAGGAAACCTATGTACTGCAATTCTTTCCTGCATTTTTCCAGCTTCCACCCATACCAACAGAAACGTTCTATAGTAAAAGGACAATTGGTGAGGGCGGGGAGAATGTGCAGTACCATTAGTGATTTTAGAAGTGAATGTGAATTACTGAGAGAAATGTTTAAAAATCGAGGGTATCCTGATTCACTACTATCTGATTTGATCCAGGAGGTTGATAATAAAAGGGTTAATGGCTTTTACAAACCTTTACTAGCCCAACCGAACCCCACCTTTACTGATCAAAGTGGGGTTGTGGGAATGGCTGGTTTAGACTCTAACACCTATGCAATAGGTGAAATTACTTCACCGGGTGAAGAAGTTGACTTTTCCTTGAGCTTTATCACTACTTTTAGTATGAATTCTAAAGGTATTTTAGCCATTATACGTAAAAATTGGCATTTCATTTCTACTAGCACCTTTTTAGCGGAAAAGCTTGGTAGTGAGCCTAGATTTGTTTTTAAAAGGGCTAGCAATCTTAAGGAATTGTTACAAAAGGATATGTCTCAATATACCTTCAACAAAAAGAGAGGGATGTATCCATGTGGTTTTTGTAAATTTTGTGATAAGGTTAAATCAGGTGAAATGTTTACAGTCAGGGGTAAAAAATATTTCATTCGCTTCCCACTGAACTGTGAGAGTAAATCGATTATTTACATAGCCATGTGTGACTGTTGTCAAGCCTTTTACATCGGCAAGACGGACCGTAGGGTCCGTGACCGAATGTATGAACATATTTACGCCATCAAGAACAGCAAAGGTGATAATGCATTGGCTAAGCACATTGGTTTGAACCCGGGTCATAGCTTTCACTTCATGGCCATTGACCAAGTACCATTGAAAACTAGGGGTGGACCATTTTCACTGATACTCGAGAATCGAGAACTAGAGTGGCAGTTGCGTTTGGACGCCTTTAGGCATCCTGGCCTTAATATTAACTGTAATATTACACCAGTGTTGAAATTAAGGAGCTACTTAAGATAGCCACTTTGGGGTAACAGCAATTGATATGGTATGAATAATATTCATTTGCCACAATTATTTTCCCTGCTAGTAATGTTCGCAGGATGTAATTGGTCGCAGTGAATTATGTTGGTGCTTTCACAAGAACTAATTTTGGATGTACTACATATAATGTACTATTGAACTTTTAGATAGTTACCAATTTGAGAGAGGGTTTCTTGCTTTTTAATTGCTGATTTTCAATCAACTTCATTGGTTTTAATTGATTGAATGTTTATATACATAGTTTTTTACATTCCTTTATATTTTTTCATTCGTCAAATTTTTAATGTATTGTTTGGTTAGCATCATGGTTGTATGCTGCCTGTTTTAGCATAACTGATGGTTAAGCGTTGTGGAAATTTTATTCCAGATTATAACTATGATGTCATTTCCTGATTGTTGGTATATCTGCGGAATGTTTCCCCGGTTGTTTCGTTCCTCTGATGAAGCCATAGTATTCTGTGGTGAAAACGCTTTGTTTTAAATATTAATAAAAACGCGTTAAGGTTTTTGCAGCTGTGTCATTCCGGACAAGGGTCCCGTGCATTGTGAACTTTCTGGGTGATTATGTGCTAATTTTGTGAGAAAAGTGCTAGCTTTCCCCCTAGGGGTGCTGCCAAAAGGTAAGTGCTTGGCATTTGTATAGGGAAGTCATTGGGACTGTTTCCTATAAGGTTGTGATGTGTCTTTTCCTCCTTTGGGGGCTGAAGCACCCCATTGCTTAGGTCTCTAGGAGCCTTGGGGCTGAGATCTGCCTCTTGGGCGTCTGTATCTGCCTCTCTGTGGCCTGTCCGACACCGGAAAGGACCAATTTTTTTAAGGCCAGTTTCTGCTAAACCTAGGTGGTTGAACCTGTAAGAAATCCTTTACTGTCTGCATTGATTTTGCTTTATCCTCCATTTTCTTTAACACCTCTTCTGCCTTAACACCAAAGTATCATGCTGTAGTGGAGCATCCAATAATTTTACTTTAACATGTTCAGGTAAACTTTGTTCGTTCAACCAAGCATGCCTTCGAATGACGGAGCCTGTAACTGCAGCTCTACAAGAAGCTTCTAATGAATCAAAACCACATTGCAGAGTATGCTTTCCCACTTGTTGAGCTGGCATGCAATAAATCCTGCATTTCCTTATTGTCAGGACTTTCTGAGTTTGTAAGCATTTTCTGTTTTAACAAAGACATGAGGTACTGTTGATATTTAAGCATGTGAAACTGGTAGTTTAAAGCCCTTACAGCTAAAGTAGCAGAAGTGTAAACTTTTTTCCCCCATCTATCCAGAGCTCTGGAATCCCTATCAGAGGGGACAGGGTTTTTTGCAGTGGAAGCCTTGACCCCTTTGGGACCCTGAGAAATTGTTTCTGGGTCAGCAGCAGGGTTTTTATGGAGAAATTTATGAGAGTCAGGGACCCTGTAGTACCTGACTTGGCTTGACTGGTGCAGGGGATAAAGAATCAGGAGACAGACTGGATTCAGAGAAAACATCATCAACAATATCAAGCACAGGGGGGATAGCCAGGGGCCTGTGCTGAGGCAATAAAATAACGTCTCTGAGCCTTTTCTTAGATTCTGAATAATCCTGGCTCTCATAATGGAAATGCTCCCTCATGGTGTGCAGGATTTCCCCCAAAAGAATAATCCCCAGGCGGAGAGGCTGAAGGTATAGATTCTTCGGCATCAGAGTCCTCATAGGGAAGGAGAGAATATCCCTGATCTGAAGAGGAATCAGAGGAAATAGAAACCTGGTCAGAGGAATCATAATCAGTGTCTTGCCTAGGCCATTTATCAGGAGGGGGATGGGAACCCCTGATCAAAGTAATTTAGTCTTCGGCCATTTTAAGCATCTGTTTCTTTGGCATGGATGACTGTCCAGGAGAATGCTTTACTTGTTTCCTTGTCTTTAATGGTGTTTTTGACTTTGCCTTGGCTGCTGCAGTGGACTTAATAGTAAGCTGTGAAGGTCTGAAAACACTCTCAGAAGCCGATGCCTGCTCAGCGGCTCTGGACCCATCTGAGGGAATCGTTTCCGCAGGCCCAATGCCTTCAGTTTCCAGAGGCCTAGGTGTCTCCACATGGGAGTTGGATACGGCCTGTGGCTCTGAGGTAGCGGGTGTCAGGGGCTGCGAAAGTGCCTCACTAAGAACCGGTGACTGGCCTAGAAGAGGCTTCGTCGTCGGTTTTGGACCTCGGATGCCTGTCCTTTTCCTTGTCTTTGCGTTTTTTATGAATTCCCGTTGTCGGTTGTTCCGACGGCATTATGTAGTTAAACCTTCTGCCAAAGTAACGTAAAGCAAAATCAAACCGACGCTTAAAAGTGCGTTTGTTGAATCTAGCACAAAACCAACAACTAGTAACGTCGTGGTCAGGGCCTAGGGAAGGAATACAGTAAGAGTAAAAGTCCTTATGAGGTATTTGCTTCCCACAAGAAATACAATTGTTAACTTTTACTGACATCGGTCTGGAGCAAGAAAAAGTTTCCCCAACGGGGTACTTAGCTTTATTGAAGACTTCGGTTCTGAAACTCGATTTCGAAAATCTCAGGAGTCGGCCGACCAGCACTTGCAAACTGCTTTTGCTTCGGGCACCGCGCGGCAAGAAAGACTGAAGAAAATGGCGTCTGTTGCATCTTTTATACCCCTGGCGCACTGACATCAGGGAAGAGGCGACAGCAACCGATGCCGGACCTACACTTTGGAACTCTGGCCGACTGCGGGTAGCCTGCCAGCAGGATAACCCAAGTATAATGACTGCAACAGTGAAACACAATGAACATCTGTACATAGGTTCATAGGTGTGTACTAGGCTAGTGGCCCTGGAGCCTTTACAAGCCTAGCCCATAGGATTACCCTGGCATCATGCCACCCAAACTTAGTTCCCAGTGCCTCTGTCGAGTACAGCCACTGGACTGATCCCTGGGGTGAATTTTCTATTTCTCATCCACTCATCAAGATTTCTCTTGAAGAGGGCCAGTGAGGTGCTCTGCTTGACATGTATGGGAAGTCTATTCCACAGCATGGGCAGTCTCTGGGATATGAACCTGTCCCTCCAGTGTATTTTGTTGATTGTGGTAATGAGGTTTAGGTCTCTGGAGCATGTGGTGCAGAGGGATTGGGATTTCTTTGGCTGTAGCATTTCTAACAGAGCTGGGTCAGACATGGCTTTTAAGTCAAGTAGAGAGCGCCTCTAAGTAGGTGATATGAGACAGAGAACAGTTGGAGTTTGAGTCTGTCCATATAGGATAAGTGTTTAAGCCCTAGGATCTTATTTGTTAGGTACTTTTGCGGCCTTCTCCAGTTGTTGCAGGTGTTTAGTGAGGTGCATGCCAAATGCAGCATTGTACTCAATGATTGGCCTAATGAGGGAAGAGTAGAGGGTGACAATGACCTCTTTCTTCCTGGATGCAAAACCCTTACAAATGAGATGTGCCACATATAAAACTACTTAAGCTACTTGACAGGCTGAGGACCTTGGACTAAAAGTAAATTTTCAAGAAATGTAGGTCTCTGCATATGCATGATGGAAAGTCCAAGTCTTTTTTACAGTGCAAGTTTCACTCTCTTGTCTCCTGAGACTGCTCAACCCCCTATGCTTCAAGATGTTCTAAATCTCTGACAGTGAATGGAAAGGAATAAAACTGTAAGAATGCTAAAAGGTATGCATGGAATATGTCATTGCCCAAGCCTCAAGAATATTTATGTACATTTTACTCTGGACACCATCTAGGTGGGAACACAATCAACTGAATGTTTTCATGAAAAACTGCTAAGTTGGCTAATGAAGAAGACAAAATATCATAAGTTATTCATTATTGCAAAACTCTTACCACATTAGTACTTTTCTTGTTTGGTTCACACAATAAATTCACAGCATCTAGAGCATTCAGTGTTAGACCCTCAAGGGTAAGGGAAAACACTGCAATAATGATGATACAAAATGACTGAAGGAAAAAGCAAACAAAACTGGCTAAATGATTTATGTCTTGTTTGCAACACAGATTTCTGTTCCAATGTAAGCACGGCTTGTTACCCAATGCAGTTTTCACACCTGTTGACTAATAACATCTTGGATATCAGGAGAGACTTACAGAAAACTGCAAAACTTGAGTCATAATAACTTATGACACAAAAACAAAAAAGCAAGAAAATAACTTGTGAAACTGTACATCCAAATAAAGAAGTTATGTACTTACCATAACGTTCCATGTGAGTTGTTTACCTCGCCTTTACTCTCACTGATGGGTTCGGAGCCAATTATAGGCTCCAACACGGCCGTTAGCAAAGCTCAAGGTTTGCCAGTAGCTCGAGACCAAGCCCTTATCCCACAATGCACTGTTGGAATTACCTCAGATCTTGTTTGCTGCGAGTAACAGAATATATATATATATATATATATATATATATATATATATATACACACACACACACACACACACACACACACACACACACACACACTTTTATTTATTTCTACCAAGAACATTTCCCGAAGGGGAAGAAGAAATACTGAATAACCAGGATGGTACTAGCCTCTAAGTCAACAGTCAGCCAAGGAGGGAGGGACATGAGAATAAAGGTGAGATAAACAACTTACATGGAACGTTATGGTAAGTACATAACTTCTTTATGTGAAGTTGTTAAATTTCACCGTTTATTCTCACTGACTGGTAGCGTCCCTAGCACCCTCAATGTTGGGTGGCTCATGGAAGTATGTTCTTCAGTACCGTGGAACCAAAGGAAGACCTGTCCCTTGAAGCCTTATCTACTTTGTAATGCGTGATAAAGGTATGAGGCTTAGACCAAGTGGCTGCAGCGCAAATATTGTAAAGGGGCAATTTAGCTTGAAAAGCAGAAGACGTAGAGACGGCTCTGGTAGAATGAGCCTTAGGTTTGTGTGTTAATGGCATGCTTGCATTTTCATAAACAAAGGATATACAATCGGATAACCACTTAGATAAGGCTGTTTTAGCTACTAGATTGCCTTTTCTGGCTTCTGAGAAGGATACAAAAAAGTTGATCTGATTTTCTAATATCCTTAGTTCTGTCAAGATAAAATCTGAGCTGTCTGTGTACATCAAGTTCGTGGCAGCATGTATTCCAATTTACTAGAGTGGTTGGGGAAAAAAGACTGGCAGCTCAATGACCCGATTGATATTTGATTGAGAAAAGACTTTAGGTAAAAATGAGGGCTTTGTTCTGAGAGATACTCTATCAGCATGGAAAATCGTGTAAGGTGGTCTTGATAGATAATGCTTGAAGTTCTTACTCACTGCGGGCAGAAGTAATGGCCACTAGAAAAATAGTTTTCCAGGATAAATATTTGAGATCACAAGACGATGCTAGTTCAAAAGGGGGAAGAATAATCTGAGACAGCATAAAGTTTAAATTCCAGGGAGAATAGGGAATTTTGATAGGTCTCATGTGAAGAACGCCTTTAAGAAAAGTCTTAGATAATTTATGGCCCATAACATTTGAGCCACCAAACCCAAGGTGAAAATTTGAGATGGCAGCTAACTGGACTCGAACTGTAGCAGCTGCTGCCCCTTCCTTAAAAATCTTTGTCAAGAATTCTAAAATAGATGATAGCGGAGCTCAGAAAGGGACAATCTTCTGTTTGTTGGCCCAAATTGAGAACCTTTTCCATTTACTGCCATATAATTTCCTGGCAGATGGCTTGTGAGAAGACAAGAGAATTTGTCTTGTATCTTCTGAAATTGATCACCCGTGGAGACAATAATTCAACTGCAGCAATACGATGATAAAAAACAGGTTTAATTCCAGAACGAATCCTTTAGCACAGAGAAAAGCACAATAGAGACAAGCGCTTTCGCCTGGACAATTCCAGGCTTTATCAAGTCAGAGTACAAAACAAACTGTAAAAGCACTTTTTAAATAGTTAAAGCTCCTTGATCACATGCTCAATTTAATTGTTAATTAAAAATAAATCAAACTGATAAAGATTAAAACTTTGTTTAAAGGCATACCCCCTTTTTCCTTTCTAGCATAATGCTAAGAATCTATTGCGGTGCACGTAATTATGCAGAAAGCTATTTCTATTTGCAACTAATATATTGTGTGCAATTTCGCATATTCCCAAAAACACTGTATTACAAAATTAAAAACAACATTAAGCCTAAAAATATTACCTAAAAATTGTATTAAACAACAGTATTTTATCTGTCCAACAACAGGTCATGGTATCAACAACAAAATTTATTGTTTAAAATGTGCCATGTCAACTTGTATTAAGGAATGTCATATAGGCTGTAAACTATAATCTGGCTCTTCTAAGTTTAAGGACTGGGCCTATACTCAATGTCTCATTCATACCAGGTGTACTGCCAGCGTCCAGTCTAAGCTGCCAGATTAATTCCCTGAATTCCAGGGTGGATTCCCAGTCTCCGCCTCTGTTGCTGGGATGAACTTGTTCAAGCACCATGAAGGCGAGTTTAAAATTAGGGCAAATAAGGGAGTGTTTATAGAATGCGTTCCTATCTTTCATTTTACCTATATCATAGATATGTTCATATATATGCTTCCTAAGCTCCCTTTCAGTTTTTCCTATGTAAAACGCGCCACAGGTCAGGCAATACCCAATATATACCACACCTTTCGTGTTGCAAGTGTAATACCCATGTGGTTTCAAATTAGTTTTACGTGTTTTTAAATAAATATGGTTACTGTTGATGATAAAGGGACACTGTTTACACATGCCACATTTAAAGGTGCCATTCCTTTGTTGAGTTGTCATACGGGTGGTATTGTGTCTTTTCTCAAACACCTCCTTTAAGTTACGACCTCTTTTCCTAACAAAAGCTGGTCTCTTAGGGATCAAATTCTTGAACTCATCATTGGTTTGTAACACAAACCAAAACTTGGTAATTATGTTCTCTATCTCCCTTGAGTTCTCTGAAAAAGTGTAAATAAAATTACTACAATTCTCCTGTGCTTGTGTGTTAGAGGTCCTTGGGGTGGGGATGCAAATGTTATTATTCCCGAACAGTGGTGTATATATCAAGTCCCTTTTACTGAGAATCTCATGGATAAGGTTATTCACCAAATCATCTGGGTAACCTCTCTCCATGAACATCACCCTAAGATTGTTCGCTTCAGCAATAAAATCAGACAGTCTACTACACATACGAGATGCTCTAATTAGTAGGCCTTTGACTATTCCTTTCTTTTGGTGGAATGGGTGTTGGCTATTGAAGTGTAACAGGGAGTTGGAAAATGAGGGCTTTCTGTAAACTTTAGAATAAAGTTCCAATGATTGGGCATCCCTAAGGATTGCTACATCCAAATAATGGAGCTCTTTCTCACTGATTTCGTGAGTAAATGTTAAAAAATCAGTGGTAGAGTTGATGTATTCCAAAAACCCTATTACTTGTTCTCTTGTGCCATCCCAGATGATACAGATGTCATCTAGGTAGCGGCAATAAAAAGTAATATACTGTGCCCAGGTAGATTGGAAAATATACACCTGTTCCCATCTATGCAATACCGCATTTGCATAGATGGTAGCGCAAGAAGCGCCCATGGCCACCCCCTTCGCATTATGCTAGAAAGGAAAAAGGGGGTATGCCTTTAAACAAAGTTTTAATCTTTATCAGTTTGATTTATTTTTAATTAACAATTAAATTGAGCATGTGATCAAGGAGCTTTAACTATTTAAAAAGTGCTTTTACAGTTTGTTTTGTACTCTGACTTGATAAAGCCTGGAATTGTCCAGGCGAAAGCGCTTGTCTCTATTGTGCTTTTCTCTGTGCTAAAGGATTCGTTCTGGAATTAAACCTGTTTTTTATCATCGTATTGCTGCAGTTGAATTATTGTCTCCACGGGTGATCTTGGATATTGTTATTAGCTGCTCTTCATCTTTCGTGAGTTTTTTTTCTTCTGAAATTGAATGAAGCCTGGCAATCAGGGAAAGTGGATATGCCAAGCAGTCAGTTTCAGGGACTGCAGTGAAGGATGGAGGTCACCTGACGGGTGCGTCAGAAGGTCCAGAACTGGGTCCAGGATCCATGGATCTTCCAACAGATGATGGTGGAGAAACGGGAACCAAATCTGTCGAGGCCAGTAGGGGGCTATGAGAACAACAGTCCTTCCTAGAAATTTTGCTTTCTGTAAAAATCTGGGTATCAATGGGAAGGGTGGAAATGCATAAAGGAGACCCAGGGGCCAATCGTGTAAAAGTGCATCTCTCTGGGGATGACCGGGAGGTGGTATTAGGCCAAAGTAGCTTCTGCATTTTGAATTGATGTGGCTGGCAAAGAGGTCACAGCAAGGCTGTCCCCATTTGCAGAAAATCAACTCCACAACCTGTTTGAGAGACCACTCGTGAAGGACCAATATTGCCCTGATTAGCTTGCCCGCTATCACGTTGGATTTCCCCGGGATGTGCGTTACTAACAGAAAATGCTGGGATGACACAGCCCATTGCCAGACCCTGAGGGCTTCTCAACAAAGGGGGTAAGACTTGGTTCCGCCTTGCATGTTCAAGTACCAGACTACTGACATGTTGTCCGTCTGAATTGCAATAGTTCCTAGAGGGAGAGAGTCCTGAAAGTACTGAAAGTACTGCAACACCAGAAGTACCGCTCTCAACTCTAGAACATTGATGTGCAGATGTGATTCTTAATCTGTCCATGTGCTTTGGGCAGTCTTTCCCTGAAAATGCCCCCCCCCCACCTATCAGGGAAGCATCCGTGGTCACAGTGGCTACTGGAGGGAGGAGAACAAGGGGTCTTCCGATTGTGACATCAAGATACGTCAACCACCGCCAAAGGTCTCTCTCTTGCAAGAATTTGTGATGAGAATCACGTGGTGCATCGGTAGTTTCTGGTACGACCACTGAGCAAAGAGGAGCCATTGAAGAATTTGCATATGCATCCTTGTGAGTGGTATAGCCAGGATTGCTGACGCCATCAAACCTAGTACATTCAATACCTCTGCTGCTGTAACTTTGTTCTTTGACACCAGTGAGCTGACGTGTTGACGGAGAAGTGAGACTTTTTCGAAAGGAAGACGCAGAGTGGTAGTTGAGGTATTGAACTCTGCTCCTATAAAAACGGTATGCTGCGAAGGTGATAAAGGCAGACTATTCGAAGTTGATTGTAATGCCTAATTGATGGCAGTGTGTCAGAGTGTATTGTGTTGCCCGAGTCAATTGATGCCTGGTGGTAGCGGTGAGGAGCCATCGTCTAGGTATGGAAACACCTGGAATCCTAGACGTCTCAGGTGAGCCGTGACCACTGCCATGCATTTGGTGAACACTCTGGGGGCTGTAGTGAGACCAAAGGGCAGGGCTCGAAACTGGTAATAATTGGCTCCCAGCTGGAAACGCAGATGATCTCTGGAGTGTCTGTTCATCTTTATGTGATGGTACGCGTCCTTGAGATCTATGAAGCACATCCAATCGCCTTTCCCTAGGAAGGGAAGAATGGACTGAAGCGTGACCATTCGGAACTTCTCTTTCTTTACGAACTGGCTGAGTCTGCTGAGGTCCAAGATAGGTCTCCAGTCCCCTGTTTTCTTTGGTACCAAAAAGAATCTTGAGTAAGTTCCGAATCCAACTTGAACTGCTGGAACTGATTGGATGACTTTTTTCTAGCAACCTGTGGACCTCTACGATTGCTTGTTCCCTGAGATTGGGTGGAACATCTGGGATTCTCTTTACAGGAATGGGAGGGGAAGAGAATGGTATGAAATATCCTCTGGAAATGATGCTTTGTACCCATGTATCTGTTATGTTTAGCCAGGCTGCTGGGTACAAAGACAAGCGACCCCCGACTGCCTCCAGAACCCAAGTCGGGCCCCCTTTCAGGGGTGCTGGTAGGGTTGACCAGAGAACTGACCCCTGTCACCCTGTTGCTGCGGACCCCCTCTGCCATGGGGGCGGCGTCTTCTGTTATAACCCCCTCCTCTGCCTCTAGAGGGGGTTTCTCCACGTGTGTCCTGAAAGGCTCCCTGTGCTTTTTGGAACCACACTTTCCCTCCCCTAGGGCCCTTGGGGTAGGGCCGAGTAGGGGTAGAAAAATGGACTCCAACGGCAGATAAGGTCTTGCCTTCCTGCTCACACCTGGTTAAAGTTTCCTTTACTTTGGGCCCAAACAGTGATGAGCCATTGAATGGGGTGTTAATAAAGGAAGACTTAAAGGGTTCCGCAAAGGCACTTGTCTTTGAAGAACAATGCCCGAACTAGCGGCTCTACTCAAACCATCAGCTGCATAGGATATGAGACACATGGACGAGTTTAGGGTAGCGAGCTGGGCGTTGACTTTGTTGGCCACCCCTGCAGCTACCGTACCCTGGAGAGCATCTCCTAGCTCTTTCAGGAGATCTCTTTGTAGTCTCGTAAAGTGGGTTAAGTAGTTCAGTGATCGCAGAGAAAAAGTCGCTGAACTAAATATGCGTTTCCCATATCTATCCATGACCCTAGAATCTCTGTTAGGAGGATGGATAGATGTGGATGTCTCAGACACTTCCTTTTTGGTGGCTGCAGCTACCACCATGGCATCAACAGGCACTCCCTTTGTCAAAAATGGCTTGTCCACTGGGGCAGACATGAATTTATTGGGCTTACAAGTAACAGGTTCCATGGCCTCCGGTGACTCCCATGCCTTACGAGAGATCAGTTCCATGAGCTCGTTGTAAGGTGGAGACACCAAAGAAGTGGAAGGTTGAGACCCAAAAGCCTTCAAGAGCACGGACTCATCCTCAGTAGGGGTCTTGGACTGCCAATCGCCCCTCTGACTAAGGATCTCTAGTATCTCTGCAAAGGAGATATCCTCAGAGGGGGATCGAGGGGACCCTTCTGAATCATCCAAGTCCGTGTCAGATGTCAAAGACTTCTGTGGGAGTCTAAGTGCCTCCTCTTGCACAGTCTCTTCCTGGGCACCTTCTCAGTGGGGAGATCTGGGGAGGTCTCAGAAGAGCAGGGGACGCCCTGTGGGGGTACTTGAGGCTCGGGGACTCTACGCTTGGGGGGACCGGTAGACAAAGAAGCAGACACAGGAGCTTGAGGGGAGAGGGAAGGCTGAACCGATGCTGACGTTGTCTTATAGGTTCATAGGTAGGTACTAGGCTATTGGCGCTAGGGCTTATACAAGCCTAGCCAAAAAGGTACCCTGACTTTCGCCACCCAAGAAAATTATTTTCCTGTGCCACTGTCAAGCAGAACCACAGAAGTGATCCCTGGGGTGAATTTCCTATTACCCATCCAATCAAGATTTTTCTTGAAGAGTGTTAATGAGGAGCTCTGTTTGACATAGATAGGTAGTCTGTTCCAGAGTATGGGAAGTCTCTGGGACAGGAATCTATCCTTCCAGCATGTTATGTTTATTGTGGTGACAAGGTTTAGGTCCCTAGAGTGTGTAACTCGGAGGGATTAGGATTTCTTTAAGTGGAGCATGTCCGACAGCTCTGGGTTTGACACAGCTTTGTATGTTAGGCAGAGATCGCCTCTGAGTAGGCGATATGCGACAGAGTAAAGCTGGAGTTTTTTGAGACGGTCTGCATAAGGCATCTGTTTGAGGCCAGTAATTCTCTTTGTGAGGTATTTTTACGCCTTTCCAGTTGTTGTAGATGTCTTGTGAGGTACATACCAAAAGGAGCATTGTATTCTATAATGGGTCTACTGAGTGATGAGTAGAGGGGAACAATGACCTATTTTTTTCTGGATGAGAAACCTTTTGTGATGAGGTGTGCCATGTAGAAGGATTTCCTGACCACTGTGGCAATGTGATTATCAAAGCAGAGACTACTGTCCACCCGTGTCCCAACGTGTCTTATCACACTTTTGGTGTTAAGTAGACTACCACCTATGTGGTAGTTCATGGGTACAGAGTTTTTACTAAAGGGGATGACAATGCACTTTTTGACATTGAGCTTGAGACCATGTCTTTGACACCAGGCATCTATCTCAGTGAGGCCCTTTTGTAGGATGTCCACATCATTAGGAGTTTTGATTATGGCTCCTAGTTTGCAGTCATCTGCAAATTTAGTTAGCCAAAGGCCTTCTGTGTTAGCCTGTACTTCAGAGAAGGAGATGCCAAACAGGAGAGGACCCATGACTGAAACCTGTGGTACTCCACTTGTCACTGGTCTGAAGTCTGATTTGGAGTCTGCTACTTTTACGGTGTGGGTTCTGTCAATAAGCCAGTTGGCAACCCATCTTGTGACATAGGGATTTATACCTAGTTTAATGAGTTTATCTATAACTCCAGTGGGGGATGGTGTCGAACGCCTTGGCGAGATCGAGATAGGCTGTGTGAACCACCTTACCCTCATCTAAGACTTCTTTGAAGTAGTCACCAAAGCCAATCAGGTTTAGAAGACATGATCTGCCTTTTACAAACCCAAACTGTGTGGGGTCCAGAGTTTGGAGATATCCAATGTCTTTGTTTACAAGTTCCATGATGATACGTTCCATGGCCTTGCAGACGAGGCTCATCAGGCTAATGGGGCGGTAGTTCCCGGGGTCTGTTGTGACCCCCCCTTGTGGAGTGGGATAACTGTCGCGGTGAGCCATTCTATGGGCACAAAGCCTGAGTTAAGGCTATGATTGAACACGGTACTTAGGTGGGGTGCCACTTCATTCTGTAGTTCATGTAGAAGGCAGCCTGGGATGTTGTCAGGTCCCATAGATGCTGTGTTCTTGGCTTTGGAGAGTGAGGTTTTTACCTGTGCAGCCTTGACTACAGGAACTTTGCATTCTTCCAGTATAAAGATGGGCCCTTTAGGGGGTGGGGGGAAGTTAGCACTGAACCTATCTGCCAGGATGTTGGCAATATCAGTTGGTTCTGTATATTTAGTGTCATTGTGCTGTAACTCAGAGCAGATCTGAGTGCTGCCATTGAGATTTTTGACATAGCTATAGAATTGCTTTGTGGTTGTCTTTAGAATCAGTGGCAATTTTGTTTTCATAACTAGCTTTGGAGAATTTTATGAGGGATCTCAGCTTCTTCGTGAGGCTGACCAGGGAAGTTCCTCCAATCGTGGGATTTTACTCTTTTTTGCAATAGTTTCTTTCTTCTGTTGTAGTTTGTTTATGGCAGAAGACCACCAGATTGGCTTCCTTTTTTTGGAGGATAGCATCTTGGTTCTGTTAGGGAGAGCACAATCCATGCACTCGTGTAAGTGCTTATAAAGTGCATTTGTGTAGGATTCAGCAGTCGTACCTCTATTGTCCATCTGCATGGGTGTCGTGAAGTTTGCCACTTCTGTCTTAAGAAGCATGAAGTTGGCTTTGGAGAAATTTTTTATGGAAATTTTCCTAATGGGGGGTGGGAGGGGGATGTGGATGTCTAGGGTGATTAGCTTGTGGTCAGATCTGACCAATGAGGAGCTGACCTCTGGTGTGGAACACCGGTCACCCATGTTGGTGATGACCAGGTCTAGGATATTGCTGCCTCTGGTGGGGGTGTGGATAACTTGATCCAAGGTGTTGGAATTGATGACTTCCAGAAAACGTTGAGCAAGAGCATTGGTGCATGAATAGTTTTCCCAGTTAATGGTAGGGTAGTTGAAATCACCCATTATTAGAGCGCTGGGTTGTCTTTGGAGACAAAACTCTCCTCATAGCCTTGAAGGCACCATGGCTCCGATGAGGAGGAGTGGACGGATCCGCGAGTACCGTCTGATCCTCTCACACCGAAACCCTGGGCTCCGAGCCCGAGGTAGGAGTCGAGCTCATCCGAGCAGAAGCCCTGAGAGGAAGAGTCGGCACCGACAAATCGGTTTGACTATCCTCCCCGGACCCAATGGGACAGCGTCGGCTCCTAGAGTCCTCGGTCGGCGCCGTGGACATCAGAGTAGATGGAGCCGATAACACCGGTGCGGGTATCTGTTCCAAGGGTTCGACAATCATCGGTTCAGTATCCTTCGACTCCGAGAGTCCAGTATGGCTCGGAGGAGGAGTAGACAAATCCGGTTCCATGGTCTTCGGCACCGATGAGCTGGTTGGGGCCGACAACAATTTGGCAAGTCCTGGTGCCTGTAAAAGCTTCTGCACTAGCCGATCCATGTCCAAGTCTGAAAGGCTGACTGAGGACTTAGCTGAATGCACCGAAGGTGCTGACTGGAGAAGAGGGAACTTCAGAGACTGGCTCCAATACTGAGAGCTGGCTCCGAATCAAAGGTACACTAGGTTCCGAGGTGTGTGGAACCGATGATCCTCCCTCAGAAGTTTTTGCCTTTTTTGTCACTTTAGGATCTGTGGATTTTGAGGATTTGGAGGACGTGCTAGTACCCTCATGGCTACTCAACACCTCAGAAAAAGAAAGCTGTAATAATCCCCTGTCTATAAGCTTCCTCCTTCTCTCCAAGAGGACTCTTGAAGAAAAGGAATAGCAAATGCTGCAAGTGTCTTGGAGGTGTTTAGCCCCCAGACAGTAGACACATTGAATGTGTCAGTAAGTGACAGACATTTTCTTCAAACAATCTGGGCATTTTTTGAATCCTGATTTAGGATGGGATTTCTCCTTTTCATCCGACATAGTCAAGTAAAACAAAACAGTAAACTGCAAAAAGTAAGACAGTAAAGTCCTTACTTAACTTGTAAAGACCCACAAAACAACTAAGCCCAATCCGGACACTATAACAAATAATTATAGATTACAAATATAGGGCTAAAAAGGCCCACAGAGAAAAACCCTGACTATTAGAAAAGACTAATAAGTGTAAATATGGCTAAAGGCCCACACAAATCAACTAAGCCAACAGGGCACTAAATATCTAAAACTATAGATTCTATTATCTAATTATCGAATACTAACACACAACTATCTTAGAAAAACAAAAAAGACAGTTATTTTTTTATAACCTTGCTGTTTTTTTCCCACAAATGGTCCGAGCTAGCTGGATCACCGAGATCTCTCTTGCCGCGGCAAACTAGATCTGGGGTAATTCTAGCAATGCATTGTGGGATAAGGGGCTTGTCTTCAGCTACTGGCAAACCTAGAGCTTTGCTATTGGCCGTGTCGGAGCCGAGGATCTGCTCCGAACTCATCAGTGAGAATAAACAGCGAGATTTAACTTCACATAATACATTTAGGTAGTAGGGATTAGAAAAAGCAAAAAAAAAAAAAAAAAAAAAAAAACAAACGTTAGACTACTGCCAAGGACACCACTTCTCAAAAAACAAGTGTGTGTGTGTGTGTTGAGTGTTGCAGGGACTGAGAAGGCTGAAAAAAGTACAGTTGTGTACACTTACTCATAAATGTAGATGTATGAGTGTATTCACTGTTGCAGTCATTACATTTAGATTATCTGCTTGCAGTAGCCCTCAGTCGGCCTGATTACCAAAGTCTTGGGTAATACGTCGGTTGCTGTCTCTTCTTCCGTTATGTCAGGTTGTCAGGGATGTAAAACATGTAGCCAACGTCATTACATCAGTTTTTCTTGCCCCGGATGTCATGGGAAGCAATTAAATCTATAAATATACAAGGTTATACCTCCAACAAAAAAGCTAACACACAAAAAAGCTTTTAAACATTGAAAAGGAGAGAAGAGGTATAAGCCAAAAGAAGTCAGGGGGCTGGAGGGAGGGTAACCAGGACTGCAACAGTGAACAAACTTGAACATCTACATTTATGGCAAGTCTACACAACTGTGCTATGTTCTTCATGTTTCACTGTTGTAGTCATTACATTTGGGTAGATTCCCAAAGCTAAGAATGGGAGGAGGAATTTAGATAGCATTAGGACTAGCTATAAGGGCCCTGCAAAACTGCAGTGGCAAAGCCAGCTCTGGATTTAGAGAAAATTGGCAGACGGTAATACTTGGTGAAAGTATGTACAGAATTCCAGGTAGCAGCTTCTAGGATGTCTCTGGTAGGTATGCCTCTGACAAAGGCTGTAGAGGTAGATGCAGCCCTGGTTGAATGGGGTCTGATCCCCTGTAGGATAGGGTTTCCATGGTGCTTACAGCAGAAATGAATGCAATGGCTTATCCATTTGGAGATGGTTTGCTTTGAAATAGCCTTCCCCTCTGCCGTTGCAGCAAATGCCACCAGCAGTTGTTCAGATTTCCTTTGAGGTCTAGTCCTATCCAAGTAGAATCTAAGTTGTCGGTGCACATCTAAGGAGTGCATTATCCATTCCCCTTTGTTCTGTGAATTAGGAAAGAAGGTTGGCAAATAAATGGACTGATTAAAGACCACACTTGATACCACAATTGGGAAGAAAGAGGGATTGGTCCTGAGGGACACCATGTCTGCATGAAAGACGATGAAAGGCTCCACTGCCATAAGGGCCTTTAATTCAGGTACCCTTCTTGCTGAAGTGATGGCTAAAAGAAAAGCTGTTTTCCAAGAAAGGAATTTTAAATCTGCAGTAGCAGCTGGCTCGAAAGGAGGAAGGGTGAGTTTCTTCCAATACAAAGTTAAGGTCCCAGGCTGGAGTTGGAGCGCTCCTGGGTGGTCTTACATTTTTGGCCCCTCTGAGGAACTATTGAGCAGTGGATGAGATAAGAGGGGGAGGGTTCTGTGTTATAATGAGCTAAAGTGGCTGAGGCGTGAATTTTTATTGAGGAAAAAAACAGACCCTTGTGAAGCATCTCAGTTAAGTATTGTAAAATCTGAGGTAAATAGGGCACTGCTGTGCTCATCCCTTGAGATTGGTTCCAGGCACAGAATCTTTTCCATTTTTCAGCATAAGATTTTCTAGTACTAGGCTTCCTTGCCTCTAAAATGACATCCATCACTGGTTTACTGAGGGATGGTAAAGGAGAGCTTAGGTAATTAGTCAGTCTGCTAGGTTCAGTGTTTGAAGCTGAGGGTGCAGAATCTGGTTCTCCTGCTGAGATAGCAGGTAGGAATCTGAGGCAGGTGCCATGGGGCCAACAGTGACACATTGCACAGGAAGGGGTACCATTGTTAGCGAGGTCAGTCTGGTGCAATCAATATCATCCTTTGTTTGTCTTGCTTGATTCTTTAGTAGTACTTTGGAGAGCAGAAGCAGAGGAGGAAAGGCATAAACTGAAAGGTTTTTCCAGCTGAAGGACAGAGCATCCACTTGCCAAGCTTGTCTGTGGGGAGTCCTTGTGCAACATTTGTCCAGTTGATAGTTCTGTGGGGAGGCAAACAGGTCTATATCTGGGCTCCACCATTTGCTTGTCGACATGTTGAAAATCCTTGGTTCCAGTTTCCACTCGTGTGGGTCCATGAGGTTTCTGCTTAGTCCGTCTGCCAGTGTATTTAGTTTTCCTGGCAGGAATTGAGCTTGCAAATGCACTTGGTAGCTCAAGGCTGTGTTCCACAATGCCATGGCTAGTCTGCAGAGGGGGTAAGAATGTGTAGCCCCCTCTGCTTGTTTATGTATCACATAACAGTGGTGTTGTCAGTCTTTACCATTAATTGTCCTGGAAGAATGTGGTTCTTGAAGGCTGTCCAAGCATTCTGTACAGCAAACATTTCTTTATGATTGATGTGAAGGTGCATTTGAATTGGGTTCCATTTGCCCTGAATGTACTTCCCTGCCAGGTGTGCCCCCCCCCATGCATAGTCTGATGCGTCTTTTGTTAGGGTTTGGGCGGCAGGTAGTAGTGTGAATAGTAGTCCCTTGTTCTGGTGGCAGGCCTTTGCCCACCAGAGGAACTCTAGGCGCAGGCAACGAATGATAGGAATCATTGCTTCTAGATCTGGAAAATGTTGACACCATAGGCTTTTTAGATACCATTGTAGTTTCCTCATATGCAGTCTTGCATATGGAATTAGAAGAATGCAGGAGGCCATGAACCCCAAGGCTTGTAGTATTTGGCTTGCAGACAGCAGGGTTTTTGTGGCCACTTGTTTGAAGTAGGTTGTCAAGTGAATTTGTTTCTCTGGCGTGAGGCAAGCCAACTGTGAAGTTGTATTCAAGCTTGCTCCCAGGAATATAATTTGTTGACGGGGTACCAGGTGTGATTTATTTTCATTTGTGGTATACCCCAGACAAGATAGCACCCTTTGTACAAAAGCCAGATGATTCAAAAGTATGTCCTGGCTTTCTGCCTGAATTAGACAATCGTCCAGGTATGGGTATATTTGAATATTTCTTTGCCTGCAGAATGCAATGACTGGAGCTAGGCACTTTGTGAACACCCTGGGCGCAGGAGATAAGCCAAAGGGCAGTGCAGAGAACTGATGGTATGTGTAACCTGCTTTGAAGCGTAGGTATCTTCTGCAAGATTCCCTGATGGGGTGTGCAGGTATGCTTCCTTTAAATATAATGTTGTCAACCAGGCATCTTTGCTTAGCATAGGAAGTAACTGGTGAAGAGTCAGCATCTTGATTTTTGGAATCAACAAAAAGGTGTTTAGAGTAGACAGGTCCAGGATAGGACACCATGAATTGCCTTTTCTGGGTACCAGGAAAAATCTTGAGTAGAAACCTTGTCCCTTTTCCTCTTATGGTACCAACTGAATAGCCCCTATGCTTAAGAGAGAGAGTACTTGCTTTTGGGCCTCTGCCCACTGATTTGGAGGTAGATCCGGCCAACTGCTTGGAGTTGGTAAAGTACAGTTTTGTACCTACCATAAATGTAGATGTCCGATAGGTATGTATCTGCAGTCATAACAAATGGGTTGTCCTGCCTCAGGCAGCCCTTCGGTCGGCCGGATTCCAAAGTCTGGGTCTGGCCTCGGCTGATGTCGCACTTCACCCGACGTCATAGCTGTTGGGGTATAAAGGCATCAGCCGACGCCATTTTCCTCAGTGTTTCTTGCCCCAGATGCCAGGTGCCCTCTAGGAAGGCTAAATTTGGATAAATGCAAATAAATCCAAACAGTAGAAAGCAACAAATATGTATACATATATACATACAAACAAATACACCATAATAGATTCCCCCAGCTAGCTAAAGGAGGGGTAAGTACCCTAGGAATACCACAGAGGGGAAGGACGGTGGGTAATCCTGACTGCAGATGCATACCTATCGGACATCTACATTTATGGCAGGTACAAAACTGTACTATGTCCTTCAAGGATGCATCTGCAGTCATAACAAATGGGTAGAATACCATAGCCAAACTGGGGGAGGAGGCACTAAGATAATGATGGTGTAGTTAGGATCCCTTGTAAAACAGCAGTTGCAAAACCTGCTCGGGATCTGGAGTATAAAGGAAGATTATAATGCTTGGCAAATGTATGCACGGAGCTCCAAGTAGCAGCTTCTAAAATGTCTTTGGTAGCCACTCCTGTAGGAAAGCTGTAGTGGTGGCTGTAGCTCTTGTGGAGTGAGGCCTGATATTTTCAGGAGTTGTCTTTCCATGAAATGAGTAGCAGAATTGAATGCAATTTCCTATCCATTTTGAGATTGTCTGTTTTGAAATTGCTTTTCCTTGCACTCCTGTTGCATATGCTACCAGAAGCTGGTCAGTTTTTCTGCTGGCCTTGGTTCTGTCCAGATAGTAGTGCAGTTGTCTGTGTACATCCAAGGTGTGTAGTAGTTTTTCCCCCCTATTCTGTGGGTTGGGGAAGAATGTAGGTAGATGTATGGCTTGGTTCAAGGATACCACCTTTGGCATAAAAGTAGGATTGCTTCTCAGAGACACTCTATCCTGATGGAAGATAAGGAAAGGCTGCACTGCCATTAATGCATGTAACTCAGATACCCTTCTTGCTGAAGTGATTGCTAGCAGGAAGGCAGTTTTCCAAGATAAGAACTGTAAGTCTGCTGTTGCTGCTGGTTCAAAAGGGGGAAGTGTTAATTTTTCTAGCACAAAATTGAGATCCCATGCAGGCAAAGGTGGTTTCCTTGGAGGCTTTACATTTTTGATCCCTCTCAAAAATTGTCTGAGTAGAGGATGAGAGAAGACAGGAGGATCCATGTTGTACTCTGCTGAAATTGCTGATGCATGTATCTTAATGGAAGAATAGGACAGGCCATTGTGGAACAGTTCTGCTAAGTATTCCAGGATGTGTGCTAGGTTTGCTAGAGTGACATTTTCTCCTTTTCTGCACTCCAAATGAGGAATCTTTTCCATTTGGCTGAATATGTTTTCCTTGTGGAGGGTCTGCGAGCCTCCAGGATAATGTCCTTAACCCTCTGAGATAAATCAAGTTGGTTTTGTTTTATGCAATTTTTCAAGCAGTTAGCTGCAGTGTTTTTAAGTTTGGATGCAGGGTCTTGTAATTGTTCTGCGTTAGAAGTAAAGGACATAGAGGTAGATGCCATGAATGCGTCCGAGACATGCTTCTCAGTAGCGGGTACCAATGTTGCCTCGGCCAGTCTGGAGCTATCAGAATTACCTTTGGCTGTTCCTCTCTGATCTTCAGTAGAACTTTGTACATCAAAGGAAGAGGTGGAAAGGCATATACTGTCAGGTCCTTCCAGCTGAAAGAAAGGGAGTCCACCCTCCAGGCAAGTGGGTGCTATACTCGAGCAGAATTTCTTCAGTTGGTAGTTGTGTGGGGAGGCAAACAGGTTTATCTCTGGCATTCCCCATTTCTGTGTTATGGTTTTGAAAATATCTGGATGCAGCATCCATTCGTGAGCATCTGTGGTAGTTCTGCTTAAGCTGTCTGCTAGTGAATTCTCTTTTCCTGGTACAAATCTGGCCTGCAGTTGGATGTTGAGATTCAGGGCCAAGTTCCACAGGTCCATTGCCGTCCAGCATAGAGGTTATGAATGCGTGCCTCCCTGTTTGTTGATGTACCACATGACTGTGGTATTGTCCGTCCTTATCAGCAGGTGTCCTTGCTGGATGAATGGCCTGAATGCCTCGATTGCATGTTTCACTGCCAGCATCTCCTTTAGATTTATGTGTAGATTCAGCTGGTCTTGTGACCATAGGCCTTGGATACACTTGTCTTCCATGTGTGCCCCCCAGCCTAGGTCTGAGGCGTCCGTGGTGATGGTCTGCCTTGGATGTGGTTTGTGGAAAGGCAATCCTCTGTTTATCTGACAGGCCTGAGACCACCACAGGAATTCTTTTTTCAGACATGGAATGATTGTTATCTGGGCTTCTAGACTGTGTCTGTGTTGAGACCATACATTCCTTAGGTACCATTGTAACTTTCTCATATGCAGCCTGGCATGTGGGATCAATATTATGCAGGATGCCATGTAACCCAGGGCCTGCAGGACTTTCCTTGCAGTAAGCTGAGTTTGTCTTGTTAATGCCATGAAATAGACTGGTAGTTGCTTTTGTTTTTCCTCTGTGAGAAAAGCCATCTGAGTTATTGTGTCCAGTACTGCACCCAATAAAGTTATCCTTTGGGATGGCACTAGTCTTGATTTTTGTATGTTGACTGTGTATCCCAAGGCTTGCAGCAGTTGCATGACATTGGCCAAATCCTTTATTAATTTTGTCTTGTTGTCCGCTTGTATTAGGCAGTCGTCCAGGTATGGGTAGATTTAAATTCCCTGAAGCCTGCAATGAGCAATTACTGATGCCAGGCATTTCGTGAATACTCTGGGTGCAGTAGATAAGCCAAAGGGCAATGCTGAGAATTGATAATGCTCTGATCCTGCAAGAAATCTGAGGTGTCTTCTGCAATCTGGTCGTATAGGGACGTGCAGGTATGCCTCCTTGAGATCTAGAGTCACCAGCCAAGACTCCTTGCCCAACATGGGAAGAAGTTGCTGTAGGGTCAGCATTTTGAATTTTGGAACAATGAGGTATGTGTTCAGTGCGGACAAATCGAGACTAGGCCTCCATTGATTTTCTTTTATTGGTACAAGGAATAGTCTGGAGTAAAATCCTTGGCCTTGTTCCATAGATGGTACCTTTTCTATTGCTCTCATCCTTAGTAAACTGATGATTTGTTTTAGAGCCTCTGATTTCTGGCTTGGTGGAAGGTTTGGCATTCCTCTCTTTTTTGGTAGAGTATGGAAGTGAAACCTGTAGCCCTTGTCTATTGTTTGTAAAGTCCATTTGTCTCCTGCCATACAATGCCAATTTCTTGAAAATAAGGCTAGCTTTCTGCCCAAGGGTGCTTCCAGTTGTTCCCTGGTAGGCGGAATCAGAGCCAAGTCATTGTGTCTGTCCTGTAGAAGTGGTTGCAGTCGCAGCTGTGGCGGCACTTCTTTGGTTGGCAGGTTGCCACTGACGACCCCTGTAGGCACCCCTAGATTGACCTCTGCCTCTTGGGCGTCTATTTCTGCCTCTCTGTGCTCTGGAGGTGTCTGGAAAGGACCAATTCTTTGAAGGCCAATTTCTGCTAAACCTCGGAGGTTGGACCTGCAAAAATTCCTTGACTGTTTGGACAGATTTTGCTTTTTCTTCCACTTTCTTTAGAACCTCCTGTGCAGGGGAGCCAAACAAACTTTGTTTCTCCATAGGGGCGTCCAGGAGTTTAGACTTAACATGGTCTGGTAAAGATTGTTCTTTTAACCAGGCATGCCTTCGAATCACTGCTCCAGTCATAGCTGATCTAAATGAAGCCTCCAGTGCATCATAGCCACATTTTAAGAAATGATTACTGACCTGCTGAGAATTGTGTACCAAATCCTGAAGGGACTTACGGTCTAATGGTTCAGGAGAGGCCAGTTTTTTATTCAGCTGATCTAACAAAAATTCCTGGTACTGTATCATGTGGAATTGACAATTTAAAGCCCTGGCAGAAAGAGTAGAAGATGTATAAACCTTTTTACCCCATCTCTCTAATGCTCTAGATTCTCTTTCAGATGGTAGTGGGTTTTTGGCAGTGGCAGCTGCAACACCTTTAGGGCCCTGAGAAATGGTTTCTGGGTCTGCAGCATGAGCCTTATACAAGTGGTAGTGAGAATCCGGGACCCTGTAGTATCTGTCAGGCTTTGCAGGGGCCGGGGGAAGAGAATCAGGGGCAGTACTGGCATCATTGTATGCATCATCAACAACTGAAAGTACAGGTGGAATGGCTAAAGGCCTATGCTGTGGCAAGTGTAAAAAAGTCCTTAGCCTTTTCCTAGAATCAGAAAAATCCTGACCCTGCCATTGGAAGTGTTCCCTCATTGAGTGTAGGGTTTCCCCAAAAGAAAATTCTTCTAGAGGAGAGGCAGAAGGAATGGAGTCTTCTGCATCAGAATCCTCATAAGGAGAGTACGGGCCTTCCTGATGGTCCGAAACATCTGAACCATCCGAGGAGTAGTCAGAGGACAGAGGTTCGGGGGGTTCAGTCCTAGGCCTCTTTTCAGGAGGGGGTTGTGAGGCCTTGTCTGGGTGAGGATGGGTTCCCCTCATCAGAGAAATAAGGTCCTCAGCAAGGCTGAGAATCTGGGAACTTGAGGTAGGCCTGTGAGAGGGAGCTTTAGAAGGTAAGGCCTTGGAAAGTTTGGCTGCTTTAGCCCTGGAAAAGGCCTTGATAGACATAGAAGCAGGGGGTCTAGCTGCCCCACGTGCAGGAGTAGAGATGTCCAACGGAATAGTGTCAGACAACTCTTGTGTGCCTGCTACTTCAGCAGGAATTTCTGTAGCCGACTCAGCCATGGCCTGTGTGGCCTCGGTTATCGGAGGCATGCTTTCGGCCGAAGGGAGAACCGAGGTCTCGGTTTCAGCCGAAACCGCGGGCCACGAGTGTCGGTCCTTTTCTTTGCGTTTTTTAGCTAAATGTGTAGTCGGAGTCTCCGACGGCATTTTACATGCAAAAGTGGAGCCAAAAAACTCTTCAGCAAACTCCGACCAACGTCTAAGAGTCCGTCGGTTGAAGGAAGCACAGGCTAAACAAGCTGATACGTCGTGGTCTGGGCCTAAGCAAGGAAGGCAGTAAGAGTGGAAATCCTTATGAGGTATTTGTTTCCCACAAGTTAAACAATTATTTACTTTGTCTGACATCGGCTGAGGCAAGAGAGAGTCCCCAACGGGGTACTTAGCTTTTTAAAAGTCTTCGGTACGCTGAAATCTCTGGATCTGACCGACCGGCACTTGCGAACAGCTTCTGCTTCGGGCACCGCGCGGCAAGAAAGACTGGGGAAAATGGCGTCGGCTGATGCCTTTATACCCCAGCAGCTATGACGTCGGGTGAAGTGCGACATCAGCCGAGGCCAGAGCCAGACTTTGGAATCCGGCCGACTGAAAGGCTGCCTGAGGCAGGACAGCCCATTTGTTATGACTGCAGATGCATCCTTGAAGGACATCGTGTGGAAGTGAAATCTGTATCCTTGGGAACACTATATTTAAAACCTATTTGTCCTGGGTAACGAGTCCCCAAGTTCTTTGCATGAAGTGCAATCTTTCTCCCCAAAGGGGCAGTCAGTTGAAAAGTGCATGGAAGTTTTAAAAATAAGTCACTGAGACAGTTTACCATAGGGGGGAGTTTTATTACTCCCAGATTTGGAAGTGGAGGCCCTCCACTGCTTAGTCCTGTGCATCCCCTGGGACTGAAGCCTGGGCACTCTGCTGGATCTGGGTTTGGACTGAAGGTCTGGAAGAGGCAGGAAGGGACCAATTCTTAGAAGGCCAATCCCTACTATATCGTGGAGGTTGTACTTGTAAAAAATCTTTAACAGTTTGCATAGATGTAGCTCTTTCCTACATCTTTTTAAGAACTACTTCTGCCTTGTTGCCAAACAGGCGGTCCTGATTTAAGGGAGCATCCAGTAATTTCGCTTTAACATAATCTGGCAAGGATTGCTTCTTAAGCCAAGCATGCCTTCTAAATACAGACCCAGTTACCGCAGCCCTGCAAGATGCTTCTAGTGAATCAAAACCACATTGCAATGTATGTTTACCAACTTGTTCAGCAGAATGCATTAAATCCTGTAAATCATTATTTTCAGCACAATCAGGAATCAACATCATTTTCTGTTTAAGCAATCCAATAATATGCTGCTGATACTTTAACATATGAAACTGGCAATTCAAGGCCCTAATGTCCAAAGTTGCAGAAGTGTATACCTTCTTACCCCATCTAACCAGTGCCCTGGAGTCTCTATCAAAGGGGGTAGGATTTTTGGCAGCAGTAGCTTTAATGCCCTTGGGTCCCTGTGAAACGGTTTCAGGATCCGCAGTAGGATTTTTGAAAAGGAACTTGTGAGAGTCAGGAACCCTGTAATATCTATCATGTTTTCTGGAAGCAGGAGGTAGAGTCAGGGGCCATGCTAGATACAGAAAAGGCATCATCAACAATGTCTAGTACAGGAGGTATAGCTGAAGGCCTGTGCTGGGGCAGGAGTAAGAAATTTCTAAGCCTCTTTTTAGAATCACAGAATTCCTGACTTTCCCAACGAAAATGCTCCCTGTGAGTATGCAAGGTTTCACCAAAAGAGAGATCCTCGGGGGGGGGGGGGGGGCAGAGGGAATAGAGTCCTCACAGGTAGATAAGGGTAATTCCTGGTCATCAGAGGAAACTTTTAGTTATGTACTTACCATAACGATAGATGTATGTGATCCACCTCGCCTACATTCAATACTGATGGGACAGCATCCCAAGCACCTAAATCCTGGGAGGCTCACAGGAAAACACTCCTGAGCACTGTGGAACCAAAGGAAGCTTGACCTCTAGACACCACGTCCAATTTGTAATGAGAAACAAAAGTACTTGGAGAAGTCCAAGTAGCCGCTGCACATATCTCATCCACGGAAAGCCTAGCATGAAAGGCCACAGAAGTTGCCATAGCTCTGGTAGAATGTGCCTTCACTGGAAAAGGAAGATTCCTACCGGTCGATGCATAAATGAATGAGATGCAATCCCTGATCCACTTAGCGATAGTAGCCTTAGTTACTGCCATACCAAGTCTGTTGTCTGAAAACTGGTCTGATTTCCTCTCCTGTTGTGTCCTATTCAAGTAAAACCTCAATTGTCTATGCACATCCAGCTGGTGAAATCTGTATTCCGCTTTATTGGAGACTGAATCCTACACCTATTTTTCTTCTGCATTCTCAGCCAACTGCTCTAAGAAATTTTATCAAACCCTGCTACCGCCTGCAAGCTTCTAATAAAAGAATTCAAGGAAGTATGTTTATTTGATGCCTAACCTTGAAATAAACTATCCAATAAGCCCTGCTAGGTGTTCTGTTCGCTCCCAGCCTAGATAAACAGCAGCTAACCCCCTTTATTCCCCTATCTCCATTTCCTCCTTACCCAGACCCCTGACTTCTCTTGCTCTCATCTCCCCTCAGTCTAGTGTAGTCCTGTGTGAGCCCTGGTATATTTAAGTACATTTCTGCTTTTGTCCACTACATGTCACCCTTTCCCCACCAATATCTACTTCTCCAATATCTTCTTCTATTACACTTACCCTCATATTCTCTTTAAATTCTAATCTTTTCTTGTTCTCTCCCTCTTCTTTGCTTCAGTCCATTCCTACCCACTATTTCTAGTCCACCTCCACTTGCCTTTGTGCTATTCAACATTCACTGATAGTTTTTCCATCCTCTTCTGACCACTCTGCTCTTTTTTCCCGCATTCCTACTGTACTGACTAGCTCTCTCCCCTTTTTTTCACCTTATATCTATCTTTTATTACTGCTTTATCCATTAGCATTATCTTATAGAGTGTTACGCTGTAAAGTCTTAGTCTCCTTCACTCTCTACCTATCTCGGTACCTGCCCTACATTTCTTTCACCTATCTTCTTTTTTCTAACCTAAACTTCTCCGATCTTCTACTACACACCATTAACCTTGTGTCCCCCCACTTCTCAAACAAATCTATCTAATATCCACGCTGATACATCCACTAGTAACTACTATATCTTAACTCCTGTCTACCTGAAAACACCCCTTCCAGTCTGTACCTGACCATACTATCCCTGCCCCCCGCCCCCTCCTGAACTTCTTCCCGGAGGTTTTAAAGTCCCTCCTAACCTCTGGGCGCCATTTTCAAACTTGCCCTCCTTTCGGCTGCTGTGTGTCCTTGGCTGAGCGCCAACACCTACAGTAAGTTATCTATTTTTATTTTGCTGTATTAATGCTTATGTTTAGTGATTAGCCAATACTTGATTGTAGTGGTACAAGGATCAGCTTACTCCATATACAATCGCTTTTTCTTAAAATATCTAGGTATACGCTATTAGCTTTACACTTTGTTTAATTGCTCTATAACACTAACTATTGGGCGTATGTCTCCGTACTTTGTATCTCAAGCTGAGTCTATCGAATCTACAAGTTTAAATGCAGTCGCTTTTTCTTACAATATCTAGATATACGTTATCAGGTTTGTACTTGGTTTAATTGGTCTAACAAGCTAACTATTGGGTGTATGTCTAATACTTTGTATCGCAAGCTGTGTCTAGCGACTCTACAGATTTAAATGCTTATGAATAGTAATAATTTAACGTTAGCGAACCGACTGCCATTGTAATGCAAACTGCTGCTACTGTTACATATTACTTAGATGTACTGAATGTGTACGTTACCTTAACGTAGCTAACTACCTATCTAAACTCATAAATCTGCTTTTCGCTTGAGATTGATAAGTGTTTATTCTATTGCGACTGTGCTTAGTTTAGTTGTCGTGACTAATTGCAGCGTAATGTTTAGAGACTTGGTTCTGCATAAAAGTACAAATGCTTAACATCTGCGCTGTTCCGAATCCATGTACACTAGCATGCCATGGAACCAACCCCTAATTCACTTAAATTTAATGCTTAGAGGCATTGTTATTGTCTTAATTAAGTTTCGCTCCTGCTGCCTTTGGTATATGTTGCTCTGCCCCTTTAAAGAACCTTTATTTACAACGGAGCGTACGTATAATGCTTTTAGCTTCTTAAAGGCTTTGGAAGTATTTTGCGGCTTTTTTTAACAGCTGTAATTATTAGGATTTTAACCGCCATTCAGTAGAACACACATGTAATATGGAGCATCCATTCATGCTTCAATTTTGCCCTTAATCCAGTCTGCAAACTGCAACCGAATTTTGTAGCATATACAAGCAGTGCCCTTCATTGTGGAAATGCTCACTTTAAGGATTAGCAAGACTAGTTAAGGCGACAACCTAAAACTGTATAATTTACAGGTAGTGCTCTCTACTGTGGAAGTGCTCATTCTAAGGGTGTCCTACGCCACTTAAGGCTAGCAAATTGATTTTTCTGTGTAGCCTAAACATATGTACTGTTCTACTCAATATAATTGTTTATGTCTGACTCCAACTATTACTTTAGGTGAATTATTTAATTTAATGCACTACTAATATCTGTTTATCCTTACTGCTCTAAGTATATAGTCTTATTTACTGCTTTAATATAACCTATTTTCTCATTTTTCTTCTGTTCTTTAGCTTTCACCCGGACTTACCCTTGTGTTCTCGCCTGGGTGCAATCCTACACCTATTTTTCTTCTGCATTCTCAGCCAACTGCTCTAAGAAATTTTATCAAACCCTGCTACCGCCTGCAAGCTTCTAATAAAAGAATTCAAGTAAGTATGTTTATTTGATGCCTAACCTTGAAATAAACTACCCAAAAAGCCCTGCTAGGTGTTCTGTTCGCTCCCAGCCTAGATAAACAGCAGCTAACCCCTTTTATTCCCCTATCTCCATTCCCTCCTTACCCAGACCCCTGACTTCTCTTGCTCTCATCTCCCCTCAGTCTAGCGTAGTCCTGTGTGAGCCCTGGTATATTTAAGTACATTTCTGCTTTTGTCCACTAGATGTCACCCTTTCCCCACCAATATCTACTTCTCCAATATCTTCTTCTATTACACTTACCCTCATATTCTCTTTAAATTCTAATCTTTTCTTGTTCTCTCCCTCTACTTTACTTCAGTCCATTCCTACCCACTATTCCTAGTCCACCTCCACTTACCTTTGTGCTATTCAACATTCACCGATAGTTTTTCCATCCTCTTCTGACCACTCTGCTCTTCCCGCTCCGTTCGCCCTATGGGCTCACTCTGCTCCCCTACCTTGCCCCCAATTCCCACCCGCCCCCAGTACCTCTAGCCTTATACCCTCTTAACCACACCCCCTTTACCAACTACTAATCATTGAATCACACCTAGCCCCACCCCATATCTATATCTCTACTCCCCTTAATTATAAATCCCCTCCCTTCCCACCTACTCTATCTTCCAAAGATAACCCCTACTCCTCTCCTTCTCCCTACACACATACTATACCTTCTACTATGCCTCACAGATACCAATGTTCTCCATCACTCTTACTCCTGACCCCTCTTACCACAACTTACCTCATAACCTACTACGAACAACCACTCTTATCTCCTCTTAACATCCCTTCAAAACAAACTCTAACACCATTTCCTGCTTTATCTACAACCTTCCTTAATGCCATCTTTAAGCCTAGTTTCTTTCAAGCTAAATATCATCGACTAAATCATATTAAATACTCCATGTTAAGCAACAAAAAAGTACTTTACAACTATTGTAAAACTCCCCAATATTACAATTTCATATTACTCCACTCGTTAAAAGATGGAGACATCCACCCCAACCCAGGCCCTAGCCCTACCCCATACCCCATTAACTACAACATATACCATACGATCCCTCTACCTTCTACCAAACCCTCCAAATCACTCTTAATAGCCCATCTCAACATACGCAGTATATGCAACAAAATAACAAGTTCATGCCCTTCTGGATGGTCAAAAATTCGATATCCTCTGTTTAACTGAAACATGGCTTAAACCCACAATAAAAGACATGGAAATAATCCCTCCAGGTTATAGCATCATTCGACAAGACCGTTTAAATAAAAAAGGTGGAGGGGCTGCAATTATCTATAAAAACAGGACTACAAATCAGCAAAATGAATTATAACCTACCTTCTGCTAACAAAATAGAAATAATTATTTCTAAACTACAGCTTAACCCCCATAAATCAGTTTATATCATCTGCACCTACCTTCCTCCAGGCAAAACTTTAACTATATTAGAAGACCTCCTAAGCTGGCTTTCTTCTAATCTCCCTCAAGAAACAATTCTGCTAGGTGACTTTAATATTGATTGCAATTTATGTAATTACACCAATCCTTCTTCCCTTATCAACCTGCATGGTTTCTCACAAGCCATAAACTCGCCAACTAGAACAAATAAACTTAATAATAAAGAAACCATCCTAGACTGGATACTAACAAACTGTCCACAACAAAACTATACAACAGGTACCCTTCCCAGATGACCTTAGTGACCACTCTCTGAAATATATTATCAGACACAAAACAAGCTTAAATATCCCCTCTTCAGTCAGAACAATCTGTAGCAAAAAACACCTTGACCATGAACTGTTTCTAACCAAACTAAAACAATGTAACTGGTCTCCTCTTAAGTCTCTCCCTATAGATGAAGCAGTTAACTACTTTAATATTACCTTCCTAGCAATCATAGACCAACATGCCCCAATGCGTTCCATAAGAATGAAAAATAAACCAGCTCCATGGCTCACTTATCACACTAGGAAACTAATCCACATTAGAAACAAATCTTGGGCTAAATGGTGCTCCACAAAGGACATAACCGTTCACCAAACCTTTAAACAACAAAGAAATATAACAAAAAAGCCATCCTACAAGACAAAAAGAACTTTTATATACAGCTACAACAATCATCTCTTCAACAACCACAAAAATTCTGGTCTACTATTAACACACTACTATCCCCAGGCAGAGTTGAATTGCCTAATCCACTAGGCTCCAACCGTGACTATCCAATGCAAACAGCTAATGCCTTTAATTCTTTCTTTACCACTACCATACTAAATTTAGCAAATCAGCAAAACCCAGATACCTCTAATTTGCCAGTCCAAGCGCTACTCCTCCCCCTTTTCACCTAGAGCCTATACCCACCTCCTATATCTCTTCCCTACTTCAAAAACTAAAACCTAATACCCCCTCAGCTGACAAGCTACCAGCCGAATACCTCAAAATAGGAGCTAAAGCCATTGCCTACCCAATCTCCATATTGATCAATAGAACCTTAAAAGAAGGTTTAATCCCATCAATCTGGAAAATCTCATACATTATTCCTCTTCACAAAGGTGGTGACTCTACTGAGTTCTCTAACTTTCGTCCTATTGCTCTACTCTCCCCACTTGCTAAAATTATGGAGAAATGTATCCATAAACAACTTATAACCCACCAACTCCGCCACCAGCTCCTAGCTGTCAACATGGTTTTAGACCATTTCATAGCACCACCACAGCCTTACTATCCTTTACCAACTGTATCAACAAAAATCGTAATAATAATAATAATACTCTATCCTCTGCTTTCTTCGTAGACCTATCCAAAGCCTTCGACATGGTTAATCATCAACTTCTCCTCCACCAACTGAAGTCCCTCTCCTTTGATAATCCTGCCATGAACTGGTTCACAGCCTATCTTGAAAACCGAAAACAAGCAGTTCTCTGGCAAAACCATCTTTCCGACCTTCTTCCTACTTCTCTAGGTGTCCCACAAGGCTCTATTTTAGGTCCACTACTGTTTTCCATTTTCATAAATGACCTTCATCTCTCTATTCCACTGTCTACCTGTATCCAATATGCTGATGATTCTACTATCATTTGTTCTGCCTCATCCCAAACTGAACTTCATTCTCTCACACAAAAAGCCTTCTCAACTATTGAACAATGGTTCTCCAACCACTGTCTTCTCCTTAACCCTAAAAATACCAAATTACTGATCTTTACTCCCTCTCATCTTTCGTCCCCTCTTCATTTCACACTTACATCTAACAATGGTACCGTTATCTCTCCTGACTCCACCACTAAACTCCTTGGAATTACTATTGACAATCAACTAAAGTTTGACACTCACATAAATTCCACAATTAAATCTACAAATAAAAAACTTGGATCCCTTTATCGCATCAAACCTTTCCTGACACCAGTAGCCAGAGCCACAATAGCTAGAACCCACTTAATCTCTACCCTGTTATATGCTTCCCCCATATATACCAACCTTTTCAAAAATAATCTTAAACTTACTAGATCATACAATAATATTGCTAGATTTGCTACCAACTCTCCTTACAGAACCCACCACTGTCCAAATCTAAAACAGCTAGGGTGGCTTGAATTACCGCACCTACTACAATTTAACCAACTTATAATCACCTACAAAGCCCTACACCAACCTGATAATACCCCAATTCTCTCTACCCTTATAAGACCATATAATAACTTAAAGAATCTTCGCTCTGCCAACAAAATGTTGATACACACTTCCTTCTCTAATAACCTAGCAGGTGATTCTTTATTCTCAAACTCAGTCGGTAAAATATGGAATCAATTACCAAATGACCTCACTACCCTCACCTCTCTCTCACTATTTAAAACTAACCTAAAACTTTTCTTCTCCAATCACTGGTTATGCTCTTGTACCAACCCTGACTAACCATTTTTCTCTCTGTCAACCAACAAAATATCATTCTCTACCATAATCTCTACATCTAACCATTCCTTAAACTAACCCTCCTCCTTATTCATAGCACTCTCTCTCCTGTGTACTACTTCTTATCTTTAACTCTTCTACCCATTTTTCCACTGGCTTATTCCAATTTTTGTTAACTGAAGAGGTATTATTCCATATTAATGTCATTGCCTAACTTTTTCTTTATATGTTTCAAAATGTTGTTTTAAAATGTTTAATCTATAAATGTTATATCAAAATGTTATTTTATGTTTTTGTATGTATTAATTATGCTGTGTAACTGGAGCTTTTCTCCCCGGGCCTCCACTGAAAATGGACATGTATCCAGTCGGACTAGCCCGGTCAACAAATGTAAAATAAAAAAAATAAAAAATGGTGGAAAAAAGACTGGTAGCTCAATAGACTGTTGGAGACAAAAGGCAGAAGACACTTTGGGGAGAAAGGAAGGATTCAACCTTAGAGATACTCTGTCCTTGTGAAAAATCAAATAAGGAGGTCTAAAAGAAAGGGCTTGGAGCTCTGATACCCTTCTGGCTGAAGTAATGGCTACCAAAAATGCAGTCTTCCATAAGAATTTTAATTCGGAAGAAGCTGCAGGCTCGAAGGAAGGGGACGTCAAAGTTCCGAGTACCATATTTAAGTCCCAAGGTAGAACAGGTTGCGAGACCGGGGGGCGAATTAACCAGGCTCCTTTCAGAAAGGCTTTGCACAATTTATGACCCATGAGGGAAGGCTCATGAGCAACGTGATAATTGGAGATCACTGTCAACTGAACCTTAACAGTAGAGACAGCGGACCCTTGTCTGAAAAGGGTCGCCAAGAAGTCTAGCACCGCTGACACTGGGGCTGTGAGGGGGTCGAAATGACGCTGCTCGGCCCAGACAGCAAATCTCTTCCATTTCTAGAGTAAATCTTCCTAGTAGAAGACTTATGAGAAGAGGCCAGAATCTGTACTACTTCCGGGGTTAGGGTATGCTGTCTGACTAAGGAGGGAAGTAGAGTAGCCAAGCAGTGAGTCTGAGAGTTCAGAGGGATGGATGGAGCTGCCCCGACTGACGGGTCAAAAGGTCTGGAGCTGGGTCCAGAATCTACGGACCACCCACCACATATTTCCGAAGGAAGGGGAACCAAACTTGACGGGACCAGTGTGGTGCGATCAAAATCATGTTGCTTCCCAAGCAGATTGCCTTCTGGATCACCCTTGGCAATAGAGGGATCGGAGGGAAGGCGTAGAGCAGACCGAAGGGCCAACTGTAGACTAGAGCATCCCTGGACGACTCCCCCTGAGGAGGGATCAGAGTGAAATAATTGCTACACTTTGCATTGACAGGACTGGCAAAGAGGTCGCAGCAAGGAAGACCCCACCTGGAGAATATCTGATTCGCCACCCGGTCGTTCAGGGACCACTCGTGAGGCATCAGAATTGCTCTGCTCAGTCTGTCTGCTATCACGTTGGACTTCCCCGGAATGTGCACTGTAACTAGAAAATGCTGGGAAGCGATCGCCCAAGTTCCACACTCTCATGGCTTCCCTGCAAAGGGGGTAAGACTTGGTTCCCCCTTGTTTGTTCAGATACCAGACAACCTACATGTTGTCGGAGAGAATTGCAATAGTCCCCTGGGGAAGAAAGCTGTGGAGTGCCTGCAACGCTAGAAGCACCACCCTCATCTCCAGAACATTGATATGCAAGTGAGTCTCGTGATTTTGCCACGTACCTTGAACCGTCCTGCCCAGGTAATGTCCCCCTCACCCTATCTGGGAAGCGTCCGTGGTTACCGTGGCAACGGAGGAATGAATGACCTTCCTTGATTCAGATTGGAGGGGAGAAGCCACCAACGAAGATCTTGTCGGCATGTCTCCGTTAAGAAAATAGGATGGGACAAGGGCAGATCCTGATATGACCACTAGGTCGAAAGTAGCCATTGAACTATTCTCATGTGTAACCTCGCAAGAGGGACTAAAAGGATGGTAGCCTCCATCGTTCCTAATAACTGCAGAACCATCCTGGCTTGGGCCTTTCTTAGAGGCAGCAAATCTAGGACTTGAGCCTGCAACACTTATTCTGTCTATGGGTAAGAATGCTCACATCTCTACAGAGTCTAGCTCTGCACCGATAAAGGCAACACGCTGTGATGGCAGTAATACAGATTTTGCCCAATTGAAGGTAATTCCTAACAGATGTCCCAATTTGAAGGTAGTTCTCATGGCTAGAAGTAGATGCTTGGTGGGGGCGGTGAGGAGCCAGTCGTCCAGATAAGGAAACACCTGGAATCCTAGACGTCTCAGGTGAGCCATCACCACTGCCAAACACTTGGTGAACACCCTGGGGGCTGTGGTAAGACCAAAGGGCAGGGCCCAGAACTGAAAACGACTGGCCCCCAGCCAGAAGCGCAAATGATGCCTGGAGGCCTCATTTATCTTGATGTGATAATAGGCATCCTTGAGGTCTATGGAGCACATCCATACTCCTTCCTTCAGCAAGGGGAGAATGGATTGTAACATGACCATTCGGAACTTGGACTTTTTTTTACAAAGTGGTTTAGACGGCTGAGATCCAGAATGGGTCTCAAGTCCCCTGTTCTTTTCGGCACCAAAAATAATTTTGAGCAAGTTCCTGATCCGATCTGTTCTGCGGGGACTGGTTGGATGGCTCCTTTTCTTAGCAGCTTTGAAATTTCTAGTGCTGCTTGATCCCGCTGACTGAGTGGAACGTCCGGGATTCTTTTTGAAGGCGAGGGAGAACGGTCCTGAGTGATGGACTCCCAGGCCTGAAGATGCTTCGAAAAGCGACCCCCGACTGGCTCTGGAGACACACAGTCGGGTAAATCCCTCAGGGACGCTGGGAGGAGGAACCACGAAAGGATTCGCGGTCTTCTGTGTTGCGGGGGCCTCTGCCGCCTATGGGGCGACGTCTTCCGGAGTAATTTCCCCCTCCTCTGCCTCTGGAGGGGGGTTCTCTCTGATGAGCAGGGGAAGACTTTTGAGATTTCCTGAACCACATTTCTCCCCCCCCCCTCTGAGCCTTGGGATAAGGCCTAGTGGGAGGAGAAAAACGGGCCCCAATGGCAGACAAAGTCTTACCCTCCTGCTTGCATCTAGTGAGGGTGTCCTTCACCTTGAGTCCAAAAAGGGAGGACCCGTCGAATAGGGCGTCTGTGAAAGAAGACTTGAAAGCCTCCGCAAAATGACACAAGTGCATCCAGGCTTGCCTCCTGAGGGCCACACCTGAACTCGCTGCTCTACCCGCCCCTTCAGCTGCATAAGATATGAGCCTCATGGACGAGTTCACAATGGAAGAAAGGGTAGACAGCTGGGCGTTAACAGACTGAGCCAACGCCTCAGTTACATTACCCGCCAGGGTATCTCCCAACTCCTTTATGAGATCCCTTTGGAGCCGCATAAAATGACACAAATAATTCAGCAACCGTAAGGTAAAGGTCGCTGAGGACAGGGTACGCTTCCCATACCTATCCATGCTCCTAGACTCCTTATTAGGAGGATGGATGGAAGAAGAAGCCTCTGCCACATCCTGCTGGGTGGCAGATGCCACCACCATGGCATCCACAGGTACTCCCTTGGTCAAAAATTCCTTGCCCGGTGGTGCTGATAAGAATTTATTGGGGTGGCTAGGGACGGGCTCCACAGAGTCAGGGTGTTCCCACACCCTTCGACAAATAAGATCCAGCAATTCATCGAAGGGTGGAGACACCCAAGAGGCGGAGGGCTGAGCTCCGAAGGCCTTGAGGAAGACCGATTCCTCCTCAGAAGGGTTTTTGGATGGCCAGTCGCCTCGCTGTCTCAAGATCTCCAGGATATCGGAGAATGAGACATCATCTGAGGACGACTTAGGGGACCCCTCTGCATCATCGAGGTCTGTGTCAGAGGTGACAGACTCATCCTCGGAGTCTATGTGCTTCCTCTTACACAACTTTTTTCCGGAAGGCTCTTCAGGCACGGACTCTGAAGGGCCTTCAGAAAGCAGGGGACCACACATGGAGGTATCCTCAGGCCTAGGAGCTCTGCTGTCTAGAGATAGGGGGGCGCCAGAGACCCCAGTCGCAGTGTCCAGGGAAGGAGAGGCCGATTCGGGTAAAGTCACCAAGGACATGGCCAGCGCACTCCTCATAGCCTCGAAGGCGGGTCCTCCCGAATCAGAAGAAGAGCCCATCTTCGAGACCATGACCGGAGTCGAGGTTCCCCTAGCCGAAGCACCAAGGGGGAGACTCAGAGCCAAAGTCAGTGGCCCAGATGTATCACCGTCGGGCCCAACAGAGGACACATGAGTGCTGAAACCTGTCAAAGGAATAGACAAGGTTGGAGCCAAGGTCAGAACAGACAAACTGACGGGAGGTCTCGGAGCCGACCCCAGGACGTCACTCAACTCAGCACTCTCCGACTCCGATGACACCAAGGTCATCGGAGGAGGAATGAATGGAACTGATACCATGGTGGGCTCCGGAGCAGATTGGGCTGGAGCCAAAAATAATTTAGATAGCACTGGTGACTGGAGGAGCCTCTGGACCACCCTATCTACGTCCGAATCAGATAACCTGGAGGACCTGGAGGAAACAGAAGGGGGTCGAGAAACCTTGTCAATCGGTTCCGAAACACAACTAGAAGAACGGCTCCAAGAGGATCAGTGCCGAAGCAGGTTCGAGAAACACTGAAACCTCCTTCGGCGCCGAAGGTCGTGGGGCCGAAGAAACCGGTTCCGACACCATCGGAACCGAAGAAGTGGACCCAAGTGTCAACCCCGAACCTAGCGGCTCCGATAGCAATGGAGCCGAGGAGGGAGACAGTTTTAGATCCCAATTCCAACGGCTCAGAGACCAGTGGAGCCGAGGAAGGGGACATAGACTTGGATCTTTTAGCCGGCAGCTCTGAAGAGGAGGACAGAGCCGGAGACGACTTCTTGGACTTAGCCTGAGACTTATCAGAGGGAGAAAGAACAGCTTCCTCAAAGGAGGGTTTAATTAAACCCTTCAGGATAAGTTTATTTTTTCTCTCCTGCAACGCTCTAGAAGAGAACGCGTGACAGACACTGCAAGATTCTTGCAAGTGTTTGGCGCCAAGGCAGTACACACAAATTGCATGCCCGTCAGTTAAAGACCTTTTGTAACTGCACTTTACACATTTTTTAAAGCCCGATGGCTTATGCTCTGTCTTTGAAAGACATCACACCGACAAACCACAACACACTAGGAGGTAAAAAGGGGAAAGGCTCTAACTTAAATGCCGGGACACCAGATAGGGCAAAGGCCCGCTAACTTAAATGGGCCTAGCCTGCCAAATAAAGGATCACTACACAAAAAAGCACAAACCCAGTCACACACAATTACCGAACAAGTAGCTATAAAAATAACTTTTGAGGAAATTTCTCCAACAGAGAAACGCAATGAAGAACAAGATTAAAAAGTAGGGTACTTAGCCACAGCCAAGTTGAGACCACGTCGATACTCCAGGAGCGGCAAACGAGATCTGGGGGTTTGGGTGTAGTGCATCCTGGGATAAGGGGTTGGCCCAGCCAATGAGAGACTTCATGCTAGTTATAACGGCAGAGTCGGAGCCGATTCTCGGCTCCGAGCCCATCAGTATTGAATGTAGGCGAGACAGGATCACATTACATCAGAAATTTCAGAAGGATCATAAGCAAACTCCATCCTAGGTCTCTCAGAGGGGGAAGGCTGGCTTCCCCTGATTAACGTAATAAGGTCTTCAGCCATTCTTATCATTTGTTTTTTAGGCATAGAGGCCTGACCATGCAGTCCGGGCGTCAGTTTTGTAGGCATGGTTTGAGTTTTAGGCCTTGAAGAAAACAATGGCGCCGGTTTAATGTGCAAGTCAGTAGGCCTGAATACACCCTCAAAAGCCAGTGCCTGCACAGCGGCTCCGGACCCATCCAAGGTAGAGACATCCACAGGTTCCACAGTTGAAGCATCTCGCGGCATGCCGGACTCCGAATGGGTCTCAGCAGAGGCCTGCGAATCTGAAGTAGCGGGTATCAGGGGCTGCGAAAGCACCTCACTGAGTACCGGCAAACTGGGCAGCCTGTCTTTATCCTTCTGTTTTTTTGGAATGTCAGTAGTTGGAAGGCTTATCGAAGACGTATCAGGATAATTGAACTGAGCACCAAAATATTTAGAAGCACAAATATACAGATGATGGATAGTTTGTGGTTTAAATAAGGCACAAAACCGACAGTGAGGTACGTCGTGGTCATGGCCTAGGCAAGGAATACAGTACGAATGAAAATCTTTATGAGGTATTTGCTTTCCGCAAGAAATGTATTTACTTTTACTGACATCGGATTAGAGCAAGAAAAATGTTTCCTCAACACGGTACTTGGCTTTTAGTTGAAGACTTCGGTTCTGAAACTCGAAAACGTAAATTTCAAGTGTCGGCGACGGGCACTTGCGAACGGCTTCTGCTTTGGGCACCTCATGGCAAGAAATACTGATGTAATGATGTCGGCTGCATGTTTTATACCCCTGACGACCTGACATCACGGAAGAAGGGACAGCAACCGACGTAGGACCCAAGACTTTGTTAATCAGGCCAACTGAGGGCTACTGCAAGCAGATAACCCAAATGTAATGACTGCAACAGTGAAACATGAATAACATCTGGGTCAAGGACAGCCCCAAGTACTACATCCCACATATGCCCAACAAGTTAAGTTATAGGCAACCTCTTCATGCAAAATGTTTAAATGGCATATGTGGTAATGGTGTCCTAAATTCCTGAGGAGCAGGACTTAAAAGATTTTTGGAAGATGAAACACATCAATGCAGTAATTTTTATGCAGCCTGTATTGTGCTAATTTACTCTTCTGAACCCAAATTTGGTAACCACCTAAAATGCTGGGACCTGCTACAGTGACTTTCAAAACACGGTGAGTGAATAGCTGAAATATGGACTTACATATGCTAGGTCCAAGATGACCATTTTTTGGAATATTCCCTTTTTTCTAAGGTATGGTAATCAGAGTCTGTACATACAATTTCAGGGGATGTGGGTGTGGGACATGTCAATAGGAAGCCCCAAAATTTATACCTAGCAGTCCAAATACATTAACTCAGTACAGTACTAAAGTATTAGGAAATTCAAGGCAATTGAGTCACAAGACTATTTACACCTTGCCAATACCTATCCTCATGCCTTACTCTCCCCCCTGCCTCCCCCGAAGGGAAAACAGGTCAGTCCTGGAGTAAATTTATGAGTACACATCCAATCATTCAGATTTAATCTAAAGAAAGTTAGGGTGTCACTTTAACTTGCACAGGAAGACAGTTCCAGAAGTCAGGCAGGTGTTGGGAATAAATTTCTTTCTCCAGCACATTTTATTTACATACTGTTGGAGATTTAAGTCCCTAGTTGTAGTATTAGTTGAGCTAATTGACTTGCAAAGATACAGGAGATAAAAGGAGGAAGGCACTATGACCAGTTTAATGACTATTAATTCACCATGCCTGTATTTCAGACACTCAACCACTGTAGAACTCCTCCAAATAAAAATTCCTGAATCAGACCTAACCAGATTCAAAAAACAAACATTTCTCAAGTGTGTAATAAATCACCTAAACCTCTAATATCATAATCAAATACATACAAGTTAACTTAGAATAGAACACAGTGTATTAAAATATGTATCTACATTTACCTTGCATTATAGAACCTGATGGAACTGGTCTTTCTTTTTGTTCTGAAGAATGCGGACTACCTCTGGGTAATGCACGGCTTATTAAGCCTAAAAACAGTTGAGAAAAAGAAAAAAAAATAGGACAGTTCTGTGGTTCTACAATAATATTTAAGAAATACATTTGATAAATATATAGTCTACTGCTTGGTAAATGCACAGATTTTCAGATAAAAGAAACCAACACTCTATATTTTATATCCATTTGTTGAATATAAAACATTTCTACTTAAGCACTGAGATTAGGCAGACACTTAGGAAACTACACAAAGATCAGTTAAGTGAATACTTACTTTTCAGACCTTCACAGACTGCAAACTACTTGAAGAGGGCATGCTGAGCGATTTCCAATTTTCTATGATAATACTTATGCTTTCGTTGACAAAGTGTCTCCTGTCAGTGTTGCTGGATCACCATAAAAGAAATGATCCTACAGCCTTCATTTCATAACCAGTAATGAAACGATGATCAAAGTGAATGCAGTATGATCAGTTACATGAAGCAAAATTATGAAATATCACTCCTCAGAGCAGACAGACCAGAGCAATTGTTTGAACCTAACAACTCTAGTTCATAAAGAGCAAGGGTTACTGTCGCTATCTAACTAAACAACTTTACATGTAATGCAATAAAGAACGGTCTTTACTGCAAGCCTATGAAGCAGTCACCTAAAAGAAGGAAACTGGCAAGGATTAAAGAAGAGAATAGACCAATAAAGGCTGAAATAAAAGACAGTCTGAAGAGACAAAAGTAAAATCACTTGTCTGGTTTGCAGCACAGAAATTTTAGGGCAACCCCGCCCTAAAACAAGCAGGAGACATTAAAAGACTGCAAGTAGACAGCATCTTAACAGAGCTAACCAATGGTTTGACAGCCATCCTGTAAATTTATAGGCAGCTACGTAACAGCAAGTCCTGTTTAGCAACTGTGAATGTTCAAAAATCCAATAAAGAACAGCAAGCATAATGTTAGAAGTTATGCAATGCAAACCTAACATCTAACCTGCAGAATCTCTCAAGAAGTAGACAGAGGGCATCCCCTCCTCCTCTACACTTCAAGAAAATCAAGGCTACATACACTGCAATAGTACTTGAAACAGGTTTGAATGGATGTCCCCAATGAGTCTGATAACTCCGTACCTTCACTGGTACCAGTGCCACTACAGAGAAAGCAAAGCTGTGTAAGAACTTAGTAGATGTCTTGTTGAACACTATTGCAGTTATCACCACTGACATCCAGCCAGGGTAGAAAAGCTTTACCTTCCCAGGATCGTATACCTAACGTGTGACCTAAACTTGAAAGCAAAGGGGTATCCAGGTGGGCAACATATGAGCATAATTCCTCAGACCATCTACATGCCAGCAGCCTGACGATTCAGGAGTAACAGATTAGTCAGCTAGGAGAGAGAACCCATGAAGTGGTAAGAAGGTCCCCTTTTGTTCTAAGATGGTCTACAGTATGGGGACAGAGAAAAGAGATACAGAGAGTGGCAGTGAGATTATAGAAAAGGAATGTATAGGGGAAGGAGGGTGGAAAGGAATACTGCAACAGTGATCATTCGGACATCTACTGTTATGGTAAGTTCTGGCACAACTGTACTATGTCCTGATTGAAATCATTGTTGCAGTATTTACAATGAACGGGAGATCCCCAGATCTGAAAGGGACACAAGGGTGGCTGGACATTGAGCTACAGAACTATCCAAGAGGCTAGAAAGGACTGTCCTCATGAAGGTAGCCCTAGATGCTGAGAAGGCATCGATCCCTGTAGTGTTACGTGAAGATGTGCACAAGGACCAGGTGGCAGCTTCCACCCCTTTGTAAACAGCCCCAGATAATGCTACTACCCTGACAGAATGAGTTAGAGGGCATGAGGTCAAGGACTTACATTGAACAGAAAAAGAAGTTATGTACTCACCATAACATTCCATCTGAGTAGTTGTACTTCATTTGTCTTTAACCTATGGGTTTCGGATCCACATCGGATCCATCATGGCTGCATTTTCCAGCTATGGATCCAAGCACCAGACTCCCCCCTTACCCATAATGTACACAGTCTCCCTTCAGATCAAGTTTGCTGCCTAAAAGTTATCATCTACCCGACCCAACATCAACTTATCATAACAAGGATCTCCATCAGACTCCCTGACCTGGACAGAGTCAAGGGCCAAACACTTTATACAAGGTCAAAAACACAGCCTGCATCCATGATAAGGTCAGTGGGAAGGAGGAGAGGAAGGCTGAAGACAAATGAAGTACAACTACTCAGATGGAACGTTATGGTGAGTACATAACATTTTTATCTGAAGTAGTTTACTTCATCTGATCTTCAACCTGTGGGACAGAGTCCCCAGTTACCATCAGCTCCTGGGTGACCCTTAACAAATGCAAAATAAATAAAATAAATTACGGAACACCACAGAACCAAAGGATGCTCTATTTCGAGACACAATATCCAACCTGTAATGAGAAATGAAAGTATGAGATAAGGACCAAGTAGCTGCAGAGCAGATATCATCCCGACACACCCTAGACCAGAAGGCAGCTGACGTAGACATAGATTGGGTGGAGTGTACCTTCACATGTCCTGGCAAGGACTTACCTTTCACCTCATAGGCTCGAGCAATGCACAAGGAAATCCATTGAGCAATTGTTACCTTGAAAACTGGCTTGCCTAAAAAGGGTTTAGCATAAGACATGAATAACTGATCAGATTTGCGGAAGGACTTTGTCGTATGCAAGTAAAATCTCAGTTGCCTATGAACATCAAGCAGATGCAACTTGTACTCCCCTTTGTTTCGGGAACTGGGGAAGAAAACTGGTAAATTTTCATTTGGTTAATATTGGCTTCCAAAGCCACCTTAGGAAGAAAGGATGGGTTAGTACACAACAACGCACTATCCTTGTGAAAGATCATGTAGGGCACCTTAATAGAAAGAGCCTGAAGCTCGACACACTTCTGACTGAGGTACTGGCCACCAAGAATGCAGTTTTCCATGTCAAAAACTGAAAATTAACTGATGCTGCCAGTTTGAAGGGTGCAGAAACCAATGCCTGTAACACTAAGGTAAGATCCCACGGAGGCATAGGGTCCTTAACCGGAGGTCTAAGTAGAAAGGTCCCTTTAAGGAATGTTTTACACAGTTTGGAAGAAGGCAGGAAAGACATTCATCCCCACATGAAAATTAGAGATAGCTGCTAGCTGCACCTTAACTGTGGAAGAACTAGCACCCTGATGGTAGATGCTGGCCAAAACTCTTAGACCTTTGAAAGAGGAGCCGTGAAAGGGTCCAAAGCTCAATGATTAGCCCATATAGAAAAATGTCTCCATTTATTACGATACACATTTCTGGTGGAGGATTTGTGAGCCGCCACCAAGATGGACTTTACAGGGGATGACAATCTGGGAGTCCTGAAAATCATGGGATGTGGAGCAGCCAAGCCATGAGCTTCAGACTATCCAGATCGGAGTGAGGGATCCCCGAGAGATGAGAAAGAAGATCCGGGACTAGATCCAATATCCATGGAGGAACAACTAGGTGAGGCCACAATGAGGGTAACCAAACCTGGCGAGGCCAGAATAGGGCTATGACGATAACAGAGCTCCCCAGCCTTCACGCTTTCTGAAGAAACTTGGACATAAGCGGGAGTGGGGGATATGCATAGAGGAGACCGGGAGGCCAAGCATGAACCAATGCGTCTCTGGAGGCTTCCCCCTCTGGGGGGTTCAGAGGAAAAAACCTACTGCATTTCAAGTTGGAAGAATATCGCAGCAAGGTTGACCCCACTTTCGAAATATCTGTTCCGCTACTGAAGGACACAGACACCAGTCGTAAGGCATCAGAATTGACCTACTGAGCCTGTCCGCTAGAATGTTGGACCACCCCGGAAGGTGTGTTGCTACTAAAAAGCGGCTGGTGGAGAACGCCCATTCCCACACTCTCATGGCTTCTCAACAGAGGGGATAAGATCTGGTTCCCCCTTGTTTGTTGATGTACCAGACTACTGACATGTCTGTCTGAATGGCAATCGTCCCTAGAGGAAAATGGGCATGAAGTGCCTGCAACTCCAAAAGAACCGCCCTCATCTCTAGAACATTGATATGCAACTCGGTCTCGGAGGGGGACCGCCTGCCTTGGAGCGTCCTTCTGAGCAGTGTCCCCCACCCCCAGCTGGGAGGTGTCCGTGGTCACCATGGTGTTGGGGAAAAACAGAGTGAAAGGAACATCATTTGAGGATATCCGGAGAGAGGAAAGTCCAACAGGGACCTCTGGACTGCAAGTGCCCACTGAAGAACTCTCATATGCAGGCGAGCCAATGGGAAAAAATTGATTGCGGCCGCCATGGAACCTAACACCCTGAGCACTGCTGCGGCTGTGGGGACTTGGGTGTAAAGAATTTATAAGACATGTGTTCTTAAACTGCATATCCTGTCCGTGGACGAGAAAAACTTTCATTTGAAGAGTGTTCAAATGTGCCCCAATAAAGACCAGAGTCTGAACAACCTCTAGAGAAGATTTGTTCAGGTTGATGGTAATCCTCAGATTGTTTGCTAACTGGATGAAGTAATCTCCGGCCTGACATAGTAGATGCTCTGAGGGGGCAATCGTCCAGGTACAGGAAGACCTGAATACCCTGGAGCATCAGGTGATCTGCTACAACCGCCATCACTTTTGTAAACACCCTGGGGGATGTGGTGAGAACAAAGGGGAGGGCTCTGAACTGGTAGTGATTGGCTCCCAGCCGGAAGTGAAGAAACCTCTGGGAGTGTCTGTCCATTTTGCTGTGGTAGTATGCATCCTGGAGATAGATTGAGCACATCCAGTTTGTGGCCTGCAGAAAAGGCAGGATTGACTGGAGCGTGATCATCTGGAATTTTGTCTTGGTTACCGACAGGGTCAATGTGGATAGATCCAAGATGGGTCTGAGGTCCCCCATTTTCTTTGGCACTAAAAAGAACCTGGAGTAAACACCGGATCTCGACTGGCTTGGGGGGGACCGGCTGGATGATTTGTTTGTTCAGCAGCTTTCCTATTTCTAGCACTGCCTCCTCCTGTTGCACAGGTGGAATGTCTGGGAGGAGTTTGTTCTGATGGGGATGTTCCTTGAATGGAATGAAATATCCTTTGGATATGATTTGCAACACCCAGCGATCTTTTGTAATGGACTCCCATGCCTTCGAGTGTAGCGACAGGCGACCCCAGACTGCCTCCAGAGATGAGCAGTTGGGCAACCCCCTCAGGGCTGCTGCCCGTGTCCCTCCGAAAAGGGTTCTCAGGACCTGAAATTCCTAGGACCTCCTCTGCCTCTCAGGCAACATCTGTTCTGATCCCCTCTGCCTCTGGGGGGTGGAGAATCCTGGACATCCCAGTAAAATGCCAGAGACTTCCAGAACCACATCATCTTCATTCCTCGCAGATTCCTGGAAAAGGATCCTTGAGGAGAGGAGAAGCAGATCCCGACAGCAGACAGTGTCTTCCCATCCTTCTAGCTCTGGACCAAAGTCTCTTTCACTGACTTCCCGAAGAGGGGAAAAATCATCATAAGGGGTGTTGGTGAAAGACACCTTGAAGGGCTCTGAAAACTGACACAACTGGAGCCAGGCATGACGCCTGACACCAACACCTGTCCTGTCCGCCCCCGCAACTCCCTCTATAGCATAAGAGAGCAGTCATATAGACGTGTTGGCAACCACTTTTAGAGTGGCCATTCGAGCAGAGAAGGTCTTCTTGTCCTCCACTGACATGGACACTGGGGTAGACTCCGTGATCTCCTTCACTAGGTCTCTCTGGAATCTAATGACATGTGCCATATAGGTCAGTGCCCTCACAGAGAAGGTCGCTGAAGCATACATTCGCGTCCCAAAATGGTCCATCTCTCTCTATTCTCGATCAGGGGAATGGACTGTGGAGCTCTCCTGAGCAAGCTTCTTCTTGGTGGCAGCTGACACCATAATCATATCTACTGGGGATCCCTTGTTTCAATGCGTCATGTCTGACGGGGGACTCAGCACTTTGTTGGGACGATTAGGGATGGGCTCTACGGTGTCCGGCTCCTTCCATGCCTTAGATCTTATAAAATCCACAAGTGGATCAGCAGGAGGGGACACCCAAGAGGTAGATGGGCCTGAGCCAAATGCCTCCAGGATCACGGACTCATCAGAGGAAGGTTTGGGGGCTGACCACCCCCCCCCCCCAGCGAAGCAGCTCCAGGATGTCTCCAAAAGAGACATCCTCGGGTGTGACCTTGGAGAACCTTCCCCTTCATCCAAATCCATGTCTTCTGTGAGGGACTCTGATGGAGAGTCCAAGTGCCTCCTATTACACTTAAGTTTGCAGGGTACGAGTCTCCTCGGGCTCGGGGGAGAACCTGGGGGAGCAAAGGCGAGGAGACCCAGGCCTAGTTGCTGCCTGATTTTCGGTAGCGAAGCCACCTCCGACAAGCGGTCGGGGGACCACTTGCGGGAATGATCCTCCTTGGCCTTGTCCCCTTCCCTGGACCTCTTAGCGGGAGTTTGAGTCCCAGAGGCTGGGGAAGAGGAAGTAGAAGCAGCAGACACTGCTATCCCTGCAGGGGTGTAAGGGACGGTAGTCCCTGAAGAGGGGAGTAATCACTTCAAAATCAGTTTGTCCCACCTGTTCTTAAGTGCTCTGGGGTTGAGATCAGCGCAAATAGGACAGGGGGACTTGAGGTGATCTGCAATAAGGCAAACCATGCACAGAGTGTGACCATCCACTGGGGACAGCTTATGGAGACACACTGTGCATTTTCTAAATCCTGCCTTAGGAGCTTCAGCCATACCCACACAGGTCCAAAAGGTGCACATTGATAGAAAAGGAGGAGAGGAGAGAAATTTTTTTTTTTTTTTGATATCCGACGTAGTCGCAAATGTGAAAAAGGATGTCAGAAAGAAAATAGACAGTCACAGAGAAAGAGCCCAGAGAAAAGTTCACTTATGTGACCCACTAACTGGAGCTCAGAAACCACACTTGCAACCTCTATAGCGACACAAGAGATCTGAAGGGAGACATGGGGTATTATGGGTAAAGGGGAGGAGTCTGGAGCTCAGATCCATAGCTGGAAAATGCAGCCGTGTCGGATCTGATGTGGATCCAAAACCCACAGGTTGAAGGATCAAATGAAGTAAACTACTACAGATCAAGAGGAGATGGCCTCAGAGATCATGATTGCTATTATTTGCTTAGACAACAGTTGACCCAATTTTGAGTAAAGGTCAAGATTTTTTAATGGATGTGTTTTTTTCCAAACAGAATCGTAACTGTCTGTAAACATGTAGACAGTGTTGCAATCTTCTTCCACTGTTCTGTGGGTTAAGAAAGAAAGTTGAGAGATTTACTGCCTGGTTAACTGATGGCTCATTTACTGCATTAGGCATGAGTGAAAGGTTAACTCAAAATCACTCAGTCCTTGTGAAAAATAAGAAAGGGTGGGATAGGCCATGAAAGCCTGAAGCTCTGAAACTCTCCCAGCTGATGTAAGAGCCAGAAGTAGAATAGTTTTCCAGGTGCAGAATTTGACATTTGCTGAGACTATTGGTTCAAAAGGAGGCTCATTAAGTTTTTCTAGCACAAAGTTGAGATCCCAAGCAGGGTTGATGGGCTTCCTTGGTGGTGTAAGCTGCAGAATCCCTTTAAGAAATAACATCACCTCAGGTCTGGACACAAGAGGATGACTGAGAGGTAGACACGCAGAGATGGCTGACTGGTGGACTTTGATGGAAGAGTAGGCCAGATCTGTAAGCATGAGCTCAAAGAAATATTTTAATATGGAAGGTAGCTCTAATTTGCTGGAGTCCTGTCCATTCCTGAGGCACTAAAAGGAAAATCTCTTCAGTGTGGCTATGTAGAATTTTCGAGTGGTGGTCTCCAGGTTTCCTGGAGAACCTTAATTATGCCCTCTGAAAAGTGGCGTCTGTAACAAATTAGAACCCTATCATCCACAATGCTAGATCCAGGGATGACAGGTGGAATGTCGTAGTGACCCTTCTGCCGTGTGACAAGATCTGCTTGCAGTTGCAATCTACAGCAGCTACCTCTGGTTAGGTGAAAAAGAAAACCAATCTTGTCTTTGCCAAAAGGGGATCACTAGCAAGAGTTTTGACTTTTCATTTTGGCCCTCTAGAAGAACCCTTGGGATGAGAGGTAGAGGAGGAAAGGAGTAGAGGCCTTTCTCTGTCCACTGAAAGCATCTGTCGTCCTGGTTGCGGAACAAGTGTGCCTGGTGCAAAAGAGGGGGGAGCTATTTGTTGGTCTCTGATACAAATAAGTCTATCTGAGTTGTTCCCAAACAGTGGAAGATGTCCAGGAAGACATGTCTGTTGAGGGTCCACTCACGAAGAACCTCCAAGGTCCTGCTTAATGAGTCTAACACATTGTCCTATGACAGAATGTATATGACAGATATATACATGTGCTTTTTCTAGGTGCAGTCTCCCAGGTGGTCTGTGCCAGTCTGCACAGCTGGTAAGACCTGGTTCCTCCCTGCTAGTTTACGTCCCACATAACTGTGGCAATGGTCTGTAAACACACTTAGAGAACCTGGCCTCCAGACATGGGAAAAACACTTGAAGAGCTTGGATGAGGGCCCTCATCTCCTTTATGATGAACTGCTCCTTTACTAGTTTTGGTTGCCACCTACCCTGAACCTGGTGTGTCCCTGTCCAGGTTCCCCATGTTTCATCTGATGCAGATGTGTGTGCATTTCTTGAACTGGAAATGCTGGGGTGAAGGGAAGCCCTGGGTTGATGACCACGTGGGCCCTCCACCAAAAGAACGCTTCCTGAGACAAGGTAATAGAGGAATTACTGTGTCTCTAGAGGATGAGTACTGGGACCAAACTGTTTTGAAGTACCACTGAATTCTCCTCATACGCAGTTTTGTTAGAGACAGTACTGGGACAGTTGTTGTCATGAATCCCAAGGCCCCTATCTATTTCTCTTGCTGTGTGCAATGGCTGAGGAAGATCAGGCTGAGAAAGTAATTTGCATGGTTCTGCACTTTTTCCTGAGGCAGGTAAGTCTGCAGTCTTATGGTGTCCAGTCTGCAGACCATGAAAACAAAGTTCTGGCTGCAGGGAGGTATTCTTTTAGTTGACAGTGAACCCTAGTTGTGGGAGGAGGTTGAAGGTTAGCTGGAGGTGTTGCAGGAATATCTGAGGAGTGGAGGTTTGGAATAACAAGTCATCTAAGTAAGGAAACTCTAGATTCCCTATGTTTGACAGAAAGCAATTACTGGTGCCAGACAATGCAAAAACTCTTGATGCTGTGGAAAGCCCAAAAGGCAAAGCAGCAAACTGAAAGTGAGATGACCCAGCACAAAAAACCTGGGGAATCTCCTGGAAGAGGTGTGAACTGGAATATGGAGGTAGGCATCTTGTAGACCTAGAATCACTAGAAAAGTCTGAGGCACAAAGAATGGATGCAGTGTGTGCAGGGAAAGCACATTTTGAAATGTATTTAGTAGAGAAAGATCTAGTATAGGTCTCCATTGTCGTCCTTTCCTTGGTGCTAGGAAAATTCTACAGCAAAAGCCCTTTCCCATAAATTTGTGATGTGCTGGTTCTATTGTACCTTGTGTCTGCAATTCCCATAGAATGGGTGGATTTGATTGGGGGGAGGTGGGTGGCATGCCATTTACAGGAGGGACTTCCATCCAAGTCATGGCATAGCCCTTCTTGGGGCCTTCCTGTGTTTCTGACTGGGACTATGATCCTCTTCTAACAAAAGAGGTGGGTTTTGTGGAGTAATTCCGCTGGTTCTCAGGTACACAGGTTAACAGAAGCTGACTGCAATCGCTCATGGTTTTTCCTGTTCTTAGGGGGTGCTGAAAAGATTGGCTGCCCGAGGTCCACATAGATTTTTTTTTTCTGAAGGGGAATCTATAATTTTAGCTTTCAAATCTTCAGGTATGGGTTGACTGTGCAATCATGAATACCAGCGAAAGATGGAACCAGTGATAGCTTCTCTACATGAGACCTCTACAACATCATAACTACATTTAATGCTATGCCTGGATACTCGTTTAGTCCAATTAAATAAAAGCACAATGTCATCTGTTGTTTAGAATCAGTCCCTTGTCAATTCACCAGTACCTCATTTGGGTTTGGTAATTTACAGCCTTGAATGCCATAGCAGAGAAGTAACAAACCTTTTTACCCCACCTAACCACAGCCCTATTAACCACAGCCCTATTAACCTTGTCTGAAGTGAGTGCTTTTGTATTAGGGAGGAACTTAGAAGGTTTATCAGAAGAGAGAGAGAGAGACAGAGAGAATGAGAGAAAGAACTTAAGATCATCAGGGACTTTCTAAAATTTCTCTGATCTCTTGGGGACAGGAGCCTGCAAATCATGAGCAGCAAAGGTGGTGTGAAATGCATCCAAAAACGCCTCAAGAATACAGGAAACTGGGAGGGGTCAGGAGTAATCATTTCCAACAGGCTAATCTTTTCTGAACCTCTGTAATCTGCCCAGACTTGCACTCAAAATGTTTCACGGTGTTTAATACGGTTTCTCCAAAATAAGCTTCTTCCACAGGAGAGTCATAAGAAGAAAGGAAATCATCACCTGAAGAGACTTGCACAGGGGAGTGGATCTCAGATGAACAGGCCACGGAATGTCCTTCAAAAGGAGATGAATCCACAGCAAGTTTTTAAGAGGAAGAGGAGGGGGATGTTGGGAAGAGAAGGATGGTGGCTTCATGGACATTAATGGCCTTGTACATGCCTTGAGAAAAGTCTATCCATTCCTTCTACCTAGAAGGAGGAGGGGAGAAGTTAATTTTTTTGGCATTTCTTCTTTACCAAGATATCTCTCCTGAACCAAGCATGGTGGTTTAGATCCCAGACGTACCTCAATAAGTTTACCTGAGATATTCTCTCCAACTAGTGTCGGAGAAATGCGTTCTGGATCTTCCGAGGTATTGATACATGGTTCAGCTTTATCTGTGAGTTCCTCAGTTGTAAGAGCCTCCTATGCCATACAAGCCTCCTACGGTGTCTCGGTAGAGGGCATCTGAAATGGAGATGGACGTACCACAGGTTCTGAAACCTTAGTGGGTATGTCAGAGTCAGAAAGAATCAATGGTGTTTCCAGCCTAGTTCTTTTATTCTTAAGTGGTAACGTTATATCTGGAGAAGTAGAATCTGCCATCCTGGTGTAGGCCAAGCATTTAAGATGTTGGGTCTGTGTTACTGATTAAGGACAAATGGGATTAAATCATCTTTGCTATGAATGACTGGCAAACAGAACATGCCTTGTAGCAGTGTTCCACTCCAAAGCAGAAAAGACATGGGAATACAAGTCTTTGTATAGAATTTGCCTACCACACTCGCACTTAGCCCTCCTAGTTGACATCTAACACAGTAAGCAAAGACACTTTAGAAAAGCAAAGGAAGGTTCCCCAACAGGAGAGCTGTCTGTTTACTCAAAGCAACAGTAACGACAGAGTGAAAATCAGTCCAACAGACATGCAACCTGCGTTTGGGCAGGCGGCAAGATAGTCTGAGGAATTACATTTGTACATCTGCATATATTTCCTTAAACTTTGTGCTGAGATAACATGTTATCCTGGGAAGGTAAAGCTTTGGTACCTCAGCCTGGCATCAACCTGACAACTCATTCATAATCAAGACTGTAAGTGATTTCAGTCAGGTCATTAATATCCCACTACCACATACCCATAATCTTTATACCACAAAATCAAATGCCCAACATATGGAAAGATGCTCCATAAAATCTCTACACCCAAAAAAAACACAACTAAACCAACCTACTCATTTCTAGCCCATATCTATCCTTCCAATTCTCAAATAATTTACAACCAACTCTCACAATAAACTGATGTAAACTGCTTTGTTTGAAAAACAAGGATTTTCATCAGGCTACAGTACAATGACATCACCTTGAACACTAAGAAGCAAAATTCTACACAAGGATCAAGAAAAAGAAGTTATGTCTTACAATAATGTTCCATCTGTACTGTTGATCCTCGTTCAGTCATTACGTGTGGGTAGTTGGTTCCGACCTCGGAACCGATCCGGCCATCTTCCAAGCTTGTGCCAGCTACAAACTCTCAAGCTAAACTCTTACCCAGAATTTCCCTCTCCCTGTTACCTCAGATTGAGTTTGCAAGTCAAAAGAAGGTAGAGGCCACCTCTGGTCAAATGACCTAACAGAACCGGATGGTGAGATCCGCTAAAAGCCCCAGGAGGGGGAAGGAAGGAGGGTTGTAATGACTGAACGAGGAGACCATATTTGATTTTTCATAGCGATAGTGTAATTGAGAACTAATCATTCCTTTCTGCCAAAAGTGATCTCTGAAGATGGAACGTTATGGTAAGACATAACTTCTTTATCTGATATTGTTAATCCTCGTTCATTCCTTACGTGTGGGACAGAGTCCCCAGCTACCTTTATTTCTGGAAGGCTCTCATGGAAGGACATTCCTGAGCACCATAGAACTAAAAGATGCTCTTCCCCTGGAGGCCAAATCCAACTTATAATGACTGATGAAGGTATGAGGACTAGCCCAAATTGCAGCTGCACAAATGTCATGTAAAGAGGCTCTGGCATGGAAGGCAGCAGAAGTTGCCACCGACCTTGTAGAATGAGCCTTTATGGTAGTAGTTAATGGGATATTACGTTTTCTATAAATTAAGGTTACGCAGTCTTTTAACCATTTAGCCAATGTGACCTTAGCAACAGCACATCCTAATCTAGGTCCAGAATAGGCCAAAAATACCTGGTCTGATTTATGAGAAGCTTTAATCCTGTTCAAGTAGAAGCGAATTTGCCTGTGAATATCTAGGGTATGTAGTCAATACTCTCCTCTGTTTGAATGATTGGGGAAAAAAACTGGCAATTCAACGGTTTGATTAATGGACACTTCAGAGATCACTTTTGGCAGAAAGGAATGATTAGTTCTCAATTACACTATCGCTATGAAAAATCAAATATGGTCTCTTGATGCATAAGGCTTGAAGTTCAGAGATACGTCTGGCAGAAGTAATGGCGACCAAAAACAAGGTTTTCCGTGACAAATATTTAAGGTCGCAAGAAGAAGCTGGTTCGAAAGGTGGCATTGTCAAGACTTGTTGGACTAATGACAGGTCTCATGGTTGAGTAGGTTCTCTAAAAGGGGGTTTTAGATGATTCATGCCTTTTATGAAAGTCTTGCATAATTTGTGTGACATAACAGAAGAGGCTTGGACACCATCATGAAAATTAGATATTGCGGCCAAATGACCTTTAATGGTAGAGGCAGACAGACCAGATTGAAAAGGTACACAGATATTCCAGTACTAACGACACTGGTGCTGAAAAAGGATCTACCTGTTTTTCTTTCAGCCAAATAGTAAATCTTTTCCACTTGCTGAGATATGTAATTCTGGTGGAAGTCTTATGAGATGCAATAAGAATGTCACATACTGGTAAAGAAAGATCATTCTGCCTGGCAATCAAAGGGATTGGAGAAGCCAAGCTGTGAGCTACAGGCTGTTCAAACTGGGGTGAATCAGAGTCTGCAGATGGGAGATCAACCCCGGGGTTGGATGGAGAATCCACGGTTGATCTAGCAGGTGAGGCCAAAGGAAGGGGAACCACATCTGACAAGGCCAATATGGTGCTATGAGGATTACTTTGCTCTTCAACCAGCGGGCTTTCTTCAGAAACTGGGGAATGAGGGGGAGAGGTGGAAATGCATAAAGTAGACCTAGGGCCAATCGTGGACTAGAGCGTCCTTGGGAGACTGTCCCCTGGGAGGGGGGGATCAGGGTGAAATAGCTGCTGCATTTGTAGTTGGTCGGGACACAAAAAGGTCGCAGCAAGGAAGACCCCAGTGGTTGAAAATCTCCGCCGCTAACAAAGGATTCAGGGACCACTCGTGAGGATGTAGAAAACACCTGCAGAGTCTTGTCTGCTATCACGTTGAAACTCCCGGGAATGTGCATTGCTAGAAGAAAGCAGTTGGTAGCCATCACCCATTGCCATATCCTCATGGCCTCTCGACAGAGTGGGTAAGATTTGGTTCCACCTTGTTTGCTGATGTACCAGACCACCGCCATGTTGTCGGACTGTATCGCAATAGTCACAGACGGCAGCAGGGGATGGAATGCTTACAACGCCAGAAGCACCGCCCTCAGCTCTAGAACATTTATATGCAGATGGGCCTCCATTTCAGACCAAGTACCTTGAACTGTCTGTCCCTGGAATAGCCCCCCCACCCCCACCCCATCAGGGCGGCGTCCGTGGTCACTGTAGCCCTGTGCTGT